>NC_066528.1:7832980-7902980 GCF_024679095.1 Eriocheir sinensis
AAAGAGATAAGGTTTACCCAGAGGGAGTGAAGAGGGGAAACACTGCCCAGAATATGGTGAAGGTGTGTGTGTGTTGGAGACGTGTGTAACGGGTGAACGAGGACGCAACTGACGCCACAGTGCCACTACAATCACTGCCACTAAGTCTATATACACCAAGTCAAGTCACTCTGCTTCAAAACTGCGACCGGTACGCGCAGGAGGCAGTTTTAGGGCGGAGCAGCGGGATGACGTCACTTGGAGCCAAAAAAAAAAAATCCCCGCCAGTTCAGGGGTGACTAAAGTTGGGGCCGTATGTGCACTCTGGATGTGCATTCTCGCCTTCTTTCACAGCGCGTTCAGGCAAGCCACTGACGAAAAAATATGTCTTTTTATTGTGCTATTGCGTGACTGTAATTTCAATGACTACAAACGGCGGTGTGGGGTGTGAGGGAGGGCATGTTGAAGTGATTGATTTAAATTAGTCCGCCTTTCCTCGTTTTCTCTAAATCCCTGTTTCTACATTCTCTAGTTTGGCTCCAAGCAACGTCACGCATAAACCACGCCTCGGCCGTGTCTCCTCCCACAAACCAGCGTATGACTTGACTTGGTGTATATAGACTTAGGTAGTTTATAGACTTAGCACTGCCACTGCCCCAGCACAACGGGCACTCCACCATCAGTAAAGCCCCGTTCACACTGTGCCCACTCTGGGCCACGACCATAGCTGGGCACGATAACAGAAAACCTTATTCCCGATAACCGATAACTGATAATGGAAAATTTTATCGGTGATAACCGATATTCGTTAACTGGAGACACAAATATAGGCGATAACCGATAACCGATACCCGTATAAATCCACAATTCCGATACTAGCTAGCGATAAGTCTGATAGGCGAAAACGATACTATATTGATATTTCAAATAAAAAACATAGATGAATTAAAATTTTCATTTTAGAAAACTTACAAAACCATAAAATCACACGTTGACGCGTACCTATGGACGGTAATACTAGAAATGCCTGAACCGGTGCTGTGTTATTTGGCGTCCCCACCATCAAAAGCTGGCGCTTTTGTTTACAAACACTGGTCTCTCGTGAACTGCGCATGCTCAGACCAGCAAGCGTAGACCTGTACAGTCTCACAAAGCTTTTTAACCGTAATTAAGAGTTGCTGGAAGGCTGAATCAGACATACAGTACCACTACCACCATCCCCGCTGTTTCTAGAACGACACTCTGTACGAGTTGTTTATATATATATATATATATATATATATATATATATATATATAAATATATATATATATATATCTATATATATATATAGATAGATAGATAGATAGATAGATAGATAGATAGATAGATAGATAGATAGATAGATAGATAGATAGATATAGATATAGATACACAGAGTGTCGTTCTAGAAACAGCGAGGATGGTGATACTGTATGTCTGATTCAGCCTTACACTTAATGTGTTAAAGAAATTTGTGAGACTGTACAGGTCTACGATTACTAGTCTGAACATGCAGTTCGAAGACCAATGTTTGTAAAAGCGCCAACTTTGACGATGGGACACCAAACAACACAACACCGGGTGCCCTCAATACCATGGCATGGTCACAAACGAATATGGAATATCAAATTTGAGTCAGTGAATAATAATTTTTTGGGCAAAGTTAAATGATTTCTCTCTTTGATATATTGATTTTTGAGTCTCACATAAAAAATAACCTAGTGTTTTGATGGTCTAAGTATGAAATCTCTTCACCGAAGATATTTCATACCCCGAAGTTTTTTCATACCACGCATGCGCAGTAGGGAGGAGACAACGTTTTTTTTTCTGAGAGGCGGAAAAAAGTAGCGATTATCGCTAGTTTGGTTACGAAAGTAACGAAGATACCGATATATATATATATATATATATATATATATATATATATATATATATATATATATATATATATATATATATATATATATATATATATATATATATATATATTTAAATAAGTAGCGGATGGTCGATAACCCGATTTTGTTATCACCGATAAAGTATCGCGATAAGTTATCGCGATAACGCCCAGCTATGGCCACGACAACCCAGCGACTCGGGGTATACGAGGTCTTGGGTGTGAAATGTTGATGTGAAATGGCTGCACATGGTCTTTCTAATCGTGTGCGACTCTTTCACATCAACATTTCACACCCAAGACCTCGTGTTCCAGGAGTCGCCGGGTTGTCGTGGCATTGAGTCGGCACAGTGTGACCGAGGCTTTACACCCACCGGTATCATGAACACACATACCGCTGCCAATACCACCATCTCTATTATTACTATTGTCTAAGCAATCTGAACACCACCATTGCCAGTTCACACACTGCTACCACACGAACGCGATGAGCATTCCACCATCAATTGCACGCACCGTCTACATTGTCACCATAAAGGGGCTATCACACTGGGCAAATTTTCCGTGGATCTTCAGTCAAACCACGATTTCCGCTGGCGTGGTTCTACTATTTCCGTGGTTTTCTGACGTGTCCACGATCTTCCAAAGCTACGGTAGATTTTCTTGAAGGACGACGGTATTACTCACCATCATCAGCAGCAGTAACAAGAAACAGCTGATAACCACGCCAGCGGAAATCGTGGTTTGACTGAAGATCCACGGATAATTTGCCCAGTGTAATAGCCCCTAAACTGCCTCTGCTAATACCACAATCTCCACCACCACTCATGTTTACACTGTGACATCACTTTTGCCGCTACACACACTGCATCTACAACACCACGACTGCTCCATACCCCGGTTCACCTTTGCCTGTAGAATACCACAATATTCTCTGTTACCACTTTTGTCTACCTAACTGTTATTAACTTCGGGGAATTGCTACTAACTGGGAGAACAATATCAATATCAACGATGACAAAGCACTACCACCACAGCAATCTCCAGCATCACCAGGACCAGTAAGAACAATGAGAGCGGTCCTATTAATATCACCCTTCTCATCAGCCTCATCACCTCGGCGCTCACCACCACCACCACCACAACCACCACTACTTCTGTTAATAATCACCACCGTCATCAAGGCCATTTTCTTCTTTCTGATGCGACTTTGTAATCCCCAAAGAGGATTTGTGGGAATGTAGTAACTAATAATTCCATTTTCTTTTCCAGGTACGTCTTGATGGGTTTTGCACTACTCCGAAGGCAGGTGAGAGAGAGATTGATTGATTGATTGATTGATTGATTGATTGATTTACATGGATATTCAGACCACACAGACCCTAGTGTCCAGACTAGGTGGTGTGTCCTTACATATATATGTGTCCCGGAGTACCTATACATGTGTGTGTGTGTGTGTGTGTGTGTGTGTGTGTGTGTGTGTGTGTGTGTGTGTGTGTGTGTGTGTGTGTGTGTGTGTGTTTATTTAGCAATTTGGTTCTTTCCCTTCATGTCAGTCAGCCAAAAGAGGGTCAGAAAGGAAGCCCATGATGGGGAGCACACTCTCAGATGATTTTTTTTTTTACAGCAGAGGAGACAGCTCAAGGGCAAAAAAAAAAAAAGGAAACAGTAATGAAAAAAGCCCGCTATTCGCTGCTCCTATAAAAAGCTTAGAGGAGTGGCCGAAAGAGAGGTCAATTTCGGGAGGAAAGGTGTCCTGTTACCCTCCTCTTGAAAGAGATCAAGTCGTAGGCAGGAGGAAATACAGATGAAGGAAGATTGTTCCAGAGTTTACCAGCGTGAGGGATGAAAGAGTGAAGATGCTGGTTAACTTGTGCGTAAGGGATCTGGACAGTGAAGGGATGAGCTTGAGTAGAAAGTCATGTGCGGTGAGTCCGCGGGAGGGGGGGAGGCATGCAGTTAGCAAGTTCAGAAGAGCAGTCAGCGTGAAAATATCGATAGAAGATAGAAAGAGAGGCAACATGGCGGCGGAATTTAAGAGGTAGAAGACTATTAGTAAGAGGAGGAGAGCTGATGAGACGAAGAGCCATTAGACTCCACTCTGTCCAAGAGAGCTGTGTGAGTGGAGCGCCCCCACACGTGAGATGCATGCTCCATACGAGTGCGGACAAGGCCCCTGTATATGGATAGCAACTGCGCGGGGGAGAAGAACTGGCGGAGACGATACAAAACGCCCAACCTCTAAGAAGCTGATTTAGTGAGAGAAGAGATGTGAAGTTTCCAGCTCAGATTTTGAGTTAAGGATAGACCGAGGATGTTTAGTGTTGAAGAGGGTGACAACTGAGTGTTGTTGAAGAATAGGGGATAGGTGTTTGGAAGATTGTGTCGAGTTGATAGGTGGAGAAATTGAGTTTTTGAGGCATTGAAGGACACAAGGTTCCTTTTATCCCAATCGGAAATGATAGCAAGGTTTGAGGTTAAGCGTTCCACAGCCTCCAGCCTGGAGTCTTGTAATTCTTGTTGAGAGGGTCTTCTGTTGAAAGAAGTTGAATAATGCAGAGTGGAGTCGTCAGCGTATGATTGGATAGGACAGTTTGTTATGGAAAGAAGATCATTGATGAATAACAGGAAGAGAGTGGGTGATAGGACAGAGCCCTGTGGAACACTACTGTTAATAGGTTTAGGGGGAGAACAATGACCTACCACAGCAGAAATAGCACGGCCTGAAAGGAAACTGGAGATAAAGGAACAGAGAGAATCTGCAGTATGAAGAAAGACGAATAAATCAAAGGTACAATCGAAGGTTGACGATTTCAAGATATTTATCATTTTATGGTTCTTAAAATGAGTGGATAATTGGCTCAACATGAAGCTAATCTACTGAGTGACTGTCTCTATGAACTGACAGTGATTACGCATGCGAGTGGCAGGTAATTGGTCGAATATGACTCAGTGTTTTAGAGTGGGTGATTGGTACGCCGGTGATGTGTGTGTTAGACTTATCTGTTGAGGTGACGTGGACGATTCCTTTCTTGATGTGTCTATTTAGTGAACGGTGATTTATGTATTCAATCAATGCCAGCGGTACTTAGTTTAGTCTAGTGTGTTCCATCTGGTCTGGTAGTGATTGGACTGAGGAGAAGCGAACGATTGCCTTTCAACCCTTCCGCTGCGATTGGCACTGATTTGGCCTTCACTGGCAGCCAGGTAACATACACTCCCAGGCCTTTCTCTGCCTCTGTGGTGGATAGTGGAGTGTTTCCCATGTGGTATTGGTGTGCTGGATATCCCCTCCCAAAGTGCGTGACTACATTTTCCTTCATTGAATTGTAGCAGCCACTTTCTGTTCGATTCCTGTAGCTCGGTGAGGTCTTCTGGTAGGAAATCCGCAGCCAAGGGGTTAAATTCCTAAGTGAGCTGGTGTTCTATTAATGCTTCCGGAACTTAGTCCAAAGTATCCATTGTGGAAGACGATCCTCGGAATCCTTCATAAGAAACATCAGGTAAGCATTATGCACGTTCAATCACCTAATTAAGATCACTTCCAGTACATGTTTTTTCTTTTTCCCTGCGGTGCTTTCTTCTTAATTTTCTCGTCAAGGTTTATGTAAATAAGTCGCTGAATAAACACTTGGATGAGAGTAAACATTCCATCTAATCAAAGAACCCAAGGATGCTGACTTTGGGTTTTTCTCTCTCCTCCTCGTCCGTCTTTCCCCTTTTCGGTTTGCTGTAAATTAGATAGTAGACATATCTTTGGATGTTAATAAGCATTGCATCTAACCATTGAACAATAGGATGTTGGCGTAAGGTTTTTCTTTTTCCTCTTCGGGTATCGTTTCTCTTTCGGTCTACTGTTGATGAGACTAAATACGTTTTTGGAATATTTACTAAATGCGTTTTGGGATAATAGGAAGCGTTGCATCTAACCAAAGAGCCCAAAGATACTGACGTTGGGTTTTCTTCCTCTTTCACGCACATCGTTTCCCTTTCCACTTTGCTGTAAATGAGACACTAAATATATTTTTGGCTCGATCGGGGAGTTCCCTGGTCATAGCAACAAAGGAGACGGCTCAAGGGCAACAAAAAGAGTAGAAAAAAAGCCAGCTACTCACCACTCCCACAACAGATAAAAGTAAAGAGTGGCGAAAAGGGAGGTCAATTTCGGGTGGAGAGGTGTCTTGATACACTCTTCTTGAAGGAGGTCAAGTCATAGGCAGGCGGAAATGCTGACGATGGAAGGTTGTTCCAGAGTTTACCAGTGTAAGGGACGAAAGAGTGATGATGCTGGTTAACTCTTGCATAAGGGGCTCGGACAGTATAGGGATGCGCTAGAGTAGAAAGTCGAGTGCAGCGGGGTCGCGGGAGGGGGGGAAGGCATGCAGTTAGCAAGTTCAAAAGAGCATTCAGCATGAAAATGTCGATAGAAGATAGAAAGAGAGGCAACATGGCGGCGGAATTTAAGAGGTAGAAGACTGTCAGTATGAGAAGTGGAGTTGATGAGACGAAGAGCCTTAACTCTACTCGTACTTTGTCCAAAACAAAAAAAAAAAAAAGAGATCTGATACACGATTTCAAATACTACGGAGGTGATGTACTGGAGGTGATGCAACAAAGCTGTCTAGAGGATCGGGCCCCACCCAAACTGACATCATATTTGCCTCAGACTACAGTAACCATTACATCTAACCAAAAAACTCAAGGATGCTGACGTTGAGTTTATCTCCGCCTCGTGCATCGTTTCCCTTTTCACTTTACTATAAATGAGATACTGATTACCATTTTGGAAGTTAGGAAGCATTGCATCTAACTCAAGAAACAGCGCCAGGAGGAAATGTAGACGAAGGAAGGCTGCTCCAGCGTTTACTAGTGTGAGGGACGGATTCCTCTTTCTCGTCCTCCCGCTCCGCTTCTTTTTCAAGCTTAATGGCGTGTTAAAGAGGAGAGTCCCGGAATAAAAGTTTGTATCCGGCCTAGCGGGTGACGTCAGCGTGTCGTTAAGGTGTCCTAATGGGGGACTCAGCAAAAATAGCATCTTCGTCTTCAGTGGGCTAATGGCTCAACGTCTGCGGCCTTCAGAAGATTATTTTACCAACATCCCCAGCCACCACCACCACCACCACCACCACCGCCACCCCCACTACCACCACCACCACCACCACCACCACCACCACCGCCACCACCGCTACCACCACCACCCATTACCACGCCACGACTCCCCACCACTACCACCATCACCACCACCACCACCACCACCACCACCATCACCACCACATACCACACACTGCCACCACCACCACCCACCAACACCACCACCACCACCACCGCCACCATCACCGCCATCCCCACTACCACCACCACCAACACAATCCCACCCCACACGACCCCCACCCATCAGCTACCACCCACCCACCACCACCACCACCACCATCCCCACCACAACCGCCATCACCACCACCACCACCACCACCACAATCCCACCACAACCCCCACACTCCATCACCACCACCACCACCACCACCACCACCACCACCACAATCCCCACCACCACAACCACCACACTGCCTACCACCATCACCACCACCACCACCATCACCTCCTCTACCACCGTCACTACCACCACAACCACCATCACCACCACCACCACCACCATCACCGCTAGCACAACCGCCACCACCACCACAACCACCATCACCACTACCACCACCACCACCATCACCATAACCACCACCTGAAGATCACCACTCATAACACCACCACCACCCTCGACATCACCACCACCCATAACACCACCATCACCTTCAACATCACCACCCTCAACACCACAACAATCGTCTCTAACCCCCCCACCCCTTTCACATATACACACTCCACAACCACATCAAAAACAACACCACCCTTACACTCTCCACACAACACCACCACACCACCACCCCCAGCACCCCCACCACCACCGTCACTACCACCACCTCCAACACCAACACCAACACAACCATCACCACTACAGCCATCATCACCATCACCATCATTTTCACTACGACCATTGCCACCACTCCCACCACTACAATATTGAGCATCCGCGGCCGTCACCATACCATTACCACCACTAAAACAACAACAACAATAATAACAGCAGCAGCAGTAACAAACAGCACCGTTACTAACACAAACACTAACACCAACATTGTTCTCTCTCTCTCTCTCTCTCTCTCTCTCTCTCTCTCTCTCTCTCTCTCTCTCTCTCTCTCTCTCTCTCTCTCTCTCTCTCTCGTAAAATTAATACTTTTTGTCTATATACCTTGTCGATCATATATTTTTCCTTCCCACACTTCTATCGCTGCTGTCGTGAACAAGTATAATCAACAGTTGTATTTCAGCAATAAGAGATTACATAAAAACAACCTTTACGTCAAACTGTGCTCGTCAAACCTAAGCCTTCTCATCCTCAGCCACTTACTTAATTTAAAATCATGTCGCCCAGTGTGCAGCGCCTCTCATCACCCACGACGCACCCCGGTTATTTACATCACCGTGGAGTGAAAGGCTGAAGGACAGCGTGGGCAGAATATAAACATCATAACAAGAGAAAATCCCTAACAAGCATGAGGCCAGGCTGCCCCGCGCGGGATTTCTGAGCAAGGAAGTGAACTCAGGTACGCGGTGCCTCACAACAAGGAACAATGGACTGAGAACAATTGACCACAGAAAAGAAAATGCATGTAAGGTAGGAAATATTACGACTTGGTAGAAGATATGAGCGAGTGAAGAATCCCGACAAAATAAAATCTTTACTCGGCGACAGGCAGGAACAAACCTTCGTCTGAGAAAGAGTTGCGGTGACTCTCTTAAATGAGTTTCCGATATTTCTTTGTCTTTTGTCTCACTGATTTACATATCAGAGTGAAATTAGAATAGTGCTTTGACATGAGCTTAGTGCGTCTCTTCGAATTATAGAAACGGACGACACAACGCTGTCTTGTGCAGCACGATAGGAGAGGTGGTACACTCAGTGCAGGAGGCTGTGCTTCTTCGACCGTTGAAGGCAGACACGAGAATACGAAGTATAAGGACCTACAAAAAACACAAAAGATTTTTTCTGAAAACCATTCTCATGTCCCATTAGCGGCATACTAGCCACGCTCCAGTCCGCACCACAGGTCCATTACCTTAACCCCGGTGCGGCCTCAGCGTCCGCCGTGTCTCACTCTCTCACCCCTGATAGAACACGGGAGTGCAATGGGAGCCCGCCCGAAGCGGGGCGCTGTGAGGAGTTGCGCATGCCAGAGCAAAGAGGGATGAGATAGTCGATTTCATGCCTTCAGAACGGATTGGCTGCCAGCGATAAAGAGAAGAGTCACTATTGTTCAGCCCGAAGCGGCCTTATGCTGTACAGCGGAGCCGCCTTGGCACCTCTCCGAGCAAGAAAGAGGCAGTTTTCCCGGGAGGAAACAGATGTCTTGGGAGGAGGGGAGGATGCGTTGCTGGGAGTTATTTCTTCTTCCCGAGTCCTAGTTTCCAAACTTTACCTGTGGTGTGGGAGGTAAAGTCTGTTGGGAGTCCGAGGTTCCTCACTCCGGCAGAGAAACCGTTGCTCCTTTACTTCAGTGCTCTTTGTATTTTCTTACCAAGAAATGGTCACTGAACTAGAAAATACAGATTGAGGTTTGTCATTTCATCTTCACGTTACGAGTCGAGGACACAACCGCCGGCATAAGTCCCATAGCGACATCCCACACTCACTGTCACGTCCTGCTCTAAAAGGATAAGGCAGAACCGAAACTTAGAGGTCAATGGAACCTCTTATTTTTATTTAGTACCCACGAGGGAGTTGTGCCCCAAGCGAACCAGAATGGTGCCACACAGAGGCTATGTAGGGCAGGTATTATACTTTGAGACTTATCCACATTATCGATACTGGCTAGCCTTCTTTGACCCTATTTAGTAGTTTCGAAGCTCATTCATCAGTGTTTAGGACTGTGAAGAAGGAGAGGAGATAGGATCAAGATGAGAAAGTAAGAAATGAGAGAAGGTAAAAGAAAATGAAGCTGAAAATAAAGGAATCCATCATATAATACGAACAAACACAGGAGGAAGTATGTTAATCTACGAAGGAAAGAAAAAAAGAGTAACAAGATGATATGAGGTGGAAAAAATTATAATAGAATGATAGAAAAATAAGGTTTAAGTGAAAAGTGTTAAGAAAAGAACAAAAAATAATAGGAGGAAATCAGAGGAAGGAGATGGAGTTGGAAACGAGGAAAAAATCATGTAAACGACTTGAAAGAAGAGATGATTGGATGCATAGGACAGGCAGGTCTCGAACCCACACTTAACGCGGCCAACAAATCTACCAATTGGTTAAATACTTGTGGGAAGGTAATTTTGTAAGGTGTTGTATGGCATCTTGGTCACTGCACGCGCGGCCGGGAGGGAGGAGGAAGGAAGGTTCTAGAACGACCAGGGTACGGAATGGAAAGAAAGCGAGAAAGAAAAGAAAGTGACGAGCCTTAGGCCTAAAGAATAACTGATAAAAATGTACGATCACTTCTTTCTGATCTATAGAAATGGGAGACGAGCAGCTGAGGAATTTAAAATGGAAATGGATAGAGAAAGACGAGAAGGTGATTAGTACTGACAGCCGGGGGATGGGGTGGAGCAAAAAGGGAAGTAATGGAAGAAGGGGAAACGCGGCCTACTTGATCCCGGCGAGATTGATTGGTTTTCGGGCGGTCATTAAGGCAGACAAGAGGGGGGGAGGAGGGCACATTCACCAAATCTTCCTTCGGCGACTAAATTGACATGGAGGAAGGAGCGGGAGAGGAAGGCTTGTTAGGATATACGTCTGTCTGGCTGTCTTTAGGCCGATCTCTGTTTTGAGTTGGCATGTCTGTCAGTCTCTCCTTTCAGTGTTTGTATGTCTGTCAGCCTATTTTTGTTCCTCTTCCTTTTTTTGCTTTCCAGGTTATGGTTTTGGTGGCCCGTCTGCTTCGGTCTGTGTGTCTTTGCCTTTCGTAACCCGATTGTTCACTCACGTATTTCTCACCTTCCATTTCTTTCACCTTTGCCGGACATGATTGAGCCGTCGCTAGGAGCAAAACACATTCAAGATTTCCCTTACTCGTCTTGGTCCTCCCTTCGTCCCCTTGTGGTAATAATGCCGGGAAACCGTACGAGGGGAAATATATAGGCGGTGTGGGGATTATTAACCATCAGATGTGGAAAATATATTAAGGTTATTAAAAAAAACCCCCACTAAGTAAAAAAACAATAGTTATTTCCGAGAATGTTTCAATTTGTACTTAGTGGCATGAGATTAAAAATAGCCTGCTGTAATCTCTCTCTCTCTCTCTCTCTCTCTCTCTCTCTCTCTCTCTCTCTCTCTCTCTCTCTCTCTCTCTATCTCTCTCTCTCTCTCTCTCTCTCTCTCTCTCTCTCTCTCTCTCTCTCTCTCTCTCTCTCTCTCTCTCTCTCTCTCTCTCTCTCTCTCTCTCTCTCTCTCTCTCTCTCTCTCTCTCTTTTCTGCCGTCAAACCACTTTTTTTTAACTACTATGCCGCCGCTTTAGGTCACAGGCAACACGGGTGAGCTTGCCTAGCGGGCGCCCTGCTCTCACGTGATGAATGACTTATGCAGATCAGCGGAGTGAAAGGTATTGATTGCCTTAGATTGGAAGTCTCAACATCTGTATAAAATCTGCATCAACAACAGAAATTATGCAATCACTAGCTTAAGAATGGATCTCCGGGACCCGCTGCGCACTTTTTTAAGACCTTCACTCGCATCACACCAACTCGTAACTTGCTAACTCGCCCCATTGGATCTAGCCCCCACTATTAACCCGGTATCTGCGGGGATCATGTTTCTCAAAGGCCCTTCCCTCTAAGCGAGAATAATGAGAAAAAAATCATCACTCACGCAAACCATTTCATAATATATATCAACGCATTTGTGATCAATTTATGCATCATCTATTTTGGGGGGTTTATATCATGGCAAAAATCTAGCCCGTCGCTGGTACACGGTAAAGCCACAAACTTGGCCCGTCGCTGGTACACGGTAAAGCCACAAACTTGGCCCGTCGCTGGTACACGGTAAAGCCACAAACTTGGCCCGTCGCTGGTACACGGTAAAGCCACAAACTTGGCCCGTCGCTGCTACACGGTAAAGCCACAAACTTGGCCCGTCGCTGCTACCAGGTTAACCCATCCGTCGTACAAACTCCCCCTCATCACCTGATAACATAATAGGAACAAGAAGATTAAGATAGTACTCCCCCATCGATAGTCATTCCGCTAATACTGAGAGATTCACATGAGGGCGAGCTTGATCAAGGGTGAGGTTATAATTATGAGGCGAGTTAGTATGACCAGCACTTACGTTAGGAAGGATTTTTCTAGTATGAGGAGCACTCGTATTAGGAAAGTTTGTTCTCGGGTGAGGCTACATGAGGCGAGTTAGTATGAGGAGCAGGTGTGAGGGGAAAGTTTGTACTAGAGGTAATATTAGTGGAGTTGATATAAGGAGCATTGCTGTGGGTAAAATTTGTACTAGACTAACCAGAGTGAGGTAATAAGAGGCGATGTGGTATTTATAAAGTTTGTTTTAGGGTAAGGTTATATGAGGCGAGTTAGGATGAGGAGCAATGGTGTGGGGAAAGTTTGCATGGGGGAGACTTGAAGATCCCTCCCGGACACAAGGCGGCAGCGAGGAGTGTTTTACCAGCGGCTTCACACGCTCACGAGACGATGCATCATGAACTTTTTTTATTTATTTTTACATAAGAACATAACGTAGGAGTCTGCAAGAGGCCGGTAGGTCTGTACAAGGCAGCTCCTTTGACCCTAAGCTCCCGTGTATCTAACCCCCACCTAATATCGCTGTCCATGAATTTATCTAATCTATTTTTGAATGTGACAGTTGTATTGACACTCACCACATGACTGCTAAGCCTGTTCCACTCATCCACCACTCTGTTAGTAAACCAATTTTTGCCTATGTCCCTGTTGAATCTGAATTTATCCAGTTTAAACCCATTACTTCGTGTCCTACCCGGTTCTCTTACCAACAAAACCTTATGAATATCCCCCTTATTAAAGCCCTTCATTCATTTATAAACCTCGATCATGCCTCCACGCACCCTTCGCCTTTCTAGAGAATGCAAGTTTAACTGTTTGAGTCTTTCCTCGTATGGCAAGTTTCTCAACCCCTGAATCATCTTAGTCATCCTCCTCTGCACCGATTCTAACATTTTGATATCCATTCTATAGTAGGAGTAGGTAGGAAGACACCTACCGAACGGGCGTGAGCTACTCCCGGTGAGGATATATGGGAAGCGAGGAGGGTGCTGTAGCCCTTCAAATACCCTTCCCATGTCCTCACTAACCGTTTCTCTTTTGTCTCATCAACACCAGAGAGCACTTCAGCATGCTCTCTAAAGACAGTTGCTCTCTCTTTCTACACCACACTACATTCACACAACACACACACCTTTTGCCAAAATTCAAAATTCAAAATGGCTAACGAAAACACCGCCTCGGAGTCCCCGCCTGGGGGGGGGGACCATAAATTTCCCCAGGGAGGACTCCCCTTCTGGCTGCCGACTTGAGAAGCGTCCTGATAACTCCTCGAACCTCCTCCTTATCAATTTCTGCAACATTCGCGGTCTTCGTTCTAATTTTCATTCTGTGGAACACCATCTCTCCTCCTTTAAACCTCACCTTCTCTTCCTCACCGAAACACAGGTTTCTGAGTCTACTGACAGCAACCTCTACTCTGTTCCCACCTACAATCTCTATCCTAAATTTCAATCTAAAGCTGGATGTTGCTTCTGTGGATGTGGATGTGGATTCTGGGCATATTCCTCCTACTCATCCTCCCCCTCTGACTCCTTTATGCCTATTATTAAGATTCTTCCAAATTATGTTTTCTATGCCCTCTCTGGCCTCAACTCTCAGAAGGCTTATGGACCTGATGGAGTGCCTCCTATTGTCCTTAAAAACTGTGCTTCTATGCTGACACCCTGCCTGGTCAAACTCTTTCGTCTCTGCCTATCAACATCTATCTTTCTTCCTGCTGGAAGTATGCCTTTGTACAGCCTGTGCCTAAGAAGGGTGACCGTTCCAATCCCTCAAACTACCGCCCTATAGCTTTACTTTCCTGTCTATCTAAATCTTTTGAATCAATCCTTAACCGGAAGATTCAAAAGCACCTTTCCACTTCTAACCTTCTATCTGATCGCCAGTATGGATTCCGCAAGGGGCGTTCTACTGGCGATCTTCTTGCTCTCTTAACTGACTCTTGGTCATCCTCTCTTAGCCGTTTCGGTGACACTTTCTCTGTTGCGCTAGACATATCGAAAGCCTTCGATAGAGTCTGGCACAACTCTTTGCTTTCTAAACTGCCCTCTTTCGGATTCTATCCCTCTCTCTGTTCCTCTATCTCCAGTTTCCTTTCAGGCCGTTCTATCTCTGCGGTGGTAGACGGTCACTGCTCTTCCCCTATACCTATCAACAGTGGCGTTCCACAGGGCTCTGTCCTATCACCCACTCTCTTCCTGTTATTCATCAATGATCTTCTTTCCATAACAAACTGTCCTGTCCACTCATACGCCGACGACTCCACTCTGCATTATTCAACTTCTTTCAATAGAAGACCCTTTCAACAGGAAGTACACGACTCCAGACTGGAGGCTGCAGAACGCTTAACCTCAGACCTTGCTATCATTTCCGATTGGTTTTCATCCCTCACGCTGGTAAACTCAGGAACAATCTTCCTTCATCTGTATTTCCTCCTGCCTACGACTTGAAGTCTTTCAAAAGGAGGGTATCTGGACACCTCTCTTCCCGAAATTGACCTTTCTTTCGGCCACCTCTTTTGATTCTTTTTTGGGAGCAGCGAGTAGCGGGCTTTTTTTTTTTTGTGTGTGTGTGTGTGTGTGCTCTTGAGCTGTCTCCTTTGTTGTAAAAAAAAAAAAAAAAAAAAGGTAACCAGAACTGAACCGCATAGTCAAGATGAGGTCTAACTAATGCTAAATATAGTTTGAGGGAGACTTCGGCGGTTCTGTTGCTTACGCAGCCTATTGCGCCGTTATGCTTCCTCACTGGTGGGGCCTGATGGTCGGCCCAGCCCGTTGTGGCGCAGGCGAGTGTTTATAGTGGCGCCATCTTGCATTGGCACATACTGCCCCCCGGAGCGCATCTTTAAGCCTCTCCTTGAAAAGATTATCTAGAGTCCGGGTTGATAGGTGGTCTTCAGGCCAGCATGTGGGTAGTCTTAGGCCACTCGTCGGTGACTGAAAAATCCCAGCTGTGTACCGGCCAGGATTCGAACTGACGTCCCTCCTGGATTTCCCGAACGCGACGCCGGCACGCTACCACACAGCCACCGCCTCCCAGGCAGTCTACATCACGGCGGCGAGACGGACTCTTTGCAAGGCCCGGGTTTCGGAGGCCTGTTGAGCGCTGAGGTGATGGAAAAATGTGCGGCTCGCTCTGGATTTATTTCACCGGGGTCGTTCTGAAGCCGCAGCAAAGTTATGATGCTCAGTGCGGGGAGCAATCAGTGCCAAGCTGCGGAAGGGAGACCAGGGGACCATGAACGGCGAGCACTGCATAGAAAATGTACACACACACACACACACACACACACACACACACACAGGAGCAGTAAGTAGCGGGCTTTTTTATTATTTTTCTTTACGCCCTTGAACTGTCTCCTTAGCTGTAAACACACACACACACACACACACACACACACACACACACATTATGATTCTTATTATTATCTTTACTATTATTATTGCTATTACTGTTATTTCTATTTTCCTTTTTGTCATATTATCATATTATTTTGTTTATTTGTCTCCTTCATTTCATTTCATCTTCCTTTGATGTATATTTTCAGCTCTAGGGCAGCCGGGTACTTCATGCAATAAACCGTTTATTAGTAGTACACACACACACACACACACACACACACACACACACACACAGCCTTCCCACTGGTGAGTCTTTCCAACACCAAATGTTTGTTTATTCTTTCTATTTACTTTCCGTTCCGACGTGGAAAGGACATTATTACCCTCGTAAGTCTCTGCCTTTACTTTCTCCATCTTGCTACATACTCTTTCGCTGTGTGTGTGTGTGTGTGTGTGTGTGTGTGTGTGTGTGTGTGTGTGTGTGTGTGTGTGTGTGTGTGCATAGAGAAAATTTATCTCTGCAATTTATCTTTCATTCCTTCAGATCTCTTCACTCATGCCATTCGTATTCCTTGGAAGCGTTCATTTTTTTTTTAAGAAACTGGTATTTTACTTTATCTTCCTCTTCCTTTTTTCCTTCTTCCTTTCTTTCCTTTATCAATAATCTCTCTCTCTCTCTCTCTCTCTCTCTCTCTCTCTCTCTCTCTCTCTCTCTCTCTCTCTCTCTCTCTCTCTCTCTCTCTCTCTCTCTCTCTCTCTCTCTCTCTCTCTCTCTCTCTCTCTCTCTCTCTCTCTCTCTCTCTCTCTCTCTCTCTCTCTCTCTCTCTCTCTCTCTCTCTCTCTCTCTCTCTCTCTCTCTCTCTCTCTCTCTCTCTCTCTCTCTCTCTCTCTCTCTCTCTCTCTCTCTCTCTCTCTCTCTCTCTCTCTGTATGTATATATGTATGATTTGTACATTTCCTCAAACGTAAAAAAACGTCAATGTTCCTTTTCAAATCCGTCCATATCTCAGAGCGGCAATAGAGACAGGAAGCAACAAAAACGGCCTCAGCACCTCTCTAACACTATATACTCAATCGACTGAGAAGCAGGACGGCGGGAGAAGCGATTTATAAAGGGGAGGTAGGAGGTGTAAGGGTTCAAGAGTAGGCATAAACGTTTCGGGCTTCTCGTGAAAGGGGGACAGAGGACCGTGTGTTGGGTCTATGCACACTTTATATAGTTAGTTTAAGTAGGAGCCTCGAGAGTCACGTTCATCATATGTGTGTGTGTGTGTGTGTGTGTGTGTGTGTGAGAGAGAGTGTGTGTGTGTGTGTGTGTGGAGAGAGAGAGAGACACGTGTGGGTGTGTGTGTGGGTGTGAGAGACAGACAGACAGACAGACAGACAGACAGAGAAAAAGAAAAAAAATAATGGTAGAGGGATGTCAAATGATATGTGGGGAGACAGGCGTGTGTTGGAACTTGAAAGTGAAGCGAATTTGGGTGTTTGGGGAAGTGAATGAGGCTTTTAATGCAGTTAGAAGGAAAAACGAGGATGGAGGATAGTGGCTCAATTTGTTGGAGGGTCGAAGTTTGGGGAAGCAAAAGGGTAGAGGAGTGGAAATGTTAAAAGCCTGAACCTACTGAAAAAATAAATGAGGGAAAAGGAAAGGGTGGGTGATTGAATAAGGGATGAGTGGCGGTGAGGCTGAAAGAGATGGTGGTTAGGGAGGCTTGTTGTTTTTGTAAGCACGAGAATGTGGGGTTTGCAAGAGTGTGTCTAGGAGGTTGGTATTGGTGCATGGTGGGCATATGAGAAACCAATATGAAGGACTTAGCTGGATATTGGTGGTTTAGAGATGCTAGGAAGTGTTAGAGGAAGTAAGGTTAGTGATTGGGGGAAAATGGGTATCGGAGAGCAGGTCAAATCATTTAAAAATCATGTTTCTTAGTGGTCCCTCTAAGCGAGAAAAATGAGAAAAAATCACTCCTCACACAAACCATTTCATAATATATATCAAAGCATTTGTGATCAGATTATATATCATCTATTTTGGGGGGTTTATATCATGGCACAAATTTGGCCCGTCGCTGCTACACGGTAAAGCCACAAATTTGGCCCGTCGCTGCTACACGGTAAAGCCACAAGTATGGCGCGTCGCTGCTACACGGTAAAGCCACAAATTTGGTCCGTCGCTGCTACACGGTAAAGCCACAAATTTGGTCCGTCGCTGCTACACGGTAAAGCCACAAATTTGGTCCGTCGCTGCTTCACGGCGAAGCCACAAATTTGGTCCGTCGTTGCTACACGGTAAAGCCACAAATTTGGCCCGTCGCTGCTACACGGTAAAGCCACAAATTTGGTCCGTCGCTGCTACACGGCGAAGCCACAAATTTGGCCCGTCGCTGCTACACGGTAAAGCCACAAATTTGGCCCGTCGCTGCTACCGGATTTGAAACATTGTGAAGCGTGTGTAGAAAATATCAATAAGCTACCTTAGTAACCATTCAGCAAAAAAGAAGCGTGAAAATATAGTTATGTTTTTCTTTCTGGGAGAGGTTATTGATTCAGAAACACGACACAGTTGACAAGCAAAACTCACTTGAGAACATGGGTTATCCCTCTATGATGTGAAGCAATAAAAAAAAGAACACTACCTGTTTCTGAATAAAAATAAACCGCGCTACCCTTGGGCAATATCGCATGAGAGTTGCCATCAAGTCTGGGATGGATTTAGAGAGGACAAAGTTTTCCTCTGGTCAAGTTCGTATCTTGCGCCGAGGAGTCCGAGGATTCGCCTCCGCTTTCTTTCTTTACAATATTAATGCCTCGATGCCTCGAACTTCCTCCTTCCCTTCCTCTCCTGCCAGAGGAGAGGAAAAAATGAAGGATTTTTACTTTCCGATACAAAGCAATTTACTGTAAAATGAATCTATGAAGAAAATTCCCCACTTTTCTCGGATTAAAAAGCATTAAAGCTAAAAACTGAAGTGGTTTTAACGCAATAATAAAGAGTTGAATAGTTTCCTACTACGGCAACAACAATACCAATTACAGAAAATAGTTTTGCAATGATCGAGAAATCATCCTTTAGGAAGGATGCTAAAAATTCATAATAGTGATAATTATAACAACAACAACAACAACAACAACAACAACAACAACAACAACAACAACAAAAACAACAATAATAATAATAATAATAATAATAATAATAATAATAATAATAATACCGAAAATAATTACAATAATAATAATAATAAGAATTAGTGGAAGAAGAAAACAGAAGACGAAGTAGATAAAAATATAGAAGAGAAAAAGAAGTAGAAAAAAATTGAAGAAAAAGGAAAAAAGAAGAAGAAGAAGGGAGAGAGAGAAGGAAAATAAATGAGAGAGGAAAGAAAATGTATTTGAAGAGGGGAGGAGGTGAGGGAAAACGATAGGGAGGGAAAAAAAGAGGAAGGGAAGATGGGAGGAGGAAAAAGAATAGGGAGGGAGAAGAGAGGAAAAGACGAAGATGGGATAGGTGAAAAACGGAAGAGGAAAAGTATAGGAAGAAGAAAGAGAAATCAAAGATGGGATTAGGTGAAGGAAAAAATAGGAAGGGAGAAGAGGGGAAGAGGAGATGATGGGGCTAGGCGAGGGAAGGGAGGAGAAAAAATAGTAAGGGATGAAGGTTAGGGAAGGGAAGGTTAGGGAAAGGAAGAGAAGGTTAGGGAAAGGAAGAGAAGGTTAGGGAAGGGAAGAGAAGGTTAGGGAAGGGAAACATGGAAACATGGAAACATGGAAATGCAGGCAACAGAAAGCCTATTGGCTCATTACGAGGTCGCCCGCTTGGGTGCTTTAATCTGCTCGACCGCCACTTGGGGCTTGGTGAGCAGATGAAAGCACCTCGATATTGAGGAGCAGATGGAAGCCCCTCGTTATTCAGTTTACTCCTGACGCAGCGAAATGACGGTCGATTCTATATTTGAAGGAGTTGATGGTATTCGCATTTACTACTTCTGAGGGAAGATTGTTCCAGTGGCGGATGACTCGGTTTGAAAAGAAACTCCTTCCAATGTCTGTGTTACATCGACTCGACTGAATGGGTAAACCGTTATTTCTAGTTCTTGAGTTGGTTTGCAGTTCAAAGAATTTGGAGTAATCGACGTTATTGAACTTTTTTAGATACTTGAAGACTTGAATCATGTCCCCTCGAAAGGAAGGGAAGGGAAAGTTAGGGAAAGGAAGAGAAGGTTAGGGAAGGGAAAGGAAGGGAAGGGAAGAGAAGGGAAGGGAAGGGAAGGGAAGGGAAGGGAAAGGAAGGGAAGGGAAGGTTAGGGAAAGGAAGGGAAGGTTAGGGAAAGGAAGAGAAGGTTAGGGAAAGGAAGAGAAGGTTAGGGAAGGGAAAGGAAGGGAAGGGAAGGGAAGGGATGGGAAGGGAAGGGAAGGGAAAGGAAGGGAAGGTTAGGGAAGGGAAGGTTAGGGAAAGGAAGGGAAGGTTAGGGAAAGGAAAGGAAGGGAAGGTTAGGGAAAGGAAGAGAAGGTTAGGGAAAGGAAGAGAAGGTTAGGGAAGGGAAAGGAAGGGAAGGGAAGGTTAGGGAAAGGAAGGGAAGGTAAGGGAAAGGAAGAGAAGGTTAGGGAAGAAAAAGGAAGCGAAAGGAAGGGAAGGAAAGGGAAGGGAAGGGAAAGGAAGGGAAGAAGGGAAGAGGAGATTATAGATGGCAAGGTTAGGGATGCAAGGGATGGAATGGGAAGGAACGAAGGAGTAAAAAAATACGGAGGGAGAAGAGAGGACGCGAAGGCTGGAGGCAGAGGGGAGGAGGGAGCTGGAGAGGAGCTGCCGGGAGGAACGTGAGAGATATATTGCCGGAGTCACGTCTTCCGCGAGCAATCTATCAAACACTTCCTCACTTGCTGCGTGCTAAGTCCGGGCTCTTCTGTTAACTCCTCTTTCTCTTCACTTTATCCGTTGATGCTGATGGAAATAATGATAGGAAATTAGAGTTTTGATGTAGATAGAAGAGGTAGAAAGGCGGGAGGAGTAGAGAATGTAGAGAAATAATGATGGGAAATTAAAGTTTTGGTGTAGATAGAAGAGGTAGAAAGGCGGGAGGAGTAGAGAATGTAGAGAAATAATGATGGGAAATTAAAGTTTTGATGTAGATAGAAGAGGTAGAAAGGCGGGAGGAGTAGAGAATGTAGAGAAATAATGATGGGAAATGAAAGTTTTGATGTAGATAGAAGAGGTAGAAAGGCGGGAGGAGTAGAGAATGTAGAGAAATAATGATGGGAAATTAAGGTTTTGATGTAGATAGAAGAGGTAGAAAGGCGGGAGGAGTAGAGAATGTAGAGAGATGATGATAGGAAATTAAAGTTTTGGTGTAGATAGAAGAGGTAGAAAGGCGGGAGGAGTAGAGAATGTAGAGAAATAATGATAGGAAATTAAAGCTTTGATGTAGATAGAAGAGGTAGAAAGGCGGGAGGAGTAGAGAATGTAGAGAAATAATGATAGGAAATTAAAGTTTTGGTGTAGATAGAAGAGGTAGAAAGACGGGGAGGAGTAGAAAATGTAGAGAGGATAACAAGACAAGCTAGATACTTGAAACACTTGAAACACACTTGAAACACTTGAAACACACTTGAAACACTTTATTATGCTTCCAGGAAAAAAATAAATTAAATAAATGGTTTTATAATAAGGATAATAATAATACTAATACGAAATACGATAATAAGACGAAACAACTAGCGATATTAACGACTTTATAATGAGTTAAGATAAGGTGTTGATTATCCTCCCTATCACTAACAGACCAAACAAGACGAGGTATTAGGGGACGACGCAATGTTAATGTGTTTAAAAATGGAAAGTAAAGGATGATAGCAAACATCAACGCGACACTAATGGGCGTTGCCTCTCAAAAACCTTTAACTTGTCTTTCAGTTCATTCACAATACGCTTCTAAGTGATGGAAGGATTTTTCAGCTAGCTTCTCAATAAATAAATATCTCATGAAATACTATAGGGTAATATATCATGTGTCTTTACCGGAATTAATGTTAATGTTAATAGTAGGAGACATCGTTTGCATGATAAAGTCCTGCTGTTTCTGGAGATATTGATACTGAAATACTCATTAACCCATTGTAATCACTGGCTGCCTATCATCTCTCCAGAATATTGGCAATAGGAAAGAAATGGGAAAGCAATCTACATGAAACCTTTAGCATGGAAACTCGTATTATGTGTAAAAAAACTGACGTGGGGGGATGAGAAGTTGGTCCACAGTGCCAAGCGAATGTGGAAAATAACAATAAGCTACAATTTAACTTCGGACAGCTCATCAAACACAGCCCCCCCCAAAAAAACTTGAAAAAAAAACAGTTTTCCCTCATCCCCACAACGAGAAGGCAAAACGCAATAAACACGCCACCGAGCACCCTGAAGTGTTTTCCACAATTTCGAAGTATTTTGTCCACCCCTCGACTCCTCTGTTATTGATCCGGGCGTACATGTGGTGGAAGAGGAGGAGGAGGAGGGGATGGAGGGGATGGAAGCTTGTTGCTGCCTGTAGGAATACCCATCACGCGTAGTACCTATCATATATCTTTCTGTAGTGTGTAGTGGAGTAGACGGAGACCTGCAGCGGTGGTCAATGATCGACCCTTATGTATATATGAATGGTAATACAGAGAGTAGATATCGCGACGCGGTGAGAATGGTGCTCTTGTTGTGTTTTAAGGTGGGAAAGGGGAGGTGTTTAGGGAGTTGGTGTGTGGGTCAGCTGGCGGTGAGACAGTCTATGTAGGCGAGTTGGTAATGGGAGACAGTTTGTGGGGGTTAGTTGGTAATGGGGGATAGTGTGTGTGTGTGGGGGGTCATTTGATAGTGAGACAGTGTGTGTGTGGGGGGGGGTCAGTTGGTGATGTGTGTGCGTGGCTTAGTTGGTAGTGAGAGAGTGTGTGGGTCAATTAGTGGTAAGAATGGGTGTGTGGGTGAGTTGGTGATGAGTTTGGGTGTATGGGTGTGGGTGTGAGCAGGGAACGTGTAAAAGCTGTTAGGTGTGACGAGTTTGGTTAACCCTGAGATGGTAGTGGCGATGTTGTTGTTCTAGCTGTCGATGGTTATGGTCGATGGTCATATTGATAAGTGTTGGTATTGCTGCTGCTGTTGTTATCGGTCGCTATTAATTGTTGGTCTTGTCACCGGTAATGATATCGATGTTAGTTATAATTGTTGTTTTAGGCTGCCGATAATGATGCAAGAGAAGTATAGTCCATTCATTTGGGCAAGGCAATTCTCGGGTGCTTGGTTCCTGCGACTCCACTTCTCCCTTCTGGCTGGGTTGCTCCGAGCTGGATGATGTAACCTATTTGTCATGTTAAATCACCTTGGGCAGTGCTTGAACAGAAATTAGCAGTTTGTGTTAGATATGCATTTTATATTGACTACTTAACATTTTATTATTACTGCTTACCATTTTATGCTTACTACTTAACATGACAAGTAGGTTACCTCATCCAACTCAGAGCTACCCAGCCAGAAGGGGGAAGTGGTGTCGCTGGAACTAAGCTGCCGTGAGTGGCCTTGCCCAAATGAATAAACTTTAGTGGTCTGGTACGACAAATGAGGTGAGAGTGAATGTTGCCTTGGCGATAATATGGAGAGTTCTGTGTGAGAAAGATGACGATGAGGAAGAGGGTGAGGGAGAGGGTGATGTTGGTTGTACACAAAGAACTAGGAGGAGGAGAAGTAGAAGGGTGTAGTGGGGATGTATGGGAACGTTTGATGTTGAGTCAGGGTGCAAAGGGTGACGCTAAGTCTATATATACCAAGTCAAGTCACTCTGCTTCAAAACTGCGACCGGTACGCGCAGGAGGCGGTTTTGGGGCGGAGCAGCGGGATGACGTCACTTGGAGCTAAAAAGAAAATACCCGCCAGTTCAGGGGTGACTGAAGTTGGGGCCGTATGTGCACTCTGGATGTGCATTCTCGCCTTCTTTCACAGCGCGTTCAGGCAAGCCACTGACGAAAAAATGTTTTTTTATTGTGCTGTTGCGTGACTGAAATTCCAATGCCCACAAACGGCGGTGTGGGGTGTGAGGGAGGGCATGATGAAGCGATTGATTTAAATTAGTCCGCCTTTCCTCCCTTTCTCTAAATCCCTGTTTCTGCAGTCTCTTGTTTGGCTCCAAGCAACGTCACGCATAAACCACGCCTTGGTGTCTCCTCCCACAAACCTGCGTATGACTTGACTTGGTTTATATAGACTTAAAGTACATACATTGATTGACGGGCAAAGGGACACCGCTGAAAAGAGGGTGTGGATAATGACCTTACTGAGAAGGAGTTAGTACCTGTGTGTGTGTGCCCGGAGATGGTGTCTGTTGTTGTTTGTGTGCACGGTGGTGGTGTTTGTTTTTGTGTGAGTGCCCGGCGGTGGTGTCTGTTATCGTGTGTGTGTGCCCGGCGGTGGTGTCTGTTGTGTGTGTGTGCCCGGCGGTGGTGTCTGTTGTTGTGTGTGTGTGCCCGGCGGTGGTGTTTGTTGTTGTGTGTGTGTGCCTGGCGGTGGTGTTTGTTGTTGTGTGTGTGTGCCCGGCGGTGGTGTTTGTTGTTGTGTGTGTGCCCGGCGGTGGTGTCTGTTGTTGTGTGGTGTGCCCGGCGGTGGTGTTTGTTGTTGTGTGTGTGTTCCCGGCGGTGGTGTTTGTTGTTGTGTGTGTGCCCGGCGGTGGTGTCTGTTGTTGTGTGTGTCTTCGTGGCGGTGGTGTCTGTTGTTGTGTGTGTGTGCCCGGCGGTGGTGTCTGTTGTTGTGTGTGTGTGCCCGGCGGTGGTGTCTGTTGTTGTGTGTGTGTGCTTGGCGGTGGTGTCTGTTGTTGTGTGTGTGCCCGGCGGTGGTGTATGTTTTTGTGTGTGTGTGTGCCCGGCGGTGGTGTCTGTTGTTGTGTGCGTGTGCCCGGCGGTGGTGTCTGTTGTTGTGTGTGTGTGTGCCCGGCGGTGGTGTCTGTTGTTGTGTGTGTGTGTGCCCGGCGGTGGTGTCTGTTGTTGTGTGTGTGTGCCCGGCGGTGGTGTCTGTTGTTGTGTGTGTTGGCCCGGCGGTGGTGTCTGTTGTTGTGTCAGTGTGCCCGGCGGTGGTGTCTGTTGTTGTGTGTGTGTGCTCGGCGGTGGTGTCTGTTGTTGTGTGTTTGCACGCGGCGGTGGTGTCTGTTGTTCTGTGTGTGTCGCCGGCTGTGTTGTCTGTTGTGTGTGTGTACCCGGCGGTGGTGTCTGTTGTTCTGTGTGTGTGCCCGGCGGTGGTGTCTGTTGTTCTGTGTGTGTACCCGGCGGTGGTGTCTGTTGTTCTGTGTGTGCCCGGCGGTGGTGTCTGTTGTTCTGTGTGTGTACCCGGCGGTGGTGTCTGTTGTTCTGTGTGTGCTCGGCGGTGGTGTCTGTTGTTGTGTGTGTTTGCCCGGCGGTGGTGTCTGTCGTTGTGAGTGTGTGGCCGGCGTAAGTGTCTGTCGTTGAGGGTGTTTGCCCGGCGGTGGTGTCTGTCGTTGTGAGTGTGTGCCCGGTGGTTGTGTCTGTTTTTGTGTGTGTGTGCCCGGCGGTGGTGTCTGTTGTTGTGCGTTTGTGCCCGGCGGTGGTGTCTGTCGTTGTGTGTTTGTGCTCGGCGTTGGTGTCTGTTGTTGTGTGTCTGTGCTTAGCGATTGTGTTTGTGTGGCCGTTAGTGGTGTCTGTCATTTTGTGGGCGTGCCCGGCGGTGGTGTCTGTTGCTGTGTGTGTGTGCCCATCGGTGGTGTCTGTTGTTGTGTGTGTGTGCCCGGTGATGGTGTCTGTTGTTGTGTGTGTGTGCCCGGTGATGGTGTCTGTTGTTGTGTGTGTGTGCCCGGCGGTGGTGTTTGTTGTTGTGTGTGTGCCCGGCGATGGTGTTAGTTGTTTTGTGTGTGTACCCGGCGGTGGTGTCTCTTGTTGTGTGCGTGTGCCCGGCGGTGGTGTCTGTTGTTGTGTGTGTGTGCCCGGCGGTTGTGTCTGTAGTTGTGTGTGTGTGTGCCCGGCTGTGGTGTCTGTTGTTGTGTGCGTGTGCCCGGCGGTAGTGTCTGTTGTTGTGTTTGTGTGCCCGGCGGTGGTGTCTGTTGTGTGTGTGTGCCCGGCGGTGGTGTTTGTTGTTGTGTGTGTGTGCCCGGCGGTGGTGTCTGTTGTTGTGTGTGTGTGCCCGGCGGTGGTGTCTGTTGTTGTGTGCGTGTGCCCGGCGGTGGTGTTTGTTGTTGTGTGTGTGTGCCCGGCGGTGGTGTTTGTTGTTGTGTGCGTGTGCCCGGCGGTGGTGTTTGTTGTTGTGTGTGTGTGCCCGGCGGTGGTGTTTGTTGTTGTGTGTGCGTGTGCCCGGCGGTGGTGTTTGTTGTGTGTGTGTGCCCGGCGGTGGTGTCTATTGTTGTGTGTGTGTGCCCGGCGGTGTTGTCTGTTGTTGTGTGTGTGTGCTTGGCAGTGGTGTTTGTTGTTGTGTGTGTGTACCCGGCGGTGGTGTCTGTTGTTTTGTGTGTGTACCCGGCAGTGGTGTCTGTTGTGTGTGTGTACCCGGCGGTGGTGTCTGTTGTTCTGTATGTTTGCTCGGCGGTGGTGTCTGTTGTTCTGTGTGTGTCCTCGGCGGTGGTGTCTGTTGTTCTGTGTGTGTGCCCGGCGGTGGTGTCTGTTGTTCTGTGTGTGTACCCGGCGGTGGTTTCTGTTGTTCTGTGTGTGTTCCCGGTGGTGTCTTTTGTTGTGTGTGTGTGCCCGGCGGTGGTGTCTGTTGTTCTGTGTGTGTAACCGGCGGTGGTGTCTGTTGTGTGTGTGTTCCCGGCGGTGGTGTCTGTTGTTCTGTGTGTGTGTGCTCGGCGTTGGTGTCTGTTAATGTGTGTCTGTGCTTAGCGGTGGTGTCTGTTGTTGTGTTTGTGTGTCCGTTACTGTTGTCTGTCATTTTGTGGGCGTGCCCGGCGGTGGTGTCTGTTGCTGTGTGTGTGTGCCCAGCGGTTGTGTCTGTTGTTGTGTGTGTGTGCCCGGCGGTGGTGTCTGTTGTTGTGTGTGTGTGCCCGGCGGTGGTGTCTGTTGTTGTGTGTGTGTGCCCGGCGGTGGTGTCTGTTGTTGTGTGTGTGTGCCCGGCGGTGGTGTTTGCTGTTGTGTGCGTGTGCCCGGCGGTGGTGTCTGTTGTTGTGTGTGTGTGCCCGGCGGTGGGGTTTGTTGTTGTGTGCGTGTGCTCGGCGGTGGTGTTTGTTGTTGTGTGTGTGCCCGGCGGTGGTGTTTGTTGTGTGTGTGTGCCCGGCGGTGGTGTTTGTTGTTGTGTGTGTGTGCTCGGCGGTGGTGTCTGTTGTTGTGTGTGTGCCCGGCGGTGGTGTCTATTGTTGTGTGTGTGTGCCCGGCGGTGGTGTTTGTTGTTGTGTGCGTGTGCCCGGCGGTGGTGTTTGTTGTTATGTGTGTGTGCCTGGCGGTGGTGTTTGTTGTTGTGTGTGTGTGCCCGGCGGTGGTGTTTGTTGTTGTGTGCGTGTGCCCGGCGGTGGTGTTTGTTGTGTGTGTGTGTGCCCGGCGGTGGTGTCTGTTGTTGTGTGCGTGTGCCCGGCGGTGGTGTTTGTTGTGTGTGCGTGTGCCCGGCGGTGGTGTTTGTTGTTGTGTGCGTGTGCCCGGCGGTGGTGTTTGTTGTTGTGTGCGTGTGCCCGGCGGTGGTGTTTGTTGTTGTGTGTGTGCCCGGCGGTGGTGTTTGTTGCTGTGTGCGTGTGCCCGGCGGTGGTGTTTGTTGTTGTGTGTGTGTCAACGGCGGTGGTGTCTGTTGTGTGTATGTGTTCCCGGCGGTGTTTCTGTTGTGTGTGTGTGCCCGGCGGTGGTGCTGGTTGTTGTGTGCGTGTGCCCGGCGGTGGTGTCTGTTGTTGTGTGTGTGCCCGGCGGTGGTGTTTGTTGTTGTGCGTGTGCCCGGCGGTGGTGTTTGTTGTTGTGTGTGTTCCCGGCGGTGGTGTCTGTTGTTATGTGTGTGTGCCTGGCGGTGGTGTTTGTTGTTGTGTGCGTGTGCCCGGCGGTGGTGTTTGTGTGTGTGTGTGCCCGGCGGTGGTGTCTGTTGTTGTGTGCGTGTGCCCGGCGGTGGTGTTTGTTGTGTGTGCGTGTGCCCGGCGGTGGTGTTTGTTGTTGTGTGCGTGTGCCCGGCGGTGGTGTTTGTTGTTGTGTGTGTGGACCCCGCTGGGGTGTGTGTTGTTGTGCGTGTGTGCCCGGCGGTGGTGTTTGTTGTTGTGTGTGTGCCCGGTGATGGTGTCTGTTGTTGTGTGTGTGTGCCTGGCGGTGGTGTTTGTTTTTTGTGTGTACCGGGGGGTGGTGTTTGTTGTTATGCGTGTGTATGCCCGGCGGTGGTGTCTGTTATTCTGTGTGTGTGTCCTCGGCGGTGGTGTCTGTTGCTGTGTGTGTGTACCCGGCGGTGGTGTCTGTTGTTCTGTGTGTGTACCCGGCATTGGTGTCTGTTGTGTGTGTTTACCCGGCGGTGGTGTCTGTTGTTGTGTGTGTGCCCAGAGGTGGTGTTTGTTGTTGTGTGTGTGTGCCTGGCGGTGGTGTTTGTTGTTGTGTGCGTGTGCCCGGCGGTGGTGTTTGTTGTTGTGTGTGAGTTCCCGGCGGTGGTGTCTGTTTTTGTGTGTGTGTCCACGGTGGTGTTTGTTTTTGTGTGTGTGCCCGGCGGTGGTGTTTGTTGTTGTGTGCGTGTGCCCGGCGGTGGTGTCTGTTGTTGTGTGTGAGTGCCCGGCGGTGGTGTCTGTTGTTGTGTGTGTGTGCCCGGCGGTGGTGTCTGTTGTGTGTGTGTCCCGGGCGGTGGTGTGTATTGTTGTGTGTGGGTGCCCGGCGGTGGTGTCTGTTGTTGTGTGTGTGCCCGGTGGTGTCTGTTGTTGTGTGTGTGTACCCGGCGGTGGTGTCTGTTGTGTGTGTGTGCCCGGCGGTGGTGTCTGTTGTTGTGTGTGTGTGCCCGGCGGTGGTGTCTGTTGTTGTGTGTGTGTGCGGTGGTGTCTGTTCTTGTTTGTGTGCCCGGTGGTGTCTGTTGTTGTGTGTGTGCCCGGCGGTGGTGTCTGTTGTTGTGTGTGTGTGCCCCCCGGTGGTGTGTGTTGTTGTGTGAGTGTGCGGTGGTGTTTGTTGTTGTGTGTGTGTGCCCGGCGGTGGTGTTTGTTGTTGTGTGCGTGTGCCCGGCGGTGGTGTTTGTTGTTGTGTGTGTGACCGGGGGTGGTGTCTGTTGTTTTGTGTGTGTGTGCCCGGCGGTGGTGTCTGTTGTTGTGTGTGTGTGCCCGGCGGTGGTGTTTGTTGTTGTGTGCGTGTGCCCGGCGGTGGTGTTTGTTGTGTGTGTGTGCCCGGCGGTGGTGTCTGTTGTGTGTGTGTGCCCGGCGGTGGTGTGTGTTGTTGTGTGTGTGTGCCCGGCGGTGGTGTTTGTTGTTGTGTGTGTGCCCGGCGGTGGTGTCTGTTGTTGTGTGTGTGCCCGGCTGTGGTGTCTGTTGTGTGTGTGTGCCGGCGGTGGTGTGTGTGGTTGTGTCTGTGTGTGCCCGGCGCTGGTGTCTGTTGTTGTGTGTGTGCCCGGCGGTGGTGTGTGTTGTTCTGTGTGTGTACCCGGCAGTGGTGTCTGTTGTTTGTGTGTGCCCGGCGGTGGTGTCTGGTGTTGTGTGGGTGTGCCCGGCGGTGGTGTCTGTTGTTTTGTGTGTGCCCGGCGGTGGTGTCTGTTGTTGTGTGTGTGCCCGGCGGTGGTGTCTGTTGTTGTGTGTGTGCCCGGCGGTGGTGTCTGTTGTTGTGTCTGTGTGCCCGGCGGTGGTGTCTGTTGTTGTGTGTGTGCCCGGCGGTGGTGTCTGTTGTTGTGTGTGTGTGCCCGGCGGTGGTGTCTGTTGTTGTGTGTGTGCGCGGCGGTGGTGTCTGTTGTTGTGTGTGTGTGCCCGGCGGTGGTGTCTGTTGTTGTGTGTGTGTGCCCGGCGGTGGTGTCTGTTGTTGTGTGTGTGTGCCCGGCGGTGGTGTCTGTTGTTGTGTGTGTGTGCCCGGCGGTGGTGTCTGTTTTTGTGTGTGTGCCCGGCGGTGGTGTTTGTTGTTGTGTGTGTGTGCCCGGCGGTGGTGTCTGTTGTTGTGTGTGTGTCAACGGCGGTGGTGTCGGTTGTTGTGTGTGTGCCCGGTGATGGTGTTTGTTGTGTGTGTGTGCCCGGCGGTGGTGTTTGTTGTTGTGTGTGCCCGGCGGTGGTGTTTGTTGTTGTGTGTGTGCTCGGCGGTGGTGTCTGTTGTTATGGGTGTGCCCGGCGGTGGTGTCTGTTGTTGTGTGTGTGTGCCCGGCGGTGGTGTCTGTTGTTGTGTGTGTGTGCCCGGCGGTGGTGTCTGTTGTTGTGTGTGTGCCTGGCGGTGGTGTTTGTTGTTGTGTGTGTGTGCCCGGCGGTGGTGTGTGTTGTTGTGTGCGTGTGCCCGGCGGTGGTGTTTGTTGTTGTGTGTGTGCCCGGCGGTGGTGTCTGTTGTTGTGTGCGTGTGCCCGGCGGTGGTGTTTGTTGTTGTGTGTGTGCCCGGCGGTGGTGTTTGTTGTTGTGTGCGTGTGCCCGGCGGTGGTGTTTGTTGTTGTGTGTGTGTGCCCGGCGGTGGTGTTTGTTGTTGTGTGTGTGTGCCCGGCGGTGGTGTTTGTTGTGTGTGTGTGTGCGGGGGTGGTGTTTGTTGTTGTGTGTGTGTGTGCCCGGCGGTGGTGTCTGTTGTTGTGTGTGTGTGCGCGGCGGTGGTGTCTGTTGTGTGTGTGTGCCCGGCGGTGGTGTCTGTTGTTGTGTGCGTGTGCCCGGCGGTGGTGTCTGTTGTTGTGTGTGTGCCCGGCGGTGGTGTTTGTTGTTGTGTGCGTGTGCCCGGCGGTGGTGTTTGTTGTTGTGTGTGTGTGCCCGGCGGTGGTGTCTGTTGTTGTGTGTGTGCTTGGCGGTGGTGTTTGTTGTTGTGTTTGGTTGCCCGGGGCTGGTGTTTGTTGTTGTGTGTGTGTTGCCGGCGGTGGTGTCTGTTGTTGTGTGTGTGTGCCCGGCGGTGGTGTTTGTTGTGTGTGTGTGCCCGGCGGTGGTGTTTGTTGTTGTGTGCGTGTGCCCGGCGGTGGTGTTTGTTGTTGTGTGTGTGCCCGGCGGTGGTGTTTGTTGTTGTGTGCGTGTGCCCGGCGGTGGTGTTTGTTGTTGTGTGTGTGTGTGCCCGGTAGTGGTGTCTGTTGTGTGTGTGTGCCCGGCGGTGGTGTTTGTTGTTGTGTGTGTGTGCCCGGCGGTGGTGTCTGTTGTTGTGTGTGTGTGCCCGGCGGTGGTGTCTGTTGTTGTGTGTGTGTGCCCGGCGGTGGTGTCTGTTGTGTGTGTGCCCGGCGGTGTTGTCTGTTGTTGTTTGTGTGTGCCTGGCTGTGTTGTCTGTTGTGTGTGTGTGCCCGGCAGTGGTGTTTGTTGTTGTTTTGTGTGTGTGTGCCCAGCGGTGGTGTTTGTTGTTGTGTGTGTGTGCCTGGCGGTGGTGTTTGTTGTTGTGTGCGTGTGCCCGGCGGTGGTGTTTGTTGTTGTGTGTGATTGCCCGGCGGTGGTGTCTGTTGTTGTGTGTGTGTGCCCGGCGGTGGTGTTTGTTGTTGTGTGTGTGCCCGGCGGTGGTGTTTGTTGTTGTGTGCGTGTGCCCGGCGGTGGTGTCTGTTGTTGTGTGTGTGTGCCCGGCGGTGGTGTTTGTTGTTGTGTGTGTGTGAGCCCGGCGGTTGTGTTTGTTGTTGTGTGTGTGCCCGGCGGTGGTGTCTGTTGTTGTGTGTGTGTGTGCCCGGCGGTGGTGTCTGTTGTTGTGTGTGTGTGCTTGGCGGTGGTCTCTGTTGTTCTGTGTGTGCCCGGCGGTGGTGAGAGTTGTTGTGTGTGTTCCCGGCGGTGGTGTCTGTTGTTCTGTGTGTGTGCCCGGCGGTGGTGTCTGTTGTTGTGTGTGTGTGCCCGGCGGTGGTGTCTGTTGTTCTGTGTGTGTGCCCGGCGGTGGTGTCTGTTGTGTGTGTGCCCGGCGGTGGTGTCTGTTGTTGTGTGTGTGTGCCCAGCGGTGGTGTTTGTTGTTGTGTGTGTGTGCCCGGCGGTGGTGTTTGTTGTTGTGTGCGTGTGCCCGGCGGTGGTGTTTGTTGTTGTGTGTGTGCCCGGCGGTGGTGTCTGTTGTTGTGTGTGTGCCCGGCGGTGGTGTCTGTTGTTGTGTGTGTGTGCCCGGCGGTGGTGTTTGTTGTTGTGTGCGTGTGCCCGGCGGTGGTGTCTGTTGTTGTGTGTGTGCCCGGCGGTGGTGTTTGTTGTTGTGTGTGTGCCCGGCGGTGGTGTTTGTTGTTGTGTGTGTGTGCCCGGCGGTGGTGTCTGTTGTTGTGTGTGTGTGCCCGGCGGTGGTGTCTGTTGTTGTGTGTGTGCCCGGCGGTGGTGTTTGTTGTTGTGTGTGTGTGCCCGGCGGTGGTGTTTGTTGTTGTGTGCGTGTGCCCGGCGGTGGTGTTTGTTGTTGTGTGTGTGTGCCCGGCGGTGGTGTTTGTTGTTGTGTGCGTGTGCCCGGCGGTGGTGTCTGTTGTTGTGTGTGCGTGTGCCCGGCGGTGGTGTCTGTTGTTGTGTGTGTGTGCTTGGCGGTGGTGTTTGTTGTTGTGTGTGTGCCGGGCGGTGGTGTGTGTTGTTGTGTGTGTGTCCCGGTCTGTGGTGTCTGTTGTTGTGTGTGTGTGCCCGGCGGTTGTGTTTGTTGTTGTGTGTGTGCCCGGCGTTGGTGTCTGTTGTTGTGTGTGTGCCGGCGGTGGTGTTTGTTGTTGTGTGTGTTGGGGCGGGGGTGGTGTGTGTTGTTGTGTGTGTGCCCGGCGGTGGTGTCTGTTGTTGTGTGTGTGTGCCCGGCGGTGGTGTCTGTTGTTGTGTGTGTGCCCGGCGGTGGGGTTTGTTGTTGTGTGCGTGTGCCCGGCGGTTGTGTTTGTTTTTGTGTGTGCGTGTGCCCGGCGGTGGTGTTTGTTGTTGTGTGTGTGCCCGGCGGTGGTGTTTGTTGTTGTGTGCGTGTGCCCGGCGGTTGTGTTTGTTTTTGTGTGTGTGTGCCCGGTGGTGGTGTCTGTTGTTGTCAGTGTGTGCCCGGCGGTGGTGTTTGTTGTTGTGTGTGTGAGCCCTTCGGTGGTATTTGTTGTTGTGTGTGTGCCCGCCGGGGGGGTTTGTTGTGTTGTGTGTGTGCCCGGCGGTGGTGTCTGTTGTTGTGTGTGTGTGCCCGGCGGTGGGGTCTGTTGTTGTTTGTGTGCCCGGCGGTGGTGTCTGTTGTTGTGTGTGTGACCGGCGGTGGTGTCTGTTGTTGTGTGTGTGTGCCCGGCGGTGGTGTCTGTTGTTGTGTGTGTGTCCCGGCGGTGGTGTCTGTTGTGTGTGAGTACCCGGCGGTGGTGTCTGTTGTTGTGTGTGTGCCCGGTGGTGTCTGTTGTGTGTGTGTTTGGCGGTGGTGTCTGTTGTTGTGTGTGTGTGCCCGGCGGTGGTGTCTGTTGTTGTGTGTGTGTGCCCGGCGGTGGTGTCTGTTGTTGTGTGTGTGTGCCCGGCGGTGGTGTCTGTTGTTGTGTGTGTGTGCCCGGCGGTGGTGTCTGTTGTTGTTGTGTGTGTGCCCGGCGGTGGTGTCTGTTGTTGTGTGTGTGTGCCCGGCGGTGGTGTCTGTTGTTCTGTGTGTGTACCCGGCGGTGGTGTCTGTTGTTGTGTGCCTGTGCCAGGCGGTGGTGTCTGTTGTTCTGTGTGTGTGCCCGGCGGTGGTGTCTGTTGTTGAGTTTGTGCCCGGTTGTGGTGTTTGGTTTTGTGTGTGTGTGCCCGGCGGTGGTGTCTGTTGTTGTGTGTGTGTGCCCGGCGGTGGTGTCTGTTGTTGTGTGTGTGTGCCCGGCGGTGGTGTCTGTTGTTGTGTGTGTGCCCGGCGGTGGTGTCTGTTGTTGTGTGTGTGTGCGCGGCGGTGGTGTCTGTTGTTGTGTGTGTGTGCCTGGCGGTGGTGTCTCTCTTGTGTGTGTGTGTGCCCGGCGGTGGTGTCTGTTGTTGTATGTGTGTGCCCGGCGGTGGTGTCTGTTGTTGTGTGTGCGTGTGCCCGGTGGTGGTGTCTGTTGTTGTGTGTGTGTGCCCGGCGGTGGTGTCTGTTGTTGTGTGTGTGCCAGCGGTGGTGTCTGTTGTTGTGTGTGTGTGCCCGGCGGTGGTGTCTGTTGTTGTGTGTGTGGGCCCGGTGGTGTCTGTTGTTGTGTGTGTGTGTGCCCGGCGGTGGTGTCTGTTGTTGTGTGTGTGCCCGGCGGTGGTGTTTGTTGTTGTGTGTGTGCCCGGCGGTGGTTTTTGGTGTTGTGTGTGTGCCCGGCGGTGGTGTTTGTTGTTGTGTGTGTGTGCCCGGCGGTGGTGTCTGTTGTTGTGTGTGTGCCCGTCGGTGGTGTCTGTTTTTGTGTGTGTGCGCGGCGGTGGTGTTTGTTGTTGTGTGCGTGTGCCCGGCGGTGGTGTCTGTTGTTGTGTGTGTGTGCCCGGCGGTGGTGTCTGTTGTTGTGTGTGTGCCCGGCGGTGGTGTTTGTTGCTGTGTGCGTCAGCCCGGCGGTGGTGTTTGTTGTTGTGTGTGTGTGCCCGGCGGTGGTGTCTGTTGTTGTGTGTGTGCCCGGCGGTGGTGTTTGTTGTTGTGTGTGTGTGCCCGGCGGTGGTGTCTGTTGTTGTTGTGTGTGTCCCCGCGGTGGTGTCTGTTGTTGTGTGATTGTGCCCGGCGGTGGTGTTTGTTGTTGTGTTTGTGCCCACCGGTGGTGTTTGTTGTCGTTTGTGTGTGCCCGGCGGTGGTGTTTGTTGTTGTGTGTGTGTGCCCGGCGGTGGTGTTTGTTGTTGTGTGTGTTTGCCCGGCGGTGGTGTTTGTTGTTGTGTGTGTGCCCGGCGGTGGTGTCTGTTGTTGTGTGTGTGTGCCCGGCGGTGGTGTCTGTTGTTGTGTGTGTGTGCCCGGCGGTGGTGTTTGTTGTTGTGTGTGTGTGCCCGGCGGTGGTGTTTGTTGTGTGTGTGTGCCCGGCGGTGGTGTTTGTTGTTGTGTGTGTTCCCGGCGGTGGTGTCTGTTGTTGTGTGTGTGTGCCCGGCGGTGGTGTCTGTTGTTGTGTGTGTGTGCCCGGCGGTGGTGTGTGTTGTTGTGTGTGTACCCGGCGGTGGTGTCTGTTGTTGTGTGTGTGTGCCCGGCGGTGGTGTCTGTTGTTGTGTGTGTGTGCCCGGCGGTGGTGTCTGTTGTTGTGTGTGTGTGCCCGGCGGTGGTGTCTGTTGTTGTGTGTGTGTGCCCGGCGGTGGTGTCTGTTGTTGTGTGTGTGTGCCCGGCGGTGGTGTCTGTTGTTGTGTGTGTGTTACCGGCGGTGGTGTTTGTTGTTGTGTGTGTGTGCCCGGCGGTGGTGTTTGTTGTTGTGTGTGTGTGCCCGGCGGTGGTGTTTGTTGTTGTGTGTGTGTGCCCGACAGTGGTGTTTGTTGTTGTGTGTGTGTGCCCGGCGGTGGTGTCTTTTGTTGTGTGTGCGTGTGCCCGGCGGTGGTGTCTGTGTTTGTGTGTGTGTGCTTGGCGGTGGTGTTTGTTGTTGTGTGTGTGTGCCCGGCGATGGTGTTTGTTGTTGTGTGTGTGTGTCCTGCGGTGGTGTTTGTTGTTGTGTGTGTTCCCGGTGATGGTGTCTGTTGTTGTGTGTGTGTGTGCCCGGCGGTGGTGTCTGTTGTTTTGTGTGTGTACCCGGCGGTGGTGTCTGTTGTTGTGTGTGTGCCCGGCGGTGGTGTCTGTTGTTCTGTGTGTGTTCTCGGCGGTGGTGTCTGTTGTTCTGTGTGTGTGCCCGGCGGTGGTGTCTGTTGTTCTGTGTGTGTACCCGGCGGTGGTGTCTGTTGTTCTGTGTGTGTGCCCGGCGGTGGTGTCTGTTGTTCTGTGTGTGTACCCGGCGGTGGTGTCTGTTGTTCTGTGTGTGTTCCTGGCGGTGGTGTCTGTTGTTCTGTGTGTGTGTTCGGCGGTGGTGTCTGTTGTTCTGTGTGTGTTCCCGGCGGTGGTGTCTGTCATGTGTGTGTGCTCGGCGGTGGTGTCTGTTGTTGTGGGTGTTTGCCCGGCGGTGGTGTCTGTTGTTGTGTGTGAGCCCGGCGGTGGTGTTTGTTGTTGTGTGCGTGTGCCCGGCGGTGGTGTTTGTTGTTGTGTGTGTGTGTGCCCGGCGGTGGTGTCTGTTGTTGTGAGTGCGTGTGCCCGGCGGTGGTGTCTGTTGTTGTGTGTTTGTGCTTGGCGGTGGTGTCTGTTGTTCTGTGTGTGTACCCGGCGGTGATTTTTGTTTTTGTGTGTGTACCCGGCGGTGGTGTCTGTTGTTGTGTGTGTGCCCGGCGGTGGTGTCTGTCGTCGTGAGTGTGTGCCCGATGGTTGTGTCTGTATTTGTTTGTGTGTGCCCGGCGGTGGTGTCTGTTGTTGTGTGTTTGTGCCCGGCGGTGGTGTCTGTCGTTGTTTGTGTGTGCTTGGCGTTGGTGTCTGTTGATGTGTGTCTGTGCTTAGCGGTGGTGTCTGTTATTGTGTTTGTGTGTCCGTTAGTGGTGTCAGTCATTTTGTGGGCCTGCCCGGCGGTGGTGTCTGTTGCTGTGTGTGTTTGCCCAGCGGTGGTGTCTGTTGTTGTGTGTGTGTGCCCGGCGATGGTGTCTGTTGTTGTGTGTGTGTGCCCGGCGGTGGTGTCTGTTGTTGTGTGTGTGTGTCCGGCGGTGGTGTTTGTTGTTGTGTGTGTGCCCGGCGGTGGTGTCTGTTGTTGTGTGTGTGTGCCCGGCGGTGGTGTCTGTTGTTGTGTGCGTGTGCCCGGCGGTGGTATTTGTTGTTGTGTGTGTGTGCATGGCAGTGGTGTTTGTTGTTGTGTGTGTGTGCCCGGCGGTGGTGTCTGTTGTTGTGTGTGTGCCCGGCGGTGGTTTCTGTTGTTGTGTGTGTGTACCCGGCGGTCGTGTCTGTTGTTGTGTGTGTGTTCCCGGCGGTGGTGTCTGTTGTGTGTGTGTGCCAGACGGTGGTGTCTGTTGTTGTGTGTGTGTGGGCGGTGGTGGTGTCTGTTGTGTGTGTGTGCCCGGCGGTAGTGTCTGTTGTTGTGTGTGTGTGCCCGGTGGTGGTGTCTGTTGTTGTGTGTGTGCCCGGCGGTGTTGTTTGTTGTTGTGTGTGTGTGCCCGGCGGTGGTGTCTGTTGTTGTGTGTGTGCCCGGCGGTGGTGTCTGTTGTTGTGTGCGTGTGCCCGGCGGTGGTGTTTGTTGTTGTGTGTGTGTTCCTGGCGGTAGTGTTTGTTGTTGTGTGTGTGTGTCCGGCGGTGGTGTCTGTTGTTCTGTGTGTGTACCCGGCGGTGGTGTCTGTTGTTCTGTGTGTGTTCTCGGCGGTGGTGTCTGTTGTTCTGTGTGTGTGCCCGACGGTGGTGTCTGTTGTTCTGTGTGTGTACCCGGCGGTGGTGTCTGTTGTTCTATGTGTTCCCGGCGGTGGTGTCTGTTGTTCTGTGTGTGTGTTCGGCGGTGGTGTCTGTTGTTCTGTGTGTGTACCCGGCGGTGGTGTCTGTTGTTCTATGTGTTCCCGGCGGTGGTGTCTGTTGTTCTGTGTGTGTGTTCGGCGGTGGTGTCTGTTGTTCTGTGTGTTCCCGGCGGTGGTGTCTGTCATGTGTGTGTGTGCCCGGCGGTAGTGTCTGTTGTTGTGTGCGTGTGCCCGGCGGTGGTATTTGTTGTTGTGTGCCTGTGCCCGGCGGTGGTGTTTATTTTTATGTGCGTGTGCCCGGCGGTGGTGATTGTTGTTGTGTGTGTGTGCCTCGCGGTGGTGTTTGTTGTTGTGTACGTGTGCCCGGCGGTGGTGTTTGTTGTTGTGTGTGTGCCCAGCGGTGGTGTCTGTTGTTGTGTGTGTGTGCCAGGCGGTGGTGTCTGTTTTTTTGTGTGTGTGCTTGGCGGTGGTGTTTTTTGTTGTGTATGTGTACCCGGCGGTGGTGTCTGTTGTTCTGTGTGTGTAGTGTACCCGACAGTGGTGTCTGTTGTGTGTGTGTACCCGGCGGTGGTGTCTGTTGTTCTGTATGTGTGCTCGGCGGTGGTGTTTGTTGTTGTGTGTGTGTGCCTGGCGGTGGTGTTTGTTGTTGTGTGTGTGCCCGGCGGTGGTGTCTGTTGTTCTGTGTGTGTACCCGGCGGTGGTGTCTGTTGTTCTGTGTGTTTTCCCGGCGGTGGTGTCTGTTGTTCTGTGTGTGTGCCCGACGGTGGTGTCTGTTGTTCTGTGTGTGTACCCGGCGGTTCTGTCTGTTGTTCTGTGTGTGTTCCCGGCGGTGGTGTCTGTTGTTCTGTGTGTGTGTTCGGCGGTGGTGTCTGTTGTTGTGTGTGTGTTCCCGGCGGTGGTGTCTGTCATGTGTGTGTGTGCCCGGCGGTAGTGTCTGTTGTTGTGTGCGTGTGCCCGGCGGTGGTGTTCGTTGTTGTGTGCGTGTGCCCGGCGGTGGTGTTTGTTTTTGTGTGCGTGTGCCCGTCGGTGGTGATTGTTGTTGTGTGTGTGTGCCCCGCGGTGGTGTTTGTTGTTGTGTACATGTGCCCGGCGGTGGTGTTTGTTGTTGTGTGTGTGTGCCCAGCGGTGGTGTTTGTTGTTGAGTGTGTGTACCCGGCGGTGGTGTCTGTTGTTCTGTGTGTGTACCCGGCGGTGGTGTCTGTTGTTCTGTATGTGTGCTCGGCGGTGGTGTCTGTTGTTCTGTGTGTGTACCCGGCGGTGGTGTCTGTTGTTCTGTGTGTGTTCCCGGCGGTGGTGTCTGTTGTTCTGTGTGTGTGCCCGGCGGTGGTGTCTGTTGTTCTGTGTGTGTACCCGGCGGTAGTGTCTGTTGTTCTGTGTGTGTTCCCGGCGGTGTTGTCTGTTGTTCTGTGTGTGTGTTCGGCAGTGGTGTCTGTTGTTCTGTGTGTGTTCCCGGCGGTGGTGTCTGTCATGTGTGTGTGTGGCCGGCGGTGGTGTCTGTCGTTGTGTGTGTGTGCCCGGCGGTGGTGTCTGTCGTTGTGGGTGTTTGCCCGGCGGTGGTGTCTGTCGTTGTGAGTGTGTGCCCGGTGGTTGTGTCTGTTGTTGTGTGTGTGTGCCCGGCGGTGGTGTCTGTTGTTGTGCGTTTGTGCCCGGCGGTGGTGTCTGTCGTTGTGTGTGTGTGCTCGGCGTTGGTGTCTGTTGTTGTGTGTCTGTGCTTAGCGGTGGTGTCTGTTGTTGTGTTTGTGTGCCCGTTAGTGGTGTCTGTCATTTTGTGGGCGTGCCCGGCGGTGGTGTCTGTTGCGGTGTGTGTGTGCCCAGCGCTGGTGTCTGTTGTTGTGTGTGTGTGCCCGGTGATGGTGTCTGTTGTTGTGTGTGTGTGCCCGGTGATGGTGTCTGTTGTTGTGTGTGTGTGTGCCCGGCGGTGGTGTTTGTTGTTGTGTGTGTGTGCCCGGCGGTGGTGTTTGTTGTTATGTGTGTGTACCCGGCGGTGGTGTCTGTTGTTGTGAGTGTGTGCCCGGCGGTGGTGTTTGTTGTTGTGTGTGTGCCCGGCGGTGGTGTCTGTTGTTGTGTGTGTGTGCCCGGCGGTGGTGTCTGTTGTTGTGTGTGTGTGTGCCCGGCGGTAGTGTCTGTTGTGGTGTGTGTGTGCCCGGCGGTGGTGTCTGTTGTGTGTGTGTGCCCGGCGGTGGTGTTTGTTGTTGTGTGTGTGTGCCCGGCGGTGGTGTCTGTTGTTGTGTGTGTGTGCCCGGCGGTGGTGTTTGTTGTTGTGTGTGTGCCCGTTGGTGGTGTCTGTTGTTGTGTGCGTGTGCCCGGCGGTGGTGTCTGTTGTTGTGTGTGTGTGCCCGGCGGTGGTGTCTGTTGTTGTGTGTGTGTGCCCGGCGGTGGTGTTTGTTGTTGTGTGCGTGTGCCCAGCGGTGGTGTTTGTTGTTGTGTGTGTGTGCCCGGCGGTGGTGTCTGTTGTGTGTGTGTGCTCGGCTGTGGTGTTTGTTGTTGTGTGTGTGTGCCCGGCGGTTTTGTCTGTTGTTGTGTGTGTGTGCCCGGCGGTGGTGTGTGTTGTTGTGTGTGTGTCCCGCGGTGGTGTTTGTTGTTGTGTGCGTGTGCCCGGCGGTGGTGTCTGTTGTTGTGTGTGTGTGCTTGGCGGTGGTGTCTGTTGTTGTGTGTGTGTGCCCGGCGGTGGTGTTTGTTGTTGTGTGTGTGTGCCCGGCGGTGGTGTTTGTTGTTGTGTGTGTGTGCTTGGCGGTGGTGTTTGTTGTTGTGTGTGTGCCCGGCGGTGGTGTTTGTTGTTGTGTGCGTGTGCCCGGCGGTGGTGTTTGTTGTTGTGTGTGTGCCCGGCGGTGGTGTCTGTTGTTGTGTGTTTGTGCCCAGCGGTGGTGTCTGTTGTTGTGTGTTTGTGCCCGGCGGTGGTGTTTGTTGTTGTGTGTGTGTGCCCGGCGGTGGTGTTTGTTGTTGTGTGTGTTCCCTGCGGTGGTGTCTGTTGTTGTGTGTGTGTGCCTGGTGGTGATGTCTGTTGTTGTGTGTGTGTGCCCGGCGGTGGTGTTTGTTGTTGTGTGTGTGCCCGGCGGTGGTGTTTGTTGTTGTGTGTGTGTGCTTGGCGGTGGTGTTTGTTGTTGTGTGTGTGTGCCCGGCGGTGGTGTTTGTTGTTGTGTGTGTGTGCCCGGCGGTGGTGTTTGTTGTTGTGTGCGTGTGCCCGGCGGTGGTGTTTGTTGTGTGTGTGTGCCCGGCGGTGGTGTCTGTTGTTGTGTGTGTGTGCCCGGCGGTGGTGTCTGTTGTTGTGTGTGCCCGGCGGTGGTGTCTGTTGTTGTGTGTGTGTGCTTGGCGGTGGTGTTTGTTGTTGTGTGTGTTCCCGGCGGTGGTGTTTGTTGTTGTGTGTGTGTGCTTGGCGGTGGTGTTTGTTGTTGTGTGTGTGCTCCCGGCGGTGGTGTTTGTTGTTGTGTGTGTGTGCCCGGCGGTGGTGTTTGTTGTTGTGTGTGTGTGCCCGGCGGTGGTGTTTGTTGTTGTGTGTGTGCCCGGCGGTGGTGTTTGTTGTTGTGTGTGTGCCCGGCGGTGGTGTTTGTTGTTGTGTGTGTGTGCCCGGCGGTGGTGTCTGTCGTTGTTTGGGTACTATAATAACTATAATAAATCTAATATCTGCACTAATCTGGGCCTCTAGGAAGGTGAAGGTTTAGGAAGGTGGGACTCTCTGGCTCAGTGCTAAGGAATCATAAGGTGTCATGTGCTGCAGAGAGGCTTGGAGGTGTTATAACTATGATAGGTAAATATTGGACTGCACTAATCTGACCCTATAGGAAGGTGGCACTCTGGCGCAGTGCTTGGGAATTAGAAGGTGTCATCTGCTGCAGAAAGGCTTGGAGGTGTTATAACTATGCCAGTAAAAGGCTGGACTGCACTAATCTGACCCTGTAGGAAGGTTGCACTCTCAAGGTTAGTTCTAGGGAATCAGAAGGTGTCATGTGCTGCAGAGAGGCTTGGAGGTGTTATAATTATGCTAGTGATAAGCTGGACTGCACAAATCTGACCCTGTAGGAAGGTGAAGGTGGAGGAAGAAGGCACTCTCAGGCTCAATGCTCGGGAATCGGAAGGTGTCAGGTGCTGCAGAGTGGCTTGAAGGTGCTTTACCTATGCTCATGAATACTGGTCTGCACTAATCTGACCCTTTAAGAAGATGGCATTTCCTGATTCAGTGCCAAGGAATTAGAATGTGTCAAGTGCTGCAGAGAGGTGTGAAGGTGTTATAATTATGCTAGTGAAAGGCTGGACTGCTCTACTTTGACCCTGTATGGAGGTTGCACTCTCTGGTTCAGTGCTAGGGAATCAAAAGGTGTCATGCGCTGCAAATAGACTTGGATGTGTTATGACCATGCTAGTGATATACTGGACTTCACTAATCTGAACCTGTAGAAAGTTGGCACTCTCTGGCTCAGTGCTAGGGAATCAGAAGGTGTCATGTGTTGCAGAGAGGCTTGGAGTTTTTATAACTATGCTACTGACAGACTTGACTGCACTAATCTGACCCTGTTGGATGGTGAATGTGTCGGAAGGTGGCACTCTCTGGCTCAGTGCAAGGGAATCAGAAGGTGTGATGTACTGCAGAGAAGCTTTGAGGTGTTATAACCATACAGTGAAAGCCTGGACCGCACTAATCTGACCCCGTAGGAAGGTGGCATTCTCTGTCTCAGTGCTATGGAGTCAGGTCTCATGTGTTGCAGAGAGGTTTGGAGATGTTATAACTTTGCTAGTGAAAGGCTGGACTGCACTAATCTTACCCTGTAGGGAGGTGAAGGTGTAAGGAGGTGGCACGCTCTGGCTCAGTGCTAAGGAATCATAAGGTGTAATGTGCTGCAGAGAGGCTTGGAGGTGTTATAACTATGCTAGGTAAAAGCTGGACCGCACTAATCTGACCCTATAGGAAGGGGCACTCTCTGGCTCAGTGCTAAGGAGTCAGAAGGTGTCATGTGCTGCAGAGAGGCTTGGAGGTGTTATAACTATGCTAGGTAAAAGCTGGACCGCACTAATCTGACCCTGTAGGAAGGTGAAGGCTTAGGAAGGTGGCACTCTCTGGCTCTGTGCTAGGGAATCAGGTGTCATGTACTGCAGAGAGGCTTTGATGTATTATAACTATGCTAGTGAAATGCTGGACTACACTAATCTGACCCTGTAGGAATGTGAAGGTGTAGGAAAGTGGCATTCTCTGGCTCTGTGCTAGGGAATCATATGTCATGTGCTGCAGAGAGGCTTGGAGGTGTCATAACTATGCTAGTGTAAGGCTGGACTGCACTAATATGACCCTGTAGGAAAATGAAGGTGTAGGAAGGTGGCACTCTGTTGCTCAGTGCTAGGGAATATATAGTGTCATGTGCTGCAGAGAGGCTTTGAGGTGTTATAACTATGCTATTGAAAGGCTTGACTGCACTAATCTGACCCTGTAGGAAGGAGAAGCTTTAGGAAGGTGGCACTCTCAGGATCAGTGCTAGGGAATCAGGAGGTGTCATGTGCTGCAGAGTGGCATGGTGGTGTTATAATTATGTCAGCGAAAGGCTGGACTACACTAATCTGACCCTGTAGGTAGGTTAAGGTGTAGGAAGGTGGCATTTTCTGTCTCAGTGCTAGGGAATCAGCAGGTGTCATGTGCTGCAGAGTAGCTTAGAGGTGTTATAACTATGCTAGTGGAAGGCTGGACTGCACTAATCTGACCCTGTAGGTAGGTTAAGGTGTAGGAAGGTGGCATTTTCTGTCTCAGTGCTTGGGAATCAGAAGGTGTCATGTGCTGCAGAGTAGCTTAGAGGTGTTATAACTATGCTAGTGGAAGGCTGCACTGCATTATTCTGACCCTGTAGGAAGGTGACATTATCTGTCTCAGTGCTAGGGAATCAGAAGGTGTCATGTGCTGCAGGGAGGCTTGGAGGTGTTACAAATATGCTAGTGAAGGCTCGACTGCATTATTCTGACCCTGTAGGAAGGTGTCACTCTGGCTCAGTGATAGGGAATCAGAAGGTGTCATGTACTGCAGAGAAGCTTCGAGGTGTTATAACTATGTTAGTGAAATGCTAGACTGACTAGTCTGACCCAGTAGGAAGGTGAGTTGTAGGATGGTGGCACTCTCAAGCTTTGTGCTTGGGAATTATGAGGTGTCATGCGCTGCAGAGAGCCTCATTTGGCTCTCTAGGTAGGTGGCACCCTCTGTCTCAGTTTTAGTGAGTTAGAAGGTGTCTTGTGCTGCAGAGAGGCTTGGAGGTGTTATATCCATGCTAGTGAAAGGCTGGATTGCACTAGTCTGACCCTAGAGGAAGGTGAAGGTGTAGGAAGGTGGCACTCACAAGCTCAGTGCTAGGGAATCAGAAGGTGTCATGTGCTGCAGAGAGGCGTGGAGATGGTTTAACTATACTAGTGAAAGGCTGAACTGCACTAATCTGTCCATGTGGAAAGGTGAAGATGTAGGAAGGTGGCACTCTCAAGCTCTGTGCTTGGGAATCAAAAGGTGCCATTTGCTGCAGAGAGGCTTGGTGGTGTTATAACTAAACTAGTGAAAGGCAAAACTGCACTAATCTGACCCTGTAAGAAGGTGAAGGTGTAGTAAGGTGGCACTCTCAAGCTTTATGGTAGGGAATCAGAAGGAGTCATGTGCTGTAGAGAGGCTTGGGGGTGTTATAAATATGCTAGTGAAAGACTGGACTGCACTAACCTGGCCCTGTAGGACGGTGCAGCAGTAGGAAGGTGGCACTCTCTGGCTCATTGCAAGGAAATCCGGTGTCATGACCTGCAGAGAGCATTTGAGTTGTTATAACTATGCTAATGAAAAGCTGGACTACACTCATATGGCACTGTAGGTAGGTGGCACTCTCTGGCTCAGTGCTAAGGAATCAGAAGGTGTCACGTGCTGCAGAGAGTATTGGAGGTGTTACACCTATGCTAGTGAAAGGCTGGACTGCACAAATCTAACTCTGTAGGAAGGAGAAGGTTGAGGAAGGTGGCACTCTCAAGCTCAGTGCTAGGGAATTAGAAGGTGTCATGTGCTGCTGAGAGGCTTGGAGGTGTTATAACTATGCTAATGAAAGGGTCGACTACACTAATCTGACCCTTTTGGAAAGTGGCACTCTCTGGCTCTGTGCTAGGGAATCAGAAAGTGTCATGTGCTGCAGAGAGGCTTGGATGTGTTATAACTATGCATGTGAAAGGATGTACAGCACTAATCTGAACCAATAGGAAGGTGGCACTCTCAAGCTCTTTGCTTGGGAATCAGAAGGTGGCATGTGCTGCAGAGAAGCTTGGAGGTGTTATAACTATGCTAGTGAAAGGATGTACAGCACTAATCTGACTTAATAGGAAGGTGGCACTCTCAAGCTCTGTGCTAGGGAATCAAAAGGTGGTATGTGCTGCAGAGGCTTGGATGTGTTATAACTATGCATGTGAAAGGATGTACAGCACTAATCTGACCCAATAGGAAGGTGGCACTCTCAAGCTCTGTGCTAGGAAATCAGAAGGTGGCATGTGCTGCAGAGAGGCTTGGAGGTGCTATAACTATGCATATGAAAGGCTGGATTGATCTAATCTAATTTGTCCCTGGAGGAAGGTGAAGGTGTAGGAAGATGGCATTCTCTGGCTCAGTGCTAGGGAATCAGAAGGTCGTATGTGGTGCAGAGAGGCTTGGAGGTGTTTGAACTATTCTAGTGAAAGGCTCTATCCCACTAATCTGACCCTGTAGGCAGGGGCACTTTCTGGCTCAGTGCGTAGGAATCAGAAGCTGTAATGTGCTGCATACAGGTTTGTAGGTGTTATAACTATGCTTAAGAAAGGCTGAACTGCACTAATATGACAGTGTGGGAAGGTGAAAGTGTAGGAGGGTGAAGCTCTGTGCTAGGGAATCAGAAGGTGTCATGTGCTGCAGAGAGGCATGGATGTGTTATAACTATGCTAGTGAAAAGCTGTACAGCACTAATCTGACCCAATAGGAAGGTGACACTCTCAAGCGCTGTGCTAAGGAATCAGAAGGTGGCATGTGCTGCAGAGAGGCTTGGCAGTGTTATTACTATGCTAGTGAAAGGCTGGGCTGCACTAATTTGACACAGTAGGAGGGTTAAGGTGTAGGAAGGTGGCTCTGGCTTGGAGCTAGGGAATCAGTTGTCATGTGCCGCATAGAGGCTTCGAGGTGTTATAACTATGCTAGTGAAAGGCTGGACTGCACTAATCTGACCCTGTAGGAAAGTGACTCTGCAGGAAGGTGGCAATCTCGAACTCTTTGCTAGGGAGTCAGGTGTCATATGATGCAGAGAGGCATGGGGTTGTTATAACTATGCTAGTGAAAGGCTGTACTGCACTAATCTGAGCCAGTAGGAAGGTGGCACTCTCAAGCTCAGTGCTAGGGAATCAGGTGTCATGTGCTGCAGAATGGCGTGGAGGTGTTATAACAATGCTACTGAAAGGCTGGACTGCACTAATCTGACCCTGTAGAAAGGTGAAGGCGTAGGAAGGTGGTACTCTCTGCCTTAGTGCTAGGGTGTCAGGAGGAGATATGTGCTGCAGAGTCTTGTAGGTGTTATAACTAAGCTAGTGAAAGGCTGGACTGCACTAATCTGACCCTGTAAGAAGGTAAAGGTGTAGGAATGTGGCACTCTGAAGGTCTGTGGTAGGGAATCAGAATGTGTCATGTGCTGCAGAGCGGCTTGGAGGTGTTATAACTATTTTTTTTACAACAAATGAGACAGCTCAAGGGTAAAGTAAGCAATAATAAAAAAGCACGCTACTCGCTGCTCACAAAAGAATCCAAAGAGGTGGCCGAAAGAGGTCAATTTCGGGAGGAGAGGTTTTCAAGTCGTAGGCAGGAGGACATACATAAGAAGTAGGATTGTTCCAGAGTTTACCCGCGTGAGAGATGAAAGAGTGATTATGCTGGTTAACTCTTGCATAAGGGGTTTGGTCAGTATAGGGATGACCATGAGTAGAAAGTCGGGTGCACCGGGGCCGCGGGATGGGGGGAGGCAAGCAGTTAGCAAGTTCAGAAGAGCAGTCAGCCTGAAAATATCGATAGAAGATAGAAAGGGAGGCAACATTGCGGCGGAAATTAAGAGGTCGAAGACTATCAGTATGAGGAGGAGAGCTGATGAGACGAAGAGCCTTAGACTCCACTCTGTCCAAGAGAGCTGTGTGAGTAGAGCCCCAACACACATGAGATGCATACTCCATACGAGGTCGGACAATGCCACTGTATATGGATAGCATGTGTGCGGGGGAGAATAACTGGCGGAGACGATACAGAACGCCCAACTTTGAAGAAGTTGATTTAGTGAGAGACGAGATGTAAAATTTTCAGTTAAGATTTTGAGTTGAGGATAGACCGAGGATGTTTAGTGTTGAAGATGGTGACAGCTGAGTGTTGTCGAATAATCGAGGGTAAGGGTGTTTGGAAGATTGCGTCGAGTTGATAAGTGGATAAATTGTGTTTTTGATGCATTATAGAGGCGGTGGCTGAACGGATAGCGAGACGGTCCCGCGTTTAGGAAGACACGAGTTCAATCCCCGACTGATGCCACCAAGCTAGGATTTTTCAGCGGCCGCCGACTGGCTTAAAACTACCCACATGCTGTCCAGAAGACCACCTATCAACCCGGACTCCAGATTCTAGGATTAAAGATGAGCTCCGGGAGGGCAGCATGAGCCAATGCAAGATGGCGCCACTATAAACACTCGCCTGTGCCAGAATGGGCTGGGCCGACCATCAGGACCCACTGGGAAGAAGCCTTGGACCGACCATCAGGATCCGGCAGGAAGAAGCCTACCGGCGCAATAGGCCGCGACGTAAAAAAAAAAAAAAAAGTGCACAAGGTTCCTTTTACCCCACTCGGAAATGTTAGTAAGGTCTGAGGTTAAGCGTTCTGCAGCCTCCAGCTTGGAGTCATGTAATTCCTGTTAAGAGAGTTCTCTATTGAAAGAAATTGAATAATGCAGAGTGGAGTCATCAGCGTATGAGTGGATAGGACAGTTTGTTATGGAAAGAAGATCATTGAAGAATAACAGGAGGAGAGTGGGTGATAGGACAGAGCCCTGTGGAACACCAATGTTAATAAGTTCCTGAGAACAGTGACCGTCTACCACCGCAGAGATAGAACGGCCGGAAAGTAGACTAGAGATAAAGGAACAGAGAGAAGGATAGAATCCGAAAGAGGTCAGTTTAGAAAGCAAAGACTTGTGCAAGACTCTATCGAGTGTTTTCGATATGTCTAGCGCAACATAGAAAGTTTCACCGAAACGGCTAAGAAAAGATGACCAAGAATCAGTTAAGAGAGCAAGAAGATCGCCAGTAGAACGCCCCATGTGGAACCCATACCGGCGGTCAGATAGAAGGTTAACAGTGGAAAGGTGCTTTTCAATCTTCCGGTTGAGATTGATTCAAAAGCTTTAGATAGACTGGAAAGTAATGCTATAGGGCGGTGGTTTGATGGATTGGAACGGTCACCCTTCCTAGGCACAGGCTGTGCGAAGGCGTACTTCCAGCTGGAAGGAAAGGTAGATGTTGATAGGCAGAGGCGAGAGAGTTTGACCAGGTACTGTTTTTACGGACAATAGGAGACACTCTATCAGGTCCATAAGCCTTCTGAGAGTTGAGGTCAGAGGGCATAGAAAACATCATTCCTAAAATCCTAATAACAGGCATAAAGGAGTAGGAGGGGATGAGTAAGAGGAATATGTCCAAGATCACCCACTAATCTGACCCTATAGGAAAGTGTCACTCTAACGCTCAGTGCTAGGGAATCAGAAGTTATAATTATGATAGTGAACGACTGGACTGCACTAATCTCGCCCTCTAGGAAGGTGAAGTTGTAGGAAGGTGGCACTCTTTGGCTCAGTGCTAGGGAATCAAAAGGTCGTATGAGCTGCAGAGAGGCTTGGAGGTTTTGTAACTATGCTAGTGAAAGGCTTGACTTCACTAATCTCATCCTGTAGGAAGCTGGCACTGCCTCAGTGCTAGGGAGTCACAAGGTGTCATTTGCTGGAGAGAGGCTTGGATGTGTTATAACTATGCTAGTGTAAGCTGGACTGCACTAATCTGACCAGGTACGAAGGTGATTGTGTAGGAAGGTGGCACTCTCTGGCTCAGGGCTAGTGAATCAAAAGTGAAGGTGTCATGTACTACATAGAGGCTTGGAGGTGTCATAACTATGCTAATGAAAGGCTGGACTGCACTTATCTGACCCTGTAGGAAAGTAAAGGTGTAGGAAGGTGGCACTTTCTGGCTCAGTGCTAGGGAATCAGGTGTCATGTGCTGCAGAGAGGCTTGGAGGTGTTATCCAGGCTGTTGTCCAGGCAGCTGTAAAATACCAAACACCTCCACCCTCTCTTCCTCATCACTAATCTCTTGCTCCTCATCATCCACGCTATTTACTCTGCCTCGCCGTGGACACATTACATTCGCCTGGTGTGGCCTTTACGACTGCACCTGAAGCATTCCCTATCCTTAAATGGGCACTCCGTTGCCTTGTGGTAACTACTGCCACACCGATTACAAGTTACACTACTACGTGCCCCTCACGAGGCAAGTACTTGTTTTGCAACCTGGCCTTGTCCCACCTGCTCGTTGGTTCTTTCTGGTCCCCGGGCTTCGTTCGCGGCGGCTCCACTCTGTTCACCTGGGCTTCTTTGTGCTCCCCTCCCAGCACCTTCGCCTCCGTGGTTGCTGCCTCCATCGATAATGCCAGTTTGCACGCTTTGTCCCAAGTTAAGTCGTCGCCCTCTCGTAACAACCTCCGCCGGATCCGTTCGCTCGACACTCCACCGACGAATCTTTCTCGAAGCTGCTCTGTTAAGTTTGCCCCAAAGCTGCAGTTGGAAGCTTTCCTCTTCAGTTCTGCCACGTAACTGCTGATTATCAGGGTTTCCATTTGATTTTCAGAGTTGAATTTGAACCTTTCCACCACCACTGAAACTTTGGGCGCATAGTGCTGAGTAGCGAGACGAATCAATTCCTTCAGTGTCCTCTCAGAGGGTTTCCCCAGGGCGCACAGGTTCCTCAGTAATTGATACACCGTCGGGCCGCAGACAGTCAGGAACAACGCCCGTTTCCGATTCTCCTCGGTGATATTACTGACCTCCAGGAACTCTTCGAACCTTTCTGTATAGGCCTCGAAATCTTCTCCCCCTGAGTACTGCTCCACCGCTCCAATTATTGCTCCCATTCTCGTCCTCAGGGTTTCACTTGATTCCTTCAGAATCCCATCCTCGTCGCCACGTGTTGAGGAGTGAATGACACACACGAAGGAGCAGGGGTTGCGATGTATTCTATAAAGAGGCCAGACAGGGAATGTCCGATCCTCGGGCCTTGGCAGTACATGTATCCTCGGATTGCTGTTCCGAAGAGCTGCTCAGTGCTTCGGTGCCGCTGAGGTGTAATGACTATACAACAGCTGGACTGCAGTAATCTGACACTGTAGAAAGGTGGCACTATCTGGCTCATTCATAGGGAATCAGAAGGTGTCATGTGCTGCAGAGAGGCTTAGAGGTGTTATAACTATGATAGTGAACGACTGGACTGCACTAATCTGACCTAAGAAGAGAGTGTAGGAATGTGGCACTCTCTGGCTCAATGCTCAGGAAAAAGAAGGTGCCATGTGCTGCAATGAGGCTTGGAGGTGATATAACTATGATAGTGATTGGCTGGACTGCACTATTCTGACCCTGTAAAAGGTGAAGGTGTAGGAAAGTGGCAGTCTCTGGCTCAGTGCTAAGGAATCAGAAGGTGCTATGTGCTGCAGAGAGGCTTGGAGGTGTTATAACGATGCTAGTGAAATGCTGGACTGCACTAATCTGACCCTGTAGGAAGAGAAGGTGAAGATGGCACTCTCAAGGTCAGTGCTAGGGAATCTGAAGGTGTCATGTGCTGCAGAGAGGCTTGGAAGTGATATAACTATGATAGTGAACGACTGGACAACACTAATCTGGCTACCTGTAGGAAGGTGGCACTCTCTGGCTCAGCTAGTGAATCAAAAGGTGTCATGTGGTGTAGAGAGGCTTGGAGGTGATATAACTATGCTAGTGAAAGGCTGGACTGCACTAATCTGACCCTGGAGGAAGGTGAAGGTGCAGGAAGGTGGCCCTCTCTGGCTCAGTGATAAGGAAACAGAAGATGTCATGTGCTGCAGAGAGACTTAGAGGTCTTATAATTATGTTAGTGAGAGGCTTGACAACACTAATCTGTCACTGAAGGAATGTGAAGGTTTAGGAAGGTGGCACTGCCAAGCACTGTGCTATGGAATCAGGTGTCATGTGCTGCAAAAAGGCTTGGAGGTGTTATAACTATTCTAGTGAAAGGCGAGACTGCACTAATCTTACCATGTAGGAAGGTGAAAGTGTTGGAAGGTGGCACTCTTTGGCTCAGTGCTATGGAATCAGAAGGTGGCATGTGGTGCAGAGAGGATTGAAGGTGTTATAACTATGCTAGTGAAAGGCTGGACTGCACTATTCTGTCCCTGTAGGAAGGTTGCACTCTCTGCGCTAGTGCTGGGGAATCAAAAGTTGTCATGTACTGCAAAAAGGCTTGGAGGTGTTATAACTATGGTAATGAAAATCTAGACTGCACTAACCTGACCCTATACGAAGGTGCAGGTGTGCAAGGTCAATCTCAGTGCTAGGGAATCAAAAGGTGTCATGTGCTGCAGAAAGGCTTGGAGGTGTTATAACTATACTAGTGAAAGGCTGGACTACACTAATCTGACCCTGTAGGAAGGTGAAGGTGTAGGAAGATGGCACTCCTGGCTGGGTCATGCTAGGGGAATCAGAAGGTGGGTGGCATGTGCTGCAGAGAGGCTCGGAGGTGCCAGGCACATGCTAATGAGAGGCTTGACTGAGCTTAATCTGGACCCTGTGTAAGAAGGCTGGTTGTTTAGGGAAAGGTGCACTCTCTGGCACAGGGTTAGGGAATCAGAAGGTGCGTGTACTGCAGAGAGGCTTTGGAAGTGATATAAATCATGATAGTGAAAGCTGACAACACTAATCTAACCTACTATGTTAGGGAACTGTGAAGGGGCCAGTGCTGCAGAGGGGCTTTATAAGGCATTATAACGATGCTAGTGAAAAGGCAGACCGCAATTAATCTGACCCTGTAGGAAGTGTGGTGCCTGAGGCTGCGACACACTCAGTCATCATCATCTTCACCGGCAATATTTTCCGATGACAACAGCGGTATCGACCGCTAAAACACAACACGGACTCCAACACATGATTGTCCTCCATCGTTCATTTACCAACCATACAATACCACCTGCCCATTAACGCACCCGCTTATCTCTACTAAACACAATCAACCGCAGCTAAAACATCGATCAACCGCGGAACAAATGTTATGGGGAAAACAAAGCTGCGTCACCGCGTATCGGACCTTGTTGGCACATGTCGGTTAGGTAGATTATTGTATGAGCTCAATTGTGTGAGTTTGATGTATGACTCACTACGCCTGACGTATTACCTCATGATGTCTACCATACATGTATGCCTATATAAAGAGAGAAGCATTTTATTTATCCAGGCTATAGGATCAGATCAGCAGCACTCTGCTTCAGTTAGGCTGGACACCCCAGTTGTCCTTCCCTAGACAATATGGGCAGAACATATCTATCGTTGCTACTGTGAGTATGGGAGTGACAGTGGTACCACAGAGTGGAAAGCGTATCTAAACATATCTATTAGGTGTTCTATTATCTTAGTTTTATTTAGATTATATTTCTATGATACTTTATTGTGAGTTTTTACCAGACTAACGTCAGTAACCAATAATTATGAGAAGAAAACCTGAAGACTCATTGAGTCTCAGTGTCAGTCGCTGGTTTAAACAATATATTTACCCTTTTGTAATATTACAGTAGTAATTGTAGAATAAAATACATATAGAAAGGCGTAATTTCATCACCCACGCATTTACGAACTCCTTTAAATACTCCTAAAAGTAACCAGGAATTTTAAGTCAGTGTCACTAATGCAAACAATGTGTCGTCTACCCCTGTGTGCCCGGATTACGGGTTACAACATTGGTGTCAGGTGTGGGTGAAACTTGTGGTGAAACTTGTGGTAGAAACTTGTGGTAAAACATGGTGAAACTTGTGGTGAAACTTGTGGTGAAACTTGCAATTTATATTGGTTTATATTGGTATTGTACTGGTGTATGTCCACATCCGAAAGCGAGGAGAAGACAGTTATTCTTGGAATTACGGGAATAAGACTTTAGAGTTAAAAATGCCAGACGAAGGCGTACCCTCCCCCACCAAGGAGATGGAAAATCGATCACCCTTGCCCATGATGATCTTGTCACGCTACTTAGCCGTCATACCTTGAATGATTTTAGTAGAGTGCAGGGACTCTTATATTTTTGTGGTGGAGAAGAAAAAAGTAGCAAAGCACCAAACCTCCCATGCCATAAGCTAGCGAAATGGATAGAGGATATTGAAAGCCGGACACAGGCAAATCTAGGACACTACCGGAAAGATTGAGTTAATGAAACAATATGCCCTGGGAGCAGCGCGATCATCTCCTCGGTTGTATCACTAGATGTGGACAGGATTGGGAAAAAAGTAAAGGGAAGACTTCCTACGTGTGTTTCCCACAGTAGGACCTTTTCGGTCCTCCAGAAAAGAATTGGGAGAGGCACAACGGCGGACAGGAGAAAACATCCGCACCTTCCTCATCCGCCTGGAGACATTGAGAGACGAGTTGATCGCTCTCAAGCCTGACAATGCCAGTTTGCTAAATGAGATAACCGCTTTACGGCTCAGAGAGGCTTTCCCTCCGGCCCTCTTACTCATCCTAACGGAGGAAGAAAAGGGGACCCACAGAAGGTATTAAAGAAAGGGTATGAGTATATTAAAGCTATCCAGAGTCGAAGCTATCCGATGCCGATATCGCCAAAGAAATAAAAGTGCTGAACGTCTGTTCCACCCAGGCATCCGGACCCAAACATGTCTCACAAGCCCGTCCTCCACGCCCTCCAGGCCAGTCACGTTACCCGATACCCCAAAGGGGAGGACGGCACGCCGCGCCAGCTACACGCCCATATGGGAACGCGCCACGCCACCATGTTATGCTTGTGGGTATGTAGGACACATGGCTCGCGATTGCACATATGGAAGGCAGTATAGGGTGCCTACCACCCACCACCGGGCTCTCGGGACCCTCGGGCCCAGCCCACCTGAAACAGGCGTCAGCCTGTCTCGCCTGCGCTGCCTGGCGCCAGGTACACGGCCGGTCCCTCACCCCATAGCCCTGGGTCAACCCTGACCACGAGAAGAACAAAAAAAACGACCCCAGAGTAGCTGCGGCAGTCACGGCCTACCAACGCCCTCACGTTGAGATTGTGCGTAGGCGCTAATGCACAAAAAGGAGATGGTTTACGCAATGCTAGACACAGGAGCAGGAGCGTCCTAATAGAAGAAGATTTATTTAGGAAGGTAGGCGGGAAGATGATAGTTACAGAACCTCTCTCCATACAAGGGGTAGATCGGACTCAATCCCTAATAAAGGAATAGCCAGTAGTAGTAGACTTTGGGCACGGAGAAATTATAGAAAAAATTGTAGTAATATCACAAGGTATGGTGTTACCAACAGCAGTTTTGTTGGGCCTAGAATTTATGTGGAGACAAATGTGGTAGCTGCACCGCTGGCCACACCTGGGCAGTTTAGTGTAATGGTGGGCGCCTACCCAGTTGAAGTACATTCCCTGGCTGCGGACGATATGAGCCCGTACCATGAAGATTGACTAACCGACCATAAACCTACTTTAGACGAGATGGTGGAAGTACCAGTGAAAGCATACGCTGTTAACGTGGCGTCCTTGCTCCCAGGCACGGCAGGGTATGTCACTCTGGAGGCAGAGATTGGCAGAGCCCAGCAAGCCTTATTTCTCCCAAGGTCCAATGATATCCCTTCTTCATTTTTATTTCCCGGGTTAGTAACCTTAACTCTAACGTCAAACAAACCAAAGGCAAATTCATCATTCCCTATGCTAACCCAACTGAAGAAACTATTGAGATGCCAACAGGTGAAGTGATGGGACACATTTATTCTGTCCTCAGAATACTATCAATCATCGACTAATGAATGTGTAGCGGCTGTCACAAAACAGCTACAAAGCCGCCTGTCACCCAGTCAAGTAAGCAGATGGTACTCGATAAGCTGATAGACGAGCTATTTTTACCCTCACAACAGGAAAATTGCTGTCTGAAGGGCTTAACCCGCAAGTATCCTGATGTGTTTGCTCTAAAAACGAGCCACTCACTATTACCCCTATTATGTTCACACTTTAAGGCTAAAAAATGACAAGCCTATATATAAAAGCCATATCCAATACCAGTAAAATATCATAAAGAAATAGAGATTCAGCTCAAGGACCTTGAGGCCCAGGGTATTATACGCCCTAGTGCGTCACCCTACAGCGCACCTCTAGTCCCTGTTGCTAAAAGGATGGTGGAGTCAGACTTTGTCTCGACTTCCGCGCTTTGAACGATGAATTGATTGATGACAAACATCCCTCTAACATTAACCTCATTTTGCAACAGTTAGGGAAAGTAAAGTATTCACCTCCTTGATTTGCGCCAGAGCTACCACCAAGTCCCATTGGCAGAGGAATCTAAACACTTGACAGCCTTCACGACACCTTATGGCCTCTATGAATTCACTACAGTCCCTTTGGATTAAAAACAGCACCTGCAGCCTATCAACGGATCATGAATCAAGTTCTCATAGGTCTGACAGGAAGAATTGTACATGTATACCTTGATGATTTGATAGTACAAGGGAAAGACATGGACCATCACCTAAAGAACCTCCATGCCGTCTTGGACAGACTGCAGAAGGCTCACCTGTCCTTAAGACTAGATAAGTGTTCCTTTTTCAAAGAGCAAGTAGATTATCTGGGTCACATTGTTAGTGCTTCTGGCTTGAAGCCTCAGCCCTCAAAGGTACAGGCGGTGCAACAACTCACTCCTCCGAAAACAGTCAAAGAACTTCAAGGTTTCCTGGGATTGGTTAACTTTTATAGGAAATTCATTAAAGACTTTGCCAAGATAGCATCCCACTTAATAATTTACTCAAAGGGAGGAAAGTAACCAAGAATGATAAGACACATCTGGAGTGGAATGAAGAGGCATTGCATGCATTTAGCACACTAAGAACAGTCTAACGACTGACATTGTTTTAGCCTTTCCGGATTTCCGGAAGCCCTTCAATCTCACCACAGATGCGTCAGATAAGGCAATAGGTGGTGTGTTGCAACAAAAGGATGAAAATGGTAGTTTACGTCCCATAGCATATTTAGTAGAACCATGAATGGAGCAGAACGTAACTACTCAGCGGTAGAGAGAAGCTTTAGCAGTCATCTATGGCCTCAGTACTAACCGACCCTTATCTTGGGTTATAGGATACATCCTGTCGGACCATAGACCACTGACTTGGCTGTTAAAAGCACAGTACCTAGCAGCAGGATTGCACGCTGGCAGACACTTCTAGGAGAATTTGACTTTAGTATTGATTATCTCCCAGGCTCCAGCAACATGGTAGCAGATTTTTTGTCAAGGATTAGGAATCAGGAGAGCGACGTGATAGAAGGCGAATTGGATGCTCGAATTATGTCTGTCACCCTTACGGGTGGACAGGACATGTCTGTCGCCTCTCCGGAGGGACATGACAAACAGGATAAGTTTCTCCATTGGAGTCTTGCTGGACTCATGGAGCACCAGGATCGCGATCCTGAACTGAGAGAATTGAAGCATGCTTTTGAACAGACCACCGGTGGTAAAGTACAAGAGAGATATTCGAGAGATGAGAGATAGTTTGCAGAGAGTATCAATGTAACGTTAAATGCAGCTAAGAGGCACTTCAAAAACTGCCTCTTAGTGAAGTGTGTAGAGAACGGCATTCTCTACCGCGATGTTTGCGATGAATACAACAAGCAGAAAAGACTGGTTATCGTTCCACCAAGCTACATTCCTAACGCGTTAGCTTTGGCGCATTCCATGCTACCTGCAGGGCATGGAGGCACTAAGGTTACGTTGGCACGCTGTCGCAAGTTTGCGTACTGGCCGGGAATGAAGGCGGACGTGGAGCAATATGTCAGATCTTGTCCTGTCTGTTGTCGGTTTAAGAAGAGGGGATCCCCGCCAGCTCCACTTATGAGGTATCCAGAGGTTGGCCAACCGTTTGACAGAGTCCATATGGATATTGTCGGACCTTTGTCTGTTTCAGACGAAGGCTATAGGTATGTACTGACAGTGATAGACGTCCTGTCACGCTTCTTGGTAGCAACCCCCCTTCGTACGAAGGCAGCCAAGGAAGTGGCAGCTGCGTTCTACAAGAACGTAGTCTGTGTACACAGCATCCCGCCGATTCTAGTCACGGATCAAGGAAAGGAGTTCGTCAACACTCTCTTACGAGAGTTGACTCAGTTGTTACAGATTGATCATCTAAGGACAACTCCTTATCACCCGTCTGCAAACGGTGTGATAGAAAGGCCTAATGGCACCTTAATAAATATCTTGAGAACTTTGTGCGAGGACAATCGCGGTATCTGGGACCAAATGCTTCCGGTTGCAACACACGCCTACAACACTGCCTACCATCGTGTTCTGAAAGATTCACCATTTTCTTGCTTTTCTCTCAGGACCCAAATGTTCCTTTTGAAGTGCTTGGGAATATACTCCAACCTTGTTATGATGTTGACAGCTATAAAGCATTTACTTCTAGTGTCGCGCAGCTGACCTATAAACTATGTCAGACCAATATAGATATAGGATGGCAGGAGTCAGAAAGAATGTTTAGGAAATCCAAACCCAAACAGGTGGTAGTAGGAGATCGGGTCTACTTAAGGCATGTATGTACAAAGGGCGTTCAATTTAATCTCCAGACCTTGTTCAATGGACCTTTTAGGGTGCTAGAAAAAATAAGCCCTGTAGTCTTACGACTGCGTCATGTTAGAGGTGGTAAGATCAAGACAGTTCACACAAATAATGTTCAGGTCGTTCACGAGGACTCTCTTGGCTTCCATGACTCTCCTAATGTCAGGCGTGCATACCCTCTCCTGATCAAGTAGTAGAAGTGGACCCACTCCCCATGACTTATTCCCCGAGGAGCCGCTGCCATTGTCCTTTCCAGCTCCTTCCGAGCTCTCCTCACCGGCTCCTGTCTCCTCAGATGCTTCAGAGGTCCCCTCATTGGTTCCCTCAGCTCCTTCAGAGCCCTGTGTCAGTCGCTCATTACGCTCCAATACGGTACCCCCTTCTCTCCCCAATGTCATGGAACACCCTCTTGAGTATCGCCAACGACCAACGAACTGATGCCCCTATAATTACAGATCCTGGGTGTTGCCCTTTCCTTGTCTTCCCTTGATCCCTCCAGGAGCAACCCATTCGTCAGCCTCGTCTTCTCCCCAGTCTTTAAGATGCTGTTGACAGGACGGTACTATGTTGTCCCCGTCGTCATCAAGACGGACGACATCCAACGTCCTCTCATCAACGTGGCAAATCTAACAGCGGAAGTTTCATGGTCGATTGAACATATGAATCAATCGTTCCCTACTGTTGGTCTACTCAGGCGCACTCTAGACTCTTTTCACATTGAGTTTGCGAAGTTATTCAAAGATCTTAACAGCTTTCTGTCGGCTATGAGTGGTAGAGATGGAAGCCCGTTTCGGACTCGCCAGAAGCGAGGGGCCGTGGATTTCCTTGGCTCGGTAGCAAACCTCCTTTTCGGTACGGCCACTCAGGCCCAAATAGATGTGATACACGGGAAGCTCTCCCAGCTCTACACTCTGTCCACAGACGAGAGACGTCAACAACCTCCATCAGGAAGTCCTCAACGCCACAGTTCAGGACCTCCGTCATATTCATTCTGCCATCTCCCGTCTAGAGTCCGCTTCGGCTTTGGCCTCAGCTATTATCCGTCAGTTCTCACTAAAACCTTGCAAATTGAAGGAAATGCGTATTTTGGAGACTATCCTTCTCATTCAGTTGGCACTTAGTGACCTAAATCATGATACTCTGAATCTCAAGCTTGGCCTTCAGCAGCTGTCCCAAACGCAGGTTTCCCCTCTCCTCCTTCCGAATGATGTACTATTTCGTGTGCTCAGCAATGCGTCACTCCATTACCCAGGCTTACTTTTCCCTGCAGCACATGAATATTTAGCATTGTATAGAGATGTCTCTAGGGTTATTTCTAAAGGTACGCTTTCCTCAGGAACCCTTCACTTCTACTTACAAATCCCCATGAAAGGGGATCCCTCTGACGTGTTCGATGTGTTTAAAATGGACGCGTTGCCTTTTCATCTTGATGGCACGCCATATTTTCTGCACACCGACACGCTTTCCACTTACCTTGCGGTTTCTGAAGACCGCACTCACTATATGCTCTTAGACTCCTTGGACCGCTGTACTAAACACCACCTGCTCTATGTATGTCCCCCTGTCGCCCCTGTCTACTCGACTTCTGTCCGGCGCTGCGAGATCGCTCTCTTTCTCGATCGCCCAGACGCCCTCTCGCTGTGTTCTAAGTCTCTCCTCAGAGTCTTCACCCCGGTCTTCATCCGTCTCCTGCAGGCTGGGTCTTCGCTACCGATACTCCCCAGGTGGTCACCATGGTCTGCCCGGACAGCCCGGTCTCCAAATACAGGCAGACCATCAACAGGACAGGTCTCCTCAGCCTCAGTATGGGCTGTAGTGCCTCCGACGCCTTCAGCCTCCCTGCCTCTGCTACTATGGACGGTGACGCCCCGCTGACGGTTCATCGCGCCCCCTTCCACATCGGACGTGACGTGGTCTCATCGCTCCTGGCCAGGACTCCCCTTGGCCCCTTCCCCTCCCCGCCGCCGTCGCCCGGGTCGTCTCTGGCCCCCCCGCTGGACCTCCCTCCAGCACTTCACGCGCTCCAGGAATCCGTCTCTCCGGTCCCCGCCTTCGACCCCTTCCTCCTTGGTGGGGTGGCTGCTCCTCCTCGGCGTCGTCTTCGTCGCCGGTGGGGTGGCCTTCTTCTGTCTCTTCAGGTCCCGTCTCTCGCAGGACTCCTCCCCCACGATCCCGCCATCCCCGTCTTGGCCCTCCATGGTCGTCCGCCGGGCGGAACGCTTCGTGCCACGAGGACGTGGCGTGATTTTAACGGGGGGGGTATGTGGTGCCCCGCGGGCTGCGACACCACTCGCTCCAGTGTCATCATCTTCTCCGGCAATATTTTCCGATGACAACAGCGGTATCGACCGCTAAAGCACAACACGGACTCCAACACATGATTGTCCCCAAACGCACTGTTCATTTACCAACCTATACACAATTGCAATTGCCCATTAACGCACCCGCTTATCTCTCTAAGCCAAAACACAATCAACCGCGGCCAAAACACAATCAACCGCGGCCAAAACACGATCAACCGCGGAACAAAATGTTATGAAAACAAAGCTGCGTCACCGCGTGACAGCTACACTAAGGATTAAAATCGACCTTATTACACATGTCGGTTAGGTAGATTATTGTATGAGCTCGGTGTGAGTTTGATGTATGACTCACACGCCTGACGTATTACCCTCGTGATGTCTGTATGTATGTCATGCCTATATAAGAAGCATTTATTCAGGCTATAGATCAGATCAGCCAGCACTCTGCTCGTTGCTGTACACCCAGTTGTCCTTCCCTAGACAACATGGGCAGAACAGTCATCTTTGCTACTGTGAGTATGGAGTGATGTGGTACCATAGAGGAAAGCGTATCTAACATATCTATTGTGTTCTATTATCTTAGTTTTACTTAGGATTATATTTCTATGATACTATACCAGTACTAACGTCAGTAACCAATAGTGAAAGAAAACCTGAAGACTCATTGAGTCTCGTAAGCCAGTCGCTGGTTTAAACAATATATTTACCCTTTGTAATATTAAGTAGTATTAAGGTAGAATAAAATACATAGAAGAAAGGCGACACCGTTTCATCACCCCATTTACGAACTCCTTTAAATACTCCTAAAGTACCAGAATTTTAAGTCAAGTGTCACTAATGCAAACAGTGTGTCGTCTACCCTGTGTGCCCGGATTACGGGTTACAACATTTGAAATAACAACCGATGAAGTCCTTAAAGCCCTCCAATCACTTACAACAAATAAAAGTCCTGGACCTGACAAAGTATATCCTACACTGCTCAAAGAAGCAAAGAGCGAAATACTCTCCTCCCACACACCCGTATTCAATATGTCCTTGCGACAAGGAATCGTCCCTTCGGATTGGAAAAAGGCTAACGTGACACCGATTTTTAAGAAAGGAGACAAAAAAGTACCAGGTAATTACAGGCCCATTAGTCTAACTTCGGTTGTAGGTAAGCTACTTGAGAGCATAATTAGAGACAAAATTGTGAGTTACCTTGAAAGCCACTCATTAATTGGGGACTCACAACATGGCTTCCGTAACAAAAGATCCTGCCTATCAAACCTATTGACCTTTTATAACGAACTCTTCACAGTTTATGACTTAACCAAATCACTGGACGTAGTCTGTCTTGATTTCCAGAAAGCGTTTGATAAAGTTCCGCATCATAAATTACTTTATAAATTTAAGCAAATAGGTATTGACGGTCAAGTACATCAATGGATCGCGAATTGGTTGAGCAACAGACAACAAAGAGTGGTGATTGACGGATTTAACTCAGAGTGGGCGCCGGTCACTAGTGGCGTCCCTCAGGGCTCGGTTCTTGGCCCAGTGCTCTTCATTATATACATCAACGATGTGGATGTTGGACTCAATAATCGTATTAGTAAATTTGCAGACGACACAAAGATTGGTAACTTGGTTCACACTGACGAAGACAGGCAAAGCCTCCAAGAGGATTTGCACAAAATTTCAGCTTGGTCTGATAGATGGGAGATACCCTTTAACGTAGAGAAGTGCCAGGTCCTTCAAGTTGGAACAAGAAATAAGAAGTTCGATTACGAAATGCGCGGCGTTAATCTTAAAAGCGTTCAATGCGTTAAGGACTTGGGGGTCAAAATCGCGTCAAACCTCAAATTCTTTCAGCAATGCATCGATGCAGCAAATAGAGCGAACAGAATGTCGGGCTTCATTAAAAGAAACTTTTTATTCAAGAATAAAGATGTAATACTTCCAGTCTACAATAGTTTAGTCAGACCCCACTTGGAATATGTGGTACAGTTTTGATATCCCCACCATGCAAAGAACATTGCTAAATTAGAAGATGTTCAGCGTCGGGCAACAAAAATGATCCCTTTCTTGCGCAACAAATCTTACGAAGAAAGGCTTTCCACCCTTAACATGTTCTCTCTTGAGAAACGTCGCCTCCGAGGAAAACTGATCGAATGTTTTAAAATACCAAATTTTTCTTCACCAACGTTGTAGTGCGAAAATGGAATAAGCTCCCACAGCCAGTGGTCCAGTGTAACACGATTGACTCCTTCAAAAACAAGCTCGACCGTCACTTCCTTCAACTCAATATTAACTATAGAGTAGAATTGCAACGTCTTGGAGCCTTCTGATTAATGTAGAATCACTTAGGTTCAAGGACAGACCACCTAGTCTGAACCATGGGGTCTGTGTGGTCTGATTTTCTATGTAAATCTATGTAATCTATGTAAATCTCTCTCACGGCTATAAGCAGCTACGTGTCCAATAAAATCCTGTGGTCCGATCCTGAACTGGTGTTTCGACACATACATTCATACATTCATATGTACATGCTTTTTTTACATTAGTGTCTAGCAACAATATACGTTTTATTTAGGAATAAGCAGCTCGTGAGCTGAAAATATACATATTAAATAAGGAGAACATTCTAAAATTACAAACTTACAAGTATTTGCTGATTATTAGAGTTCTAATGATTTATCTTATTTTTATTATTACAAATACACACACACACACACACACACACACACACACACACATTAAAATTACAAGTATTTGCTGATTATTAGTGTTCTATTGATTTATCCTTTCTTTTTGTTATTACACACACACACACACACACACACACACTCAAGCACACACACACACACACACACACACACACACACACACACACACACACACACACACACACACACACACACACACACACACACACACACACACACACAGATTTTTTTTTTTTTGTGTGTGTGAGTGTGGCACCTTCATCCAGAAGGGAGGTGCGATGAGAACAATTGCTTAAATTGTTCGCATTGCAATTCATCGGCCCCTGCCGGAACGGCGATGACTGTGGTGCTCAACCATAAATTTTAATATATTACAGATAAATACTACATAAGACATAATATAAGTCGAGTTAGATATTAGATCCTATGTGATGTGGGGCGCTGCTGGCACAGCACTGCTGCGTTTCCGCGGATCACTGCGAGGCTGACCCGCTGCCGCAGCCACTCGGTTTTCCGCTTCTCCCCCGAGGTCGGCGTAGCGCTCCCGTTTTCGGGACTCGGCGGAGCATGCAGCAGCACCTGCTGTGGCAGCGCAGTCAATGAGGTGGGTGCTGCTGAAGGTGTTCACGCAAGTGGCGCTCCACGCTAGCATCTTGCCCTGCCTGAACGGGTAAATCGTAATGCCGTCGGGGCGGCGTCCATTACCGCGGTCTAAGCCTCGTGGCTCGAGGATGGCCGCCACACCGGCAGATGACAATGCCCGGTATACCACATCGTTGAGTGCTGCGTGGCGGGGCAGGCGACCGGGGTCTCTGTTGCAGGGCAGGTTGTGGTGTCCCAGCCTGTCAGCCATGGGTCCGCAGCGACATGGGTGGGGCTGCTGTGTGGGGATGTCCAGTCGTAGCGCTACTCCTGTGCGGACATCCTCGTCGGGGAGGAGAAGCCCGAGTCTCTCGACGGGAAGGGCCGAGAGCCAGGCGCCGCTATGAGGAGCCCGGGCAGCAAGGAGCCGCGCTCTGTCGGCCTGGTTAGCGTGGGACAACAGATCCAGTGAACCCTATACTATGGAACGGACACTTGCCCCAGCCTTGTCATTAAGCCGCAAATTTTGGAAAATCAACCGCTTTCGTGCGAATCGCCATAACTCCCTTATTTCTGGGGGTACAGTAACGTTTTTGGTATCAGTCGACGGCAAGATGAAAGGGCTATATTGTTTAATTAGCGACCGGGCTCGGAAACCGACTGGAAAGGATAAAACATCGAATAAATTCGCAAAAAACGACTGAAAAAAACCTATTATTGAGTTCCCATTCATGAAACCCACTCATTTTTTGATAAATTAAAAAAACGTATTTAACAAACAATTTAGCCCTGCCAATGTGCTTTCTAATATGGTGCATAACATTTCCCTACTCCCAGTAGTTTCGTCGCTAGAGCTCAAAACGTAAACCCTGTCGAGTGCGATTTTGACGAACTCCAGACACTTTGCCGTTTTTGTCTAGTGTGGCCTTGCTATTGCGTCTGGAAGGCTGTAATTTGGCATGTAGCCCCTCTTGGCAATGTGGTTTGAACAAATCGAAGGATTTTTTGATAGCTCGATTCCAAGTTCGTCGTCGAGCCGTCACAAAATAGCCTGTTTTCGGCCCTTTTGCCGCGATTTGGATACGTCCTACTTTTTTGCTTATAACTTTTTTATTTAATTAATGCTGTCCAATTTTTGTTTCTGATTATTAATCTGCATTAAAAGAGCTTTCATTTGCAGCCAAGCACGCCTTCCTAGCTTCAGTAGTTTTTGTTCAAGCTCGACCAGAAATCGTGCCGAATCCTTCTCATTTCACGCGCCGCGACATATTAACTTTTTATATAGATATCTTAAAATGATTTTAGTACAAGATAGTCAACATATTGAAGTGTTCATATATGAATTTTTATGCAGATATATTAATTTTTGTGGCGTCAGGAAAGTTTTTCGTCGCGGCGCGTGAAATAAGTCAGATTCGGCGAATTTTCGTCGCGACTTCTGGTCAAGTTCGAGCAAAAACTACTGGAGCTAGAAAAGCGTGCTTGGTGGAAAATGAAAGCTCTATTAATACAGATTAATAATCAGTAACAAAAATTGGAAAGCACTAAATAAATAAAAAAAGTTATAAGCAGAAAACTAGGACGTGTCCAAATCGCGGCAAAAGGGCCGAAAAACAAGCTATTTTGTAACGGCTCGACGACAAACGTGGAATAGAGCTATCACAAAAACCTTCGAGCTGGTCAAACTACATTGCCAAGAGGGTCTACAAGTCCAATTACAGCCTTCTAGAGGCAGTAGCAATGCCACACTAAACAAAAACGACAAAGTGACTGGAGTTCGTCAAAATCGCTCTCATAAGGGTTTACGTTTTGAGCTCTAGCGACGAAACTACTAAGAGTTGTGAAATGTTATGCATCATATTGGAAAGCACAATGGTAGGGCTAAAATATTTGTTAAATACATTTTTTGGAATTTTCAAAAATTGAGTGAGTTTCAATGCTGGGAACTCAAAGATAGCTTTTTTTTTTCAAAGTCGTTTTTTTGCGAATTTATTCAGTTTTCTACCCTTTCGAGTCGGTTTTTGAGCCCGGTCCCTTATTATAGAATATAGCCCTTTCATTGTGCCGTCGATTGATACCAAAAACATTTCTGTAGCCCCAGAAATAAGGGAGGTATGGTGATTCGCACCAAAGCGGTTGATTTTCCAACATTTACGGCTTAATGACGGGGCTGGGGCAAGTGTCCGGTCCATAGTGTCCATTGTCTTAGGTGTGGTAAGCAGACCTAAAATGACCCTACAGTAACGCTTCTGAACCCTCATAAGCTGGTGTTTTTAGGTGAGGATAAGAGAGGATGACCACGCCTGGGAGGCATGCAAGAGTTTAGCCAGTCTAAAAGATGTGTACATAATTCTCTCTCTCTCTGAATGAAGTGAATATTTTTTCGATAAAAAAATAGCATGTATAGTTATTATGGATGTACTCGATCATAGTCTAATAACAATAACAATATTTATTAGCAACCTAAAAAAAAAATCGGACATGAAGAATTATCAATAAATCCAATAAATAAATCCGAGCAATCTGGTACCGGTACCTTACCATTTAGCTGGTACCGTTAGTACCGGTACTGGTACCGGTACCTGCCCACCCCTATCACGCATCAGTTCATGACAGAGTACGGTCTGGGGTAGGCACGCGTGTATCCCTCTTCCTTTTCTTGCGAATTCTCTTTACTTCGTTCGTTCGCATTGGCTTCTCTCGGCTGGCTTTGTCGACTCCAGAAAATATAAAGGTAAGTGCCTCACCTTCTCCTTGAAGTGCATGACCAATAGAAAAAACATAAATAAAGTGATCAGGATGGAGTTTATAGTGGATTGTTGACTGTGAATAATTGATCGTGAACTAGAGAGGAAGCGTGACTCATATTTCTAATTACTGGATATAATTGAAAAAAAAAAAAGACCGAGCTAAACGTGATTCACGAGTCACTCTGTCTCTTTTAGTTCATTATTGTGTGAGATTCAACCTCATTATTTCATTTATTGAATATGAACATAATGGCTCATGTCTCTGAAGGAGCAATTCCAACCCTAGAAAAATAATGTGTGTGTGTGTGTGCATATATATATATATATATATATATATATATATATATATATATATATATATATATATTGATTGATTGATTGATTGATTGATTGATTGATGAATAGATAGATAGATAGAAATAAATAGATAGATAGATTGATAGATAAATAGATAGATAGAAATAGATAGATATATAGATGGTTAAAGACATATATAGATAGATAGATTTATGTATGTATGTATATATAAACAGACATATATGAATATATAGATAGATACATAGATAGGCATACATGCATACATATATATATATATATATATATATATATATATATATATATATATATATATATATATATATATATATATATATATATATATATATATATATATATATATATATAGCTGCCTTGTATAGGCCGACCAGCCTCTTGCAGACTCCTTACGTTCTTCTGTTCTTATTTATATGGATGGAGTCCCTCCTTTATAATCATAACCTATCATTCATTTAATGTTCAATAAATGAGATAATGACTTGTGCCAGACTGAGAACTGAGAAACTGAGAAAGTTTCACCAAAACTTCTAAGAGAGGATGACCAAGAATTAGCTAAGAGAGGAAGATCGCCAGTAGAACGCCCCTTGCGGAACCCATACTAGCGATCAGATAGAAGGTTAGAAATGGAAAGGTGGTTTTGAATCTTCCGGTTAAGGATTGATTCAAAGCTTTAGATAGACAGGAAAGTAAAGCTATAGGGCAGTAGTTTGAGGGATTGGAACGGTCACCCTTCTTAGGCACAGGCCGTCCGAAGGCGTACCTCCAGCAGGAAGGAAAGATAGATGTTGACAGGTAGAGACGAAATAATTTGACCAGGCAGGGTGTCAGCACGGAAGCACAGTTTTTAAGGACAATAGGAGGCACTCCATCAGGTCCATAAGCATTCTGAGAGTTGAGGCCAGAGAGGGCATAGAAAACATCATTCTTAAGAATCTTAATAACAGGCATGAAGGAGTCAGAGGGGGGATGAGTAGGAGGAATATGCCCAGAATCGTCCAGAGTGGAGTTGTTACAGAAAGTTTGAGTGAAGAGTTCATCCTTAGAGCTAGATGAGACGGCAGTGCTGCCGTCTGGGTCAAAAAGCACCGGGAAAGAGGAAGAAGTGAAATTGGAGGAGATATTTTTGGCTAAGTGCCAGAAGTCTCTGGAAGAATTAGAGAAAGCTAGGTGTTTACAAAAAGAAGGCAACTCAAGGGCGAAAACAAAGTTGGTGAAAACAAGAAAGCTCGCAGTGGCGCTGCTCCACCAAATAGAGTTACAAATTTATATTCCAAAAGAGAAGCCAGAATCATTTGGAGAACTGTCTTGATATCCCCTCATGAAAGAGTTCAAGGCGTAGGCAAAAGGGAATACAGACAAAGGAAGGTTGTTTCAGAGTTTACCAGAGAAAAGGATGAAGAAGCTTATTAACTTTTCCATAAGAGACTTCGAGAGTGTTAGGTTGAGCAAGGGCAGATAGTCATGTACACCGGGGCCGCAGGAGAGGTGAAGGCATGCAGTTAGCAAATTCAGAACAGCAGTTACCATGAAAATAATTATAGAAGATAGAAAGAGCGAGAGGCAACATTGCGATTGAGTTTCAAAGGTAGAACACTGTCAGTAAGAGGAGAAGAGCTAATAAGACGAAGAGGCTTTGACTCCACTCTGGGAAAATAAGGGATGTTAATGTAATGTAGCCTAACACACATGATTATGCATGCTCCAGACGAGGGCAGACAAGACCCTTGTAGATGGACATCATCTGTGAGGGGGAATATGAACTGATTTGGGCGACACAGAATGCCTAGCCTCGAGGATAAGAAATGATGATATGAAGATGAGAAATGAAGTTTCCCATTGAGATTAGGGATAGCTCGAAAATATGAAGACTAGGAGAAGGGAATAGAAGAGTATTGTTAAAGATAACGGAACAAGAGTTTGGAAAATTGTGTCCAGTTGCTAGGTGGAGAAAGTGAGTTTTTGAGGCATTACAGGATACTGAGTTCCTTCTTCCACATACTGGGGAAGCGTTGGCAAAGTGACTGGTGAGTGGGCGAAGCGTCCAGCATCACGTCAGTCGACACATGCTAAGGTTTTTCAGTCACCGCCGAGTGACCTAAGACAACTCACATTCTGTCCTGAAGATGGGCCCCAGATGAGCCGATAACAATAACAACCGAGAACCAAGAGACCAGGCCAGAAACAGACACCGATGGAAGGAAAAGGGAACCACAGAGCGAAGAAACAGATGTAGATATCGCAGACAGGCAGAACTTATTTATAACACACACACACACACACACACACACACACACACACACACATATATATATATATATATATATATATATATAGATATATATATATATATATATATATATATATATATATATATATATATATATATTTTTTTTTCCTCCTACTCATCCCCCCTCTGACTCCTTTATGTCTGTTATTAAGATTCTTAAGAATGATGTTTTCTATGCCCTCTATGGCCTCAATCCTCAGAAAGCTTTCTTGTCTATCTAAAGCTTTTGAATCTATCCTAAACCGGAAGATTGAAAAGCACCTTTCCACTTCTGACCTTCTATCTGATCGCCAGTATGGGTTCTGCAAGGGGCGTTCTACCGGTGACCTCCTTGCATTCCTAACTGATTCTTGGTCATCCTCTCTTAGCCGTTTCGGTGAAACCTTTGCTATTGCGCTGCACATATCAAAAGCCTTTGAAAGGGTCTGGCACAAATCTTTGCTTTCCAAACTACCCTCCTACGGTTTCTATCCTTCTCTCTGTACCTTTATCTCCAGCTTCCTCTCTGACGGTTTTATTTCTGTTGTGGTAGACGGTCACTGTTCTTCCCCTAAACCTATTAATAGTGGTGTTCCGCAGGGTTCTGTCCTATCTCCCACTCTCTTTCTGTTGTTCATTGATGATCTTTCTAAAACAAACTGTCCTATCCATTCTTACGCCGATGACTCTACTCTGCATTACTCAACTTCTTTTAATAGAAGACCCACCCAACAGCAACTAAATGATTCCAGGCTTGAGGCGGCAAAACGCTTAGCCTCAGACCTTATTATTATTTCCGATTGGGGGAAGAAGAACTTGATGTCCATCAACGCCTCAAAAACACAGTTTCTCCACCTATCCACTCGACACAATCTTCCAAACAACTATCCCCTATTTTTTGACAACACTCAGCTATCACCTTCTTCAACACTAAACATCGTCGGTCTATCCTTAACTCATAATCTCAACTGGAAACTTCATATCTCATCTCTTACTAAATCAGCTTCCTCGAGGCTGGGCGTTCTGTACCTCCTATCCATTTACAGGGGCCTTGTCCGCCCTCGTATGGAGTATGAATCTCGCGTGTGGGGGGGCAGGCTCCACTCACACAGCTCTCTTGGACAGAGTGGAGTCTAAGGCTCTCCGTCTCATTAGCTTTCCTCCTCTTACTAATAGTCATCTACCTCTTAAATTTCGCCGCCATGTTGCCTCTCTTTCTATCTTATATCGATATTTTCATGCTGACTGCTCTACCGAACTTGCTAACTGCATGCCTCCCCACCTCCCGCGGCCTCGCCACACACGACTTTCTACTCAAGCTCATTCCTTTACTGTCCAAATCCTTTACGCAAGAGTTAACCGGCATCTTCACTCTTTCATGCCTCACGCTGGTAAACTCTGGAACAATCTTCCTTCATCTGTATTTCCTCCTGCCTACGACTTGAACTCTTTCAAGAGGTGTGTATCAGGACACCTCTCCTCCCGAAATTGACCTATCCTTCGGCCACTCCTCTAACTCTTTTTAGGAGCAGTGAGTAGCGTTTTTTTTTTTTTTTTTAACATTTGTTACCCTTTTTTTATTCCCTTGAACTGACTCCTCTGCTGTAAAAAAAAAATAATAATATATATATATATATATATATATATATATATATATATATATAAATATATATATATATATATACATAGAGAGAGAGAGAGAGAGAGAGAGAGAGAGAGAGAGAGAGTGTTATAGATATCAATAATTATAATTGGTTTCACTTCATAGAAAATAGCGTTGCCAGTTTTTACTTCTCGTGTGTACGAGTTTTTGCCTATAAATACTTGGGTTTCCATCAACAGAAAGTAACCATGCGTGCCTGCATTGAGCCACCAGTTTATCAGAAATAACAGACATCTGGACTTAATCACTCCTTTATCGTTTAGCTCCGTTTTGCACCGTTGCTTTTATTTCAACGATATCGTGCTAAAATTCGTATTTTCTTCGTTTTTTCCTTAAGCACATAAGTGTTTTCAGACATGCAACTAATCTTGCAATGGTGGTAGTGATAGAAATAGTATTCATCATATTGGTAGTAGGAGTTGTAGTAGTGGTAGACATAAAGATGGTTGTCGGCCACAGTTATTGGTGGTCTAGGGCTTTTTGAAACGATAAGAGAAAAGATACCCTTCACAACGCAACTCTAATGGATGGAGGCCTGTAAAACAAAAGTAGTAGTAGTAGTAGTAGTAGTAGGAGTAGTTTTCATTTCATATGTCCATCAACAGACCGGGAATTTTGATAGATGTGGCACCTGCAAATTTCTAGTTCGTTAATA
>NC_066528.1:7907980-7982980 GCF_024679095.1 Eriocheir sinensis
CTGTCAACTGTCAACCTGCCTTTTCTCATCACTGCTCTTCTTTCCTTCATATATGCCTTCACACAGCCTGGTGACTCAGAAGGTGACCGCTGAAATCCTAACTTTCTTTCCTATTGCTTTTACTTTTTTTTTTCATTCCAATAACCGGAATTCTCTTAATCTCAACTGGAAGATCAAAAGCATTTCTGACACTCCTCTATCTGTCTGCCAGTATCTTTTCCCTTCTAACTCATACTGATATCCTCTTCATCCCTCCTCATCCTTTTCTTGGTCTTCCTCTCTTTTCTCTTGACAACTTGTTATTTGCTTTTGCTTCAAATCTTGCTTTGCTTTTGGGTTCTGCACAAATCACTTTTCTTTCTTCTTCTCTCTCTTTCCCTTTCCCTTCTCTCTCTCTCTCTTCTTCTATCTTTTCTTCACGTTCTCTGTTCTAAATTGTTCTTCGGTAGATCTATTATGCTCTCCCCTAAGGTCCTGTCCCACTCTGTCCTTCTGTCTCTCTCCTTTTCTCTTTCTTGATGATCTCATCTTCCTGCCACTCCCCTCTTGTCCCCTTCGCCGATGATTCCACTCTCCACATTCTTAACCTTATTTTTTGATTTTATAGTTTCACAGGCTTCTAAACTTAGCTGAGGCTGCTAGCTGAAAGCTTTAACTCAGACTTACTATTATTTCCGAAGAAGGCAAGAAGAACCTGGTGTCCTTCAACGCCTCAAAACACACCACCTATCCACCCAACAATCTCCACCAATCTTCCAAACAACTATCCCCTATTCTTCACAACCAAACACTAAACATCCTCTCAACATCAAACATCCTCGGTCACACTAACTCAAAACTTCACTGGAAACTTCTCTAAATCTCTTTCTAAATCTCCAGCCTCTCCTGCTGGCTGTCTCTCTCCATCTCCGCGTTCTCTTCCACTCAGTGCTTTGCTGCTGTCCACCTCTGGCCTTGTATGCTCCTCATAGGGAGTATGCATCCTGGGGGGGGGGCTCCACCTGGCCTTCTGGACAGAGTGGAGGCCTCCTCTCTCATCCTCTCTCCTCCTCCTCTCTCCGCTCCTTTTGACCCTCTTCTTCTCCTCCGCTGCCTCTTTTTCCTTCTTCTATCTTTCTTTCTCTTGCCACTGACTGCTCTCATGACTGCTCTCTGCAACCTCCCCCTCCTTGCCTCCCCTGCACCCCCACTCTTCTACTCTCTCTCATCTCCTGCTCATCCCTACTCTCATTTCATCCCTTACCAGCATCTTCACTCCTTCACATCCCTCATCTTCATTGCTCAATCTTTCTCCAAGCTTATTCCTTCATCTCCTCATCCTCTTGCTCTTCAAGAGGAGTATCAAACTTCACCTATTCCCGAAACCCTCCTTTTTTCTTTTTTTTTTTTTTTCTTTTTTTTTTTTTTTTTAGTTTTATTTTTTTTTTTTTTTTTAATTTTTTTTTTTTTTTTGTAAAAAAAAAAAAAAAAAAAAAAAAAAAAAAGTGGATCAGGGCAACTTCACCCTCTTCGTCTTCACCACGTCCGGCGGGATGAGTCCCAGACCCCGATTATTCTACACACGACTTGCGGAGCTGATCTCAGAAAAAAAGCATCAGCCAAGAAGCCACGTTGTCTCCTGGATGAGGTGTCGCCTCTCGTTCTCCTTGCTCGGGTCGGCCATCCTGTGTCTCTCAGGGGCACCAGACACTCGCCCAAAACCCTCCAACATTTCCAATATGGACTATGAGGCCTCAGTGCTGGAGAGTGACATTAGGGTGGGTCGGGAGTGACATGAGTAAGGAACGAGAGGTAGATCTAGACGGAATAGATGATAAGGTGTTTTGTATAGATTTAGTGCTAAGTAGCAAAAGTGATATGATTGGATGCCACAGTCATTAACGAACAGAGTTGTGGCTAATGACCTCCAATTTATGTAGCCCTCCGTGATTATGTGTCGGGAAAATAAACATGGGTGGAGGTATCTTTTAAGTAGTAGTAGTAGTAGTAGTAGTAGTAGTAGTAGTAATAGTGGCATAATTATTATTAGTAGTTGTAGAAGCAGTACGTAGTTGTAGTAGTGGTAGTGGTAGTAGTAGTTTTAGTAGTAGCAGTAGTAGTAGGGAGAGGACGTGCTGTGATTAGCTCCGTTATTTTGTGTCATAAGTTTGGTTCTACACCCGATACCGCCTTGGATTGTATACCTTTGTACGCGTGAACGTGCGATATTTAGTGGATCTCGGTGCCAGTGACGATGCAGGTGTTAATTACGAATTACTGGTGGTTGAGAGAGGCCGTGTGGTGGCCGGCAGTTTGAAAAACACTGTTGTAACGATACATATTGAGTCGGTGTTACGGAAGAAGGCAAACCGTGTCTCCACGTCCCCTCGTTGAGCGTGCGCGACCCTCGACTCTGTGGCACACGGCCGAATGTGGAAAATTGGAAGCCAGAGCTGAGGGAAAGGAGGGAATGTGGGAAAGAGGAGAAGGGAGGGAGAGAGATGAAGGGAGGGAAAGAGGGAGAGAGGAGAAGGGAAAGGAGGAGGGAGAATGGAGAGGGGAGAGGAAGAGGGAGAGAGAGAGAGAAAGGAGAGAGAAACATGTAAACATGGAAACATGGAAATGCAAGCAACAGAAAGCCTATTGGGTCATTACGTGGTTGCCCGCTTTGGTGATTTAATCTGCTCGACAGCCACTTGGGGCCTGGGGAGCAGATGAACGCACCTCGACATTGAGGAGCAGAGGAAAAGCACCTCGATATTGAGGAACAGATACAAGAACATAGAAATACACGGAGACTGGGAGAGGACGAGTGGCCTACACAGGGCAGCCCCAGAATCCCCCCCAATACTCACGGTGGGTGAGGTGTAGTTTCAGGGGCACAGGTAGAGGCTTGATCCTCGTTTTACCGGCGGTACTAGGCACGGCACCAGTAACCTGTCACCTTACTGCACCCACACCTCACTCCACCTGTCATGCGAACATTAACTGTTGTTGTACTTTATTGTTGACTTACGCTACTTGCAATCTAGGTTGTGGGGGAGAATTATATGAATATAGGTTGAGGTCTTGCAGTAATCTGTCTGAAAATATGTACCTCAATATTCAGTTCACTCCTGACGCAGCGAAGTGACGGTCGATTCTATATTTGAAGGAGTTGATGATATTCGCATTTACTACTTCTGAAGGAAGATTGTTCCAGTGGCGAATGACTCGGTTTGAAATGAAACTCCTTCCGATGTCTGTGTTACATCGACTCGACTGAATGGGTAAGCCGTTATTTCTAGTTCTTAGGTTGGTTTGCAGCTCAAAGAATTTGGAGTAATCGACGTTATTGAAGTTTTTCAGATACTTGAAGACTTGAATCATATCCCCTCGTAGGCGTCTTTTCTCCAATGTAAAGAGATTGAGTCGCTTGAGTCGTTCCTCGTACGGTTGAGCCCTTAAGGTTGGAATCATCTTTGTGGCGCGTCGTTGAATCCTTTCCAATAAATCAATGTCCTTTCTGTAATTAGGAGACCAGAACTGTACTGCATACTCGAGGTGCGGTCTTACCATGGAATTATACAAGGCTAGCATCACGTCTGGCGTTTTACACTCGAAGTTCCTCGCTATGAACCCGAGCATAGTGTTGGCTTTGTTGTAGGCTTTTTTACAGTGATTCGCGTGTTTCAGGTCACTGCTGATAGTGATTCCAAGATTCTTTTCCTCCTGCATCGCTTGCAAAGGTTTCCCATTCATGATATATGTTTGGTTACTATTTCTGGACCCAATGTGCATGACTTTGCATTTGTCAACATTAAAGGACATTTGCCATTTTTCTGACCATTCGACAATGTGACTGAGGTCTTTCTGAATGATTTCGCAGTCGGTCTTTGTGAGGGCCTTTCCACCCACCTTGGTGTCATCATCAAATTTCGATATTGTTGATTTCAATCCTGATTCGAGGTCGTTGATATATATGATGAAGAGAATGGGTCCCAGCACTGACCCTTGAGGCACTCCACTAGTGACTGGAAGCCAATCGGAAGGCTGTCCGTTTAGTAGTACTCGTTGTTTTCTGCCGGTGAGCCAATCTCTTATCCACGCGATCAGATTGGCTCCAATGACCCCCGAGTGTAGTTTCTTAAGGAGTCGCTCGTGCGGTACCTTGTCGAAGGCTTTCTGAAAGTCTAGGTATATAACATCACTGGGGATGTGGGCATCCCAGTTATTATATATACCTTGGAAGAAGTCTAATAAATTTGTTATGCATGAGCGCTTGTTTCTGAAGTCATGCTGGGTGTCGGAGATTACAATATTGTCTTCTAGAAACTTGGCAAGTTTGTCTCTAATAATCTTTTTGAGTATTTTTCCTGCCACTGATGTCAAACTTATGGGCCTGTAGTTTAATGCAACGCTTTTGTCTCCTTTTTTTTAAAAATCGGTGTTACTTTCGCCATCTTCCAGTCTTCCGGGACCTTGTTCAATTGAACAGACTGGTTGAATATGCTAGTGAGTGGCTGAAGTATTTGTTGTTTAAGCTCTTTTAATAACCGTGGTGACAAACCGTCGGGTCCCGTTGACTTGTTCGTGTCGAGTTTGTCCAAATACTTTTTAACTTCTTGGTCGCATATTGTGTCAATTTCCAGGGGCGTGATCTCACTTGGCGGGTCAGGGCTTTCGGGAATGGTTTCGATGTCCTCGACTGTGAATACGGATGCGAAGTTACTGTTGAGGATTCTGGCCATCTGTTTACTGTCCTGAGTTACAGATCCAGTCCCATCTGTCAGGGGACCAATATTGGATTTTACTTTCTTTTTCGATCTGATGTATGTGAAGAATTTTTTTGAGTTTGTTTTGATGTCACGCGCTATTTGCTTTTCGTAGTTGCGTTTACTACTTCGAATAAGGGTGCGACAAGCTCTGAGGCTGGTGTGGTACTGAGTGTGGGCTTCGGCCGTGTCATTTTCTTTCATCAGGTTATAATTCCTTTTTTTTAAGTTTACCGCCCTTTTTATTTCTCTGGTCATCCACGGTGGATCCACGGTACCATTTGCTCGCCTGGGTTTCGTAGACACTGTAGCCTTTTCTACCTGCAAAAGCTTATCTTTGAAGTTGTTCCACACGTTGTCGATTGTATTGTCGGCTAGGTGAAGTTGGTCCCAGGTCGCAGGGGGAAGCAGCTCACGGGCTAGGTTGAAATTTGCTTTTTTGTAGTCTGGTATCACTGACGGATTGTCTACGAGTTTGTGACTTATGTTGACATTGAAACGGATTAATGGTGATCGCAACCATTAATTTTTTCACCAACTTCACAGTCGCGAATGAGGTCGGGGTCGCTTACTAATACCAGATCCAGCAGATTGTTTTCTCTTGTCGGTTAAGTTACAACTTGAGTGAGGAACGAATCCTCCACCATTTCTATAAGCCTGTTACCCTCTTGATCTCCAGTCATCAGTCCCCAGTCAATGTTAGGGCAATTAAAGTCCCAAATTATTATTGCTTCTTTGCTTTGTGATAAAGAGTGAAGCTCTTCGTACAAGGCAGTGTCGTCGGCTGCCTGTTGTTTGGAGGCCTGTATACTGTCGCAAGTGTTAGTTTCTTATTATTCGCGGTTATTTCCACATAGACGGAGTCGTAACTCTCTGCAGACAGAGTCGTAACTCTCTGCGTCCTGTTTGTCTATTTTTATGGCAGGGAGCGTACTTTTTAAATAGCAAATTACTCCTCCTCCTTTTTTGTGCAATCGATTTTTTTGGAAGCTTTCGTACCCGGGAAATGACAGTTCAGATACTAGATGTGTAGAGTTGGCCCAAGTCTCTGTGATGGCTACCACATCTGGTTTCTCAGTTGCAATATACGCCCTAATTTCGTCCTTTTTGGGTAATAGACTGCGTGCATTTGTGTACAAAATGGAAATGTGACTCCTGGTTTGGCCGCGTCGTGTTGAATGAGTTCGCTTATCGGGGGCGTCGTTGGTTACTCAGTTTCTTGCAAGCCGCATCGACCTTACGGTTCGGTTGATCAAGGGTTGCCTTTGTCTTGCCCTCACCTGCAGTTTTTTTTAATAGCTTTTCGAGAAGCTTTCAACCGCCTCATTCAGGAGCCTTCCAAGCCGCGCCGAACCAACCTCGTTCAGGTGGAGTCCGTCCTCCCAAAACAAATCTGGGCGCTGATTGAAGTGATGCCACGCATTCGTGAACGCTACGCCTTCATCGTTACATAACTGCTTTAGACTAGTGTTGATGCCGTATGCTTTACTGTTAAACCCGGCGAACGTGTTGACTCTCGGTAGAATACCAGAGACGATGATGTGAGGGGACTTGGTCTTGTATTTCCGAATGACTTGACGATATTTTACTAAGAGGTCCTGAGATTGAGTTGACTGAAGGTCGTTGGTTCCCGCATGGATCAGATACACTGTGTCGTCCTTTGCATTTACTGAAACTGCATCGACAGCTGATTCAATATCGTCCAGTTTGGCTCCGGGGATACAGAAACGCTGCCGTGTCAATGTATTCCTACCGCAAAACTCCGTAAGTTGGCCTCTCACCAGACTGTCGCCAACTAAGTTGACTCTAGTAGTCAGTTTGCCCATGCCAGGAAATAGCGTCTGGTTCGTACAAATGACAGCTGGGAGAATGGTCTTGTGGTTTCTTTTGGCAGGGCGTGAGGTAGAAGAGGGAGCGCGGGCGAAGGTGAGTTTGGAAGTGGTGGTAGTGACAGTAGTGGGTGGTTGGGGAAGGGTGGAGGGTAAAGTGTGTAGGGAGGGGGATGTGGTATCAGAAGTGGAGGAGGAGGAGGTTGAGGTCGTGTTGGAGGTGGAAGGGGAAGATGTAGTAGTGATGAGGATAGGGGAGGAGTCTAAGGTGATAGAGGGAGAGGAAGGGAGAGCGGGAGAAGTGGGTGTGGTACTGTGGATGGAGGTGGATGAGGTAGGAAGGGAGTTGGATGGGGTGGAAGAAGTGGTAAGGATGGAAGCGGGTTCAGGCGAGGCAGAGATCGTGTTGGAGGTGGAAGGGGAAGCTGGAGTGGTGTTGAGGATAGGGAAGGAGTCTAGAGTGGTGGAGGGAGAGGAAGAGAGAGCGGGGGAAGAGGGTGTGATAGTGGGTGCAGATGAGGTAGGAAGGGTGGTAGATTGGGCGGAAGGAACAGTAAGGGTGGAGGCAGGCTCAGGCGAAGCAGAGGTATGTGATTGGGTCATAACGTCAGAATATGAGGTTGAGGAGGAAGAAGAAGTGGGAAGGGCGGGGAAGGATGTCACAACATCCCATAAGAGGGCATTTGAGCGCTTCAAGTCATTATTTATCGAGCTAAGTGCTTGGATACGCGAATCCAAGACACAATATTTACATTTAGACTCGCCGAGGTGGAAGTGTTATAGTTTTCCCATGTACATCATCCAATATATTTTCTCAGTATGTCAAATATGTTTAAACGTCAATGATGTATAGGGGAGTGGTGAGTTCTGCCTGGGGGGTCAGGATGGGCGGCAGTGGTTCAGTTTTCAAGAACGAGGTTCCCCCCCCCCCTCCCCTCCATTGCTACCCACGCAGATCCCCTCACTTCCCGTGTCCCCACCAACCCCGCCCCGCTGCCCAGTAACTTCCCACCCCCGCCTGTGGGCCACGCTCAGGAGCCTTAAAACACAGTGTCCGACTCGGGGAACAGCTGGAAATGTTATCACTACTACTACTCAGCTCATATGTGTAGGATCAGGTACATTAGTAAGATTGTAAAGTGGTGGCGAGGAACAATGGTAGTGGAAACAGAAACAACCATTCTAGTATCACCGTAGAGGCAGAGTAAGCATATGTAAACGTATGTCTGTGTACGTATATGGGGAAGACAAAAATCAAAGTGGGGTCTGCTACTATTGTTCTGTTCATCACCATAAATAGCAACTAAGATACACTCTCATAAAGGCACCGAAATGGAGCCCCCCCCCTTGTATTCCGTATGTTCGTCTAGAAATTATAACTGTGTTCAGTGCTCGTGCGTAAGACTAGGCCAACCCTGTGTGAACTGTAAGAGAGGTGGAAACTGTCGAAACCCAAACCCTCAACGGCAGGATATGGAAAATGGTGAGCAACCACAAGTGGTTCTTTGTGGGCAGGCCAATAAAAGCGCTGGAGATGATCAGGTGGAGGGGGGTTCAGGTGACGAGAGACAAGGGCAGGGTAACCAAGGTGAGGGCGCCTCGCGCGAGCTCCGCTTCTGGCAGAGGTGGACACTCGAGGAAACAGAGGAGTGGGTGCGAGACTCTTACAATCATTTGGTAACGTTTTCTCCCAGTAACATATTTGAGGCCCCGAGATGTAACGCCACCAAAACCTTGATAGAAGTGAAAGCCTACCTCATAAGAGCGTACAACAACTCCACGCAAATCGCTCCCTATATACGCTTTAAAGATTCTGGCCATACTACCGCACCTCATATGCCATCGGACTCGCAAAAAGTCGAAACAATCTGAGGACGTGAAGGCGGCACAAAGAAGAATGAGCTGTGGAAGAAAGGGGACGTCCGGAAGCTACTTGACGAGGCTAAAACACTGCAGGAGAGACTACACAGACGTAACAATCACAAGAATGCCAGTAACGACAGGGCTAGAAACTTTGGTGACAAGATGAAACAAGGCAAAGTGGCCATGGCAACTAGGTCACTGACACAAGAAGATGAGGCAACGGGGGTCCTTCCCATGACGAAAGAGACCCGCCAGATTCTTAAGGGCAAGCATCCAGATGCTAGACCTGCACACCCGGAAATGAAGTTACCAGGGAGCTACACCCCCCCAGCGCGGCGACGTGATCTGAAGGCACGCCCTTCACACTCAGGGAGAGGCTGGACCATCAGGCTTGGATTCCAATGGGTGAAAACACCTCCTCAGTAAGAACATCTTTGGTAATCGATATGTGGATCTTCGCGACGCAATAGCCACCCTAGCAAGAAAATTGGCGTCAGAGAAGTGTGTGTGTGTGTGTGTGTGTGTGTGTGTGTGTGTGTGTGTGTGTGTGTGTGTGTGTGTGTGTGTGTTTGTAATAATAAAAAAAGATAAATCAATAGAACACTAATAATCAGCAAATACTTCAGTAAAGCAAAGCTCAATCCACGTGAGTCTCCATCCACCAATAATAATTATGAAAATAATCATAATAAAAGGTTTACTAAAGCATTTTCATCACAATTTTTCAATCACAGATAATAAATCTTATGGGTATGGTTGGGGCATTTTGGGGGAGGTTAGGGAAATAGTAGAAAATTAACAAAATGGGTTATGAAATGGTGTAGCCGCCAGTGCAAGGGCAGAGAGAATCGCGGACAGGTCTTAATTTTAGCAGCGGCCGCTTTGAATTGACAGTTCCATTGCTATTACTCATTACTTGCCATCCGCTTCAATCGCCGGCACTGCACTCTCTTTACAGCGGTTGGTACGCGACGCATTGAAGAGAGTATTATTATTATTATTTTTTTTAAGCCTGGTGATGCGAGTGGGAGGAGGCGCGTCGCTTGGTAGGAAATGGCGGTGGCATAGGTGAAGCAGATCCTCACTTAACTTCCTGAGGGCTTCATTGTGCCTGTCAATGAGCCTCAGCACACTCAGGATGGTCAAACCATTGTCTTAGGTGTGGTAAGCGGACTTAAAATGACCCTACATGAACGCTTCTGAACCCTCATAATCCGGTGTTGTTAGGTGAGGATAGGAGAGGATGACCACGCCCGGAAGGCATGCATGAGTTTAGCCAGTCTAAAAGATGTGTACATAATTCACAACTCTATAGTCGGTGCCACCAGCGACCTGAGTCGTCGCAGTATGTACAGCTTGTAGGAGGCTGCTCTGACAGTGTTGGTGATGTGCTGCTTCCAGCTGATCTGGTTGTCCACCGCAACGCCAGACATGTGGGGATGGGAGGCTGTGAGATGTGGATGAAATAGGCGTGACGCAGTAGGAGGAAGAATGGGAATTTCAGTTCTTATAAGCGGCAACCAAGGAGACTATATTAGTATAGTCTCCTTGGCGGCAACACTGGTCTGGCTAGTCAGAAATCACGCATCAGTTCATGACAGAGTACGGTCTGGGGTAGGCACGCGTGTATCCCTCTTCCTTTTCTTGCGAATTCTCTTCACTTCGTTCGTTCGCATTGGCTTCTCTCGGCTGGCTTTGTCGACTCCAGAAAATATAAAGGTAAGTGCCTCACCTTCTCCTTGAAGTGCATGACCAATAGAAAAAATATAAATAAAGTGATCAGGATGGAGTTTATAGTGGATTGTTGACTGTGAATAATTGATCGTGAACTAGAGAGGAAGCGTGACTCATATTTCTAATTACTGGATATAATTGAAAAAAAAAAAAAGACCGAGCTAAACGTGATTCACGAGTCACTCTGTCTCTGTCTCTTTTAGTTCATTATTGTGTGAGATTCAACCTCATTATTTCATTTATTGAATATGAACATAATGGCTCATGTCTCTGAAGGAGCAATTCCAACCCTAGAAAAATAATGTGTGTGTGTGTGTGTGTGTGTGTGTGTGTGTGTGTGTGTGTGTGTGTGCATATATATATATATATATATATATATATATATATATATATATATATATATATATATATATATATATATATATATATAATAGATAGATAGATAGATAGATTGATTGATTGACTGATTGATTGATATAAATAGATAGATAGATAGATAGATAAATAAAAAAGATAGATTGTTAAAGAGATAGATAGATAGATTTATGTATATATGTAAATATAAACAGACAAATATATGAATATATAGATAGACAGATACATAGATAAACATATATATATATATATATATATATATATATATATATATATATATATATATATATATATATATATATATATATATATATATATATATATATATATATATATATATATATATATATATATATATATATATATATATATATATATATATATATATATATATATATATATATATATATATATATATATATGGATTGAGTCGCTCCTTTATAGTCATAACCCATCATTCTTATAATGTTCAATAAATGAGATAATGATGTTGAATCTCACACTATAAAGAACCTGGGGACTCGTGTGAGTTGAACTTTTCCTGCATGAAGTATTTACTGATGATATCGTGATATGCAGCACCAACAGAGATGTGGTAAAGGTAAAACTAGAGCATTGGAGGGGGCTATGGAAAAGGCCTTAATATCAGCAGGATGAAGACAGAGTAACTGAGTTTCGCCGAAGATCACGACTCCGAGATTAGTATGCAAAGGAAAAGGTTGAAAAAAGTGGATAAGTTTAAATACCTAGGTTTGACGGTGGCTGGGGACGGGAATCTGTAGGAAGTGATAGCACACATAGTGCAGTTGGATTGGAGAAGCTGGAGGAAAATGTCAGGGGTGCCATGTAACCGTAAAATCAAGTAAAATTACGGGAGGGGCTTACAAGATGGCAGTAAGACCAGCTATTTTTTATTGAGCTGAGATATGGGTGGATGTAGCTGAGTTGAAAATACTGAGATGGATGTGTGAAGCAACAAAAATGGATGAAATTAGGAGCGAGAAAATAAGGGAAGCTACGAAGGTAGTAGATATATCTAAGAAGGTAGCCTACAAGAATGAAGACTGCAGTGGTACGGCCATGTGAAGTGAAGAAAGGAAGCGCATATGGGGAGAGGAGCAATGGAGATGCATAGGTACGGGGCAGGAAATGGAGAAAAAGACTGAAGCGGAGGTGAATGAATTGCATTTATATAAAGGAGGACATGACGAAAACAGCTGATGGGGGACGATGTTTAAGATCGGGCCTGGTAGGAGAGAGCTGTCAAAAATATCGACCCCACATAGAAGTGGGAGATGTCCCGACGAAGAGGAAGTTTTTTTTTTTACAACAAAGGAGACAGCTCAAGGGCACAAAAAAAGGAAACAATAATAAAAAAAAGCCCGCTACTCGCTGTTCCTAAAAAGAATCCAAAGAGGTGGCCGAAAGAGGGGTCAATTTCGGGAGGAGAGGTGTCCTGATACCCTCCTCTTGAAAGAGTTCAAGTCGTAGGCAGGAGGAAATACAGGTAAACCCGTACAGTGTTTAGTACGTATATATACGTGCCTCTTAGGGAAGTGTTTAGTACGTATATATACGCATGCTCTTTTGAGGGCTTATACGCCCTTTATTTTTGTTCGTGTATGTAACATTGTTCATTGACAGTAAAGAATAATAATTTGACAAGTCTTCGTATTTTTTAATGATGTTAAAGGGCCTTTCTGTACATTTGTTCGCATTTCAACAAAAATCATTATACAAGGAGGTAAATTACTTTCTTCTAGGTAATTACTCCTTGATTCTTCAGTAAGTATGTGGAATTGTAAATTACGGTTCAGAGTAATCGGAAATGAAAACTGATCATCGGAAGCTTCATAGTATTATGTTGAGCTTTAAGAACTACACACGGCATTGAAGCAAGCGGTGTTGCCTAATGCGCATCCAACCATTTTGTTGTACTTACAATTCCTGATTATTTTTTTTAGGTTTTTGTGATGCAAAGAAGTATTTATACATTACTCACGCTTTAGGGTTGTGAGAAGTGTTTGTAATGGACAAAATATAGGCTCTAAAAATTTCAAAGATAAATTTCCCTTTCCTGTTATAACATTGTTAGCTCTGAGACGGAGAAAAATAAGAGGACGAACATTCTAGGGTTCCATTCCTCACGTATAAATAATATATATATATATATATATATATATATATATATATATATATATATATATATATATATATATATATATAAATATATATATATATATCATATGATTTGTATTTTTTTTTTTTACATTTTAAGAGGCAAATAAAAAAATACGAAAAAAGTGCAACCTGGCATGACCGCTATCTATGACAAAAGACGACGCTATGCGGGTCGCATATTCACAAGAAGTAGCACACATTTTCAGCCCCGCGCCGCGCTCCTCTGATTCGCCGGCTGGCTCTCAAGATCCGCCCCCCTCCTCTGCGCCTCTGCCTCGACTGTCAGTATCACACACACACACACACACACACACACACACACACACACACTCTCTCTCTCTCTCTGTGTGTGTGCGTGTGTGTGTGTGTATGTTCATGCACACGAGTGTGTGTGTGTGTGTGTGTGTGTGTGTGTGTGTGTGTGTGTGTCCTCTCTCTCTCTGTATGTGTGTGTGTGTGTGTGTGTGTGTGTGTGTGCGTGTGTGTGTAATTCATGCATCACAGCCTGATAACGAACATTACTCTCTTTCTGTGTGTGTGTGTGTTCTCTCTCTCTCTTTTCTTTCTTTCTTTATTTTTACATCTTACATATTGTAAATGTGTACATATATGTTGATGAGCGGGCAACGGCCCGCCGCTGGGGGGAGTGTCAGGGCCACCCTGGTGGCTGGTCGGGTCACATCACACACCCTACTCCCTACAGGGGGGAGTATAGCGGTGTGCGGTCAGCGTGGAGGAGGGGCGGTCTGCACCACCTCCAGGAGTCGCGGTAGTGTCGTCTGGGCCCGCCGGAGCACAAGGGCGGCTCTCGCCTCCTCGTCCTGCGGGTCCTCGGTGGGCTGCTGTCTGAGCTGGGCCGTGGCGGGGCAGTACAGCAGGTAGTGGACCAGGGGGCGATGAGCGACGGCTTCGCAGTGCTCACACTGCCGGCCCGCGAAGTCGTTCCTCATCTCCTGGAGCGTGCGGTAGCCAAGCCGGAGGCGGTGCAGCGTCACCTGGTCCGCCCTATCCAGCTCCCGGCCGGGGTGAAGTGGCCGGTGGTCGGTGGCCCTGGCGTACCAGGCCCCCTGCCGCGAGTGCCGCTCAGCCTGCCTGTGTAGGTCCTCTGCGGAGCCGGCGGCAGCGCGTCTGGCCTGCACTTTAACCTGCTGCAGGCTGGGCAGGACATCGCTGGTTATGGCTGGCATGCTGGTGGCTGCACGGGCCGCTGCATCGGCTGCCTCGTTCCCACGCAGGCCTACGTGGCTGGGCACCCAGTTGAGTTTGACGTGCCGCCCCTGTGCGGCGAAGCTCTGGGTAAGGCCCAGGATGGTGGTGACGAGCCGCACGTTGTCAGCCGGTGGACGCCATTGCTGCAGGACCTGCAGGGAGGAGCGGGAGTCGGTGTGCAGCACGACAGGCCCCTCCCGGTGCTGCAGGGCGTGCTCCAGGGCATGCTTGATGGCCAACAGCTCGGTTTGTAAGGTGGAGCAGTGATCTGATGTCCTCCACGAAAGCGTCTCTCTGCCGGTGACGACCGCCGCGCCTGTCGCGCCTCTCTCTGGGTCGACTGAGCCGTCGGTGTAGTAGACGGCACAGCTCCCCACGTTGGCCTGAGCCACCACCATGAGCGCGTGTTGCAGGAGTTCCCTCTGTGTGCACCGCGCCTTGCTGGCAGGCAGCTCTCTTATGATGATCTCGGCGGTGGGGGGCTGCCACGGAGGTGGCGCGACGTAGGTGGCGGCTGGACGGTCAGGCCCCTCCCGCCGCAGGTGGTCGAGATGGGGTAGGGGGCTGGCAGCCTCAGCCACCTTCAACAGCCAGGTCCTGCCGGTGAACAGGTCCCGCCTCTGTGGCAAGACTCTGCAGAGCGCCGCTCGTGCCACCGACTCCCTGTCTTGGTGGAGGGCCTTGGCCACTCGGCAGGCGACGATCTGCTGGACCCTGCTGGCCAGGGGCACGAGGCGGGTCTCGCTCTGCATGACACCGCTGCTGGCCCAGCCCGGCGCCCCGAGCATGGTCCTCATGGCCTTGTTTTGGACTACTTCGATCCTCCTTTGCTGTGTGGGGGACAGCGCAATGAGGACAGGCGCACTGTAGTCGATGAGTGCCCGCACAGCCTGCACGTAGAACAGACGCAGGACTGGAAACGTGGCGCCTGCACGAGTTCTTGTCATGGCCCTCATAACGTTCAGCCTCGCTTGGGTCCTCTCCCTCAGGTATGTGGCCTGCTTGATGAAGGACAGGCCCTTGTCGAGCCACACCCCCAGGTACTGGTAGGCGGGGGTCCAGGCCAGCCTGACGTCTTATATGAAGAGTTGAGCGTCCGGGGGGGCGGCCTTGAACATCATGGCCCTAGACTTCTCAGCTGATACCTTGAGCCCCAGCTCCCTGCACTTTTCGCTGACAAGATCGAGGGCCTGCTGGGCCCTGGCGACCTTGTTGCCGGGACCAGTGACGACCAATACAAGGTCGTCGGCGTAGCTGAGAAGAGCGGCGCCCTCCCGGAACGGCAGGCTGACCAGCTGGTCCATCAGCATGTTGAAGAGGGAGGGACTGAGGATTCCGCCCTGTGGTGTGCCGTTTTCCAGCTCCCGATAGGCGGAGCGCAGCCCCTGGAACCTGACTCTGGCGCGCCTGTGCTGGAGGTAGTCCTCAATCCAGGAGATGAGCCGTCCCTGGATGCCCTTGCGCACGAGCGCAGCCAGGATAGCGTGAGCGCTGGCAATCTCGAACGCCTTCTCCAGGTCCAGGAAGACAGCAACGGCAGGACGGTTGTCGACGAGGCTCAGGAGGGCCATGATGCTGTCAGAAGTGCCCACTCCTCTGGTGAAGCCAAATACGTGCGGGTGCAGGGGCCCCAGGCGCCACTTCAGTCGAGTGAGTATCATCCTCTCCGCAGTCTTGGCCGTGCAGCTCATCAGAGAGATAGGACGAGGCTTGGTGGGCTCCCTGGGCTTGGGTATGGGCTGTATGTCCGCCTTCTTCCACGCGACGGGAAGGCGGCCTTCCCTCCAGGTGTGGTTGATGAGGGCCAGTACTGCCTCATCTCCGGCAGGCCCGACCTGAGCCAGCATGGAGTATGTGATGCCGTCGGCGCCAGCCGCAGTGTCTCGTCCCTTCCTGGCCTGCACCAGCTCGTGGCTAGTGAAGGGTTGGTCGCTGACGTCCTGTCTGCCCCGCGCCGCCGCGATGGCAGCCACGCGCCCCGGCCTGAGGTCGGCTTGAAGCCGACGCACTTGCGCTGGAAGCTGCACGCTGGAGCCCCGCGAGACGAACATGTCCACCAGCCTCTCAGCTTCCTGCTGTGGCTGGGGATGCGCGGGAGGTCTACTCGGTCTCTTGCCGGAGGCAGTGTTGATCTTGGCCCAAAGGTCGCCCAGGCTGGTGTGCTGATTGAAGCTGGCGCACCACTCGAGCCATTTCGCCTCTTTGACGCGCCATGTAACGCGGCGGGCGTGCTGCACCACCTCCCGCAGCAGCTCAAGGTTGGTGGGGGTCGGCCGCCTCCGGTAGAGTTTTCGGTGGATGTTGACAAGGTGGTTCTGCTCCCGGACCTCTTCGTTGAAGAACCACCAATCCCTTCGGTAGCGGTAACCAGGGGCCTTCCTAGGGATTGCTGCCTCCGCTGCCCTCTCGACGGCCGCCGTGAAGTCTCGTTCACGATGGTCCAAGTCATCCGCCGGCTCATACGTGCCACACCAGTGGCTGAGGGCGTCCCGGAACTTGACCCAGTCCGCTTTTTTAACGTCCCACCGGGGCTGGGGAAGAGGCAGTGGCGGCAGGCCCACTCTCAGGGTGGTGGAGAGAGCGTAGTGGTCGCTGGTCAGCGTGGGGTGAACCCGCCATGATGAGCCTGTTGCCAGGGCACGAGAGACCAGCGTTAAGTCTAACCTGCCCCCGCGGACGTGGGTGGCCTCTCCGTTGTTGAGGAGCACTACTTCAGGAAGGTCCTCCAGCACGGCTGCCAGGTGTCGACCCGCGGGGTTCGGGCGGGAGACGGACTGCAGTATCGGGTGGTGGGCGTTGAAGTCACCGGCCACAAGCATGTTGACGTGGGTGGCAAGTGACAGCACCTCACCAGCCTCCAGTTGCCTCCCCGGGCCGCTGTAGATGTTGTAGATGGCCACCTCGAGTCGTGGAAGCTGCAGTTGCACAGCAACAACGTCTACGCCCTCACCGCAACTCACTGGGTCCGTGATCCTATGGTGCGGAATGCTGCTGCGCACGATCACCATGCAGCCGCGTCTTCCTCCCGCCCCGCACGGGAGAGAGTGTACAGTGTAGCCCGCCAGCCTCCACTCAAAGTGTGCTGGCACCAGTGTTTCTTGCAGGAGCACTAAGTCAAGGTCCTCCTCCACAATGGCCTGGAGAATCTCAGGCCTTTTGTTGCGCAGCCCCTGCACGTTCCACTGGAGCACCCGGAGGCTGTCGAGCTGTGTGTAGTTCCTGTGGTTACGCTCTTCCATCGTCAGCGGAGTCGTGGTTGCTGCTTACGGTGCTGGCGGGTGAGATGGTGAGTTCTGGGTCGGCTCTGAAGGCGTCCATCATCTCCTGCCTGATGACGGCCTCGAGCTCCCCCGTGCCGTCGGGGAGGCCGGTCATCTCACCCAGGATTCGCCTCATAACCCGCGCCATAGCGCAGGCCATCCTCTCTAGGACTTCTCCGGAAACGCCAGGCACCATCCACCCCGACGATTGGTCAGGAGACGGGAACGGGGTTGGGGCAGGTCTCTGCTCTGCGGGCGTGGCCATGGCCATGACATTCGTGGCCGGGGCGAGGGCGAGAGCTCCGTTCACTTCAGGCTGCGACGAGGGGGCGGAAGACGAGGGTGGGGCCGGCGCCGGCCCTGCGGGCGCGGACAGGGCGGCAGGAGCCTGTGCTACCGGCTGTTGTTGTTGCTGTTGTTGTTGTTGTCGTAGTCTTTGCTTCCGCCTTGCTGTCTTCCCGGGCCGGCGTGCTTCCTGCTGCTGGTGTGCGGACTGTGGCTGCTGCTGTTGCCGCCCCTGCTGTTGCTGATGGTGATGTTGCTGCTGTTCCTGCACCTGGCTGGCAGTTGCCCTGGGAGGTCTGGGCGGCCCAGGTGCGGGGAAAGAGGAAGAAGTGAAATTGGAGGAGATATTTTTGGCTAGATGCCAGAAGTCACGGGAAGAATTAAAAGAAGCAAGGTGTTGACATTTTCTATTGATAAAAGAAGTTTTGGTAAGTTGGAGAATAGATTTGGCACGAATCCGGGCTGACATGTAAAGGTCATTGTTAGCGGGAGTTCGAAGGCTCTAGAACCTTTTGTGAGCTGACTCTCTATCTTTAATAGCACGAGAACAAACATAATTAAACCAAGGCTTTTTAGCATGAGGAGTAGAGAAAGAACGTGGAATGTATGCCTCCATTCCAGAGACAATCACCTCTGAGATGCGCTGGGCACACACAGAGGGGTCTCTCTCCTGGCACCAGTAATCATTCCACGGGAAATCGGAAAAGTACATCCTCAGGTCGTCCCACTGAGCTGAAGCAAAATGCCAGAAGCATCGCCTCTTCGGTGGGTCTAGAGGATGTACAGGAGCGATAGGACAGGAAACAGAAATAAGGTTATGATCGGAGGAGCCCAACGGAGAGAACAGTTTGACAGAGTAAGCAGAAGGATTAGAGGTAAGGAAGAGGTCTAGAATGCTGGGCCTGTCTCCAAGACGGTCGGGAATACGTGTAGGGTGCTGAACCAACTGCTCTAGGTCGTTGAGGAGAAAAGCTGTAGGCTTGTTCACCAGGCTGGTCAGTGAAAGAGGATGAAAGCCAAAGCTGGTGGTGAACATTGAAATCTCCCAAGATGGAGATTTCAGCGAAGGGAGAGTGAGTCAAGATGTGCTCCACTTTAGAATTCAAATAGTCAAAGAATTTTACATAGTTAGTAAATTTAGGCGAGAGATTAACATCACAGATGTATTTAGTAATATAATGACAATGAAGTCTTAGCCAGATGGTGGAAAATTCAAAAGAGTCAAGGTCGTGGGCACGAGAGCAAGTGAAGTCGTTGCGCACGTAGGCGCAACATCCAGCCTTTGATTGAAATTAAGGATAGAGATAGTAGGAGGGAACAGAGTAGAGGTTGCTGTCAATAGCCTCAGAAACTGTGTTTCGGTGAGGAAGAGAACATGAGGTTTAGAGGAGGAGAGATGGTGTTCCACAGAATGAAAATTAGAACGAAGACCACGAATGTTGCAGAAATTGATAAGGAGGAGGTTCGAGGAGTTATCAGGACACCTCTCAAGTCGGCAGCCAGAAGGGGAGTCCTCCCTGGAGGAATTTATGGTCCCCCCCCCAGGCGGGGACTCCGAGGCAGTGTTGTTTTTCGCCATTTTGAATTTTGAATTTTGGGAAAAGGTGTGTGTGTTGTGTGAATGTATTGTGGTGTAGAAAGAGAGAGAAACTTTCTTTAGAGAGCATGCTTAACTGCTTTCTGGTGTTGATGAGACAAAAGAGAAACGGTTAATGAGGACATGGGAAGGGTCTGTGAAGGGTATCAGCATCCTCCTCGCTTCCCATATATCCTCACCGGGAGTAGCTCACGCCCGTTCGGTAGGTGTCTTCCTACCTTCTCCTGCCATATATAATTTTTTTTTTTACAACAAAGGAGGCAGCTCAAGGGCACACAAAAAAACAATAGTAAAAAAAGCCCGTTAATCCCTGCTCCTAAAAAAAGAATCAGAAGAGGTGGCCAAAAGCAAGGTCAGATTCGGAAGGAGAGTTTTCCTGATACCCTCCTCTTGAAAGAGTTCAAGTCGTAGGCAGGAGGAAATACAGATGAAGGAAGATTGTTCCAGAGTTTACCAGCGTGAGGGATGAAAGAGTGAAGATGCTGGTTAACTCTTGCGTAAGGGGTTTGGACAGTATAGGGATGAGCACGAGTAGAAGGTCGTGTGCAGCGGGGCCGCGGGACGGGGGGAGGCATGCAGTTAGCAAGTTCAGAAGAGGAGTCAGCGTGGAAATATCGATAGAAGATAGAAAGAGAGGCAACATCGCGGCGGAATTTAAGAGGTAGAAGACTATCAGTAGGAGGAGGAGAGCTGATGAGACGAAGAGCCTTAGATCCACTCTGTCCAGAAGAGCTGTGGGGGTGGAGCCCCCCCACACGTGAGATGCATACTCCATACGAGGGCAGACAAGGCCCCTGTATATGGATAGCAACTGCGCGGGGGAGAAGAACTGGCGGAGACGATACAGAACGCCCAACCTCGAGGAAGCTGATTTAGCGAGAGAGGAGATATGAAGTTTCCAATTGAGATTTTGAGTTAAGGATAGACCGAAGATGTTTAGTGTTGAAGAAGGTGACAGCTGAGTGTTGTCGAAGAATAGGGGATAGGTGTTTGGAAGATTGTGCCGAGTTGATAGGTGGAGAAATTGAGTTTTTCAGGCATTGAAGGACACAAGGTTCCTTCTGCCCCAATCGGAAATGATAGCAAGGTCTGAGGTTAAGCGTTCTGCAGCCTCCAGTCTGGAGTCGTGTACTTCCTGTTGTGATGGTCTTCTATTGAAAGAAGTTGAATAATGCAGAGTGGAGTCGTCGGCGTACGAGTGGATAGGACAGTATGCTATGGAAAGATCATTGATGAATAACAGGAAGAGAGTGGGTGATAGGACAGAGCCCTGTGGAACGCCACTGTTGATAGGTTTAGGGGAAGAGCAGTGACCGTCTACCACCGCAGAGATAGAACGGCCGGAAAGGAAACTGGAGATAAATGAACAGAGAGTAGGATAGAATCCGAAAGAGGGCAGTTTAGAGAGCAAAGACTGGTGCCAGACTCTATCGAAGGCTTTCGATATGTCTAGCGCAACAGAGAAAGTTTCACCGAAACTGCTAAGAGAGGATGACCAAGAGTCAATTAAGAGAGCAAGAATATATATATATATATATATATATATATATATATATATATATATATATATATATATATATATATATATATATATATATATATATATATATATATATACACACACAAAGAGCGAAATACTCTCCTCCGTCACAGCCGTATTCAATATGTCCTTGCGACAAGGAATCGTCCTTTCGGATTGGAAAAATGCTAACGTGACACCGATTTTTAAGAAAGGAGACAAAAAAATTACCAGGTAATTACAGGCCCATTAGTCTAACTTCGGTTGTAGGTAAGCTACTTGATAGCATAATTAGAGACAAAATTGTGAATTACCTTGAAAGCCACTCATTAACTGGGGACTCACAGCATGGCTTCCGTAATAAAAGATCCTGCTTATCAAACCTATTGACCTTTTATAACGACCTCCTCTCAGTTTATGACGTAACCAAATCACGGGACGTAGTATATATTGATTTCCAGAAAGCGTTTGAAAAAGTTCCACATCATAAATTACTTTATAAATTAAAGCAAATAGATATTGACGATCAAGTATACCAATGGATCGCGAATTGGTTGAGCAACAGACAACAAAGAGTGGTGATTAACGGATCTAACTCAGAGTGGGCGCCGGTCACTAGTGGCGTCCCTCGGGGCTCGGTTCTTGGCCGAGTGCTCTTCATTATTTACATCAACGATGTGGATGTTGGACCCAATAATCGCATTAGTAAATTTGCAGACGACACAAAGATTAGTAACTCGGTTCACGCAGGCAAAGGACAGGCAAAGCCTCCAAGAGGATTTGCACAAAATTTCAGCTTGGTCGGACAGATGGGAGATGCCCTTTAACGTAGACAAGTGCCAGGTCCTTCAAGTTTGAACAAGGAATAAGAAGTTCGATTACGAAATGCGTGGCGTTAAACTCAAAAGCGTTCAATGCGTTAAGGACTTGGGTGTCAAAATCGCGTCAAACCTCAGATTCTCACAGCAATACATCGATGCAGCAAATAAAGCGAACAGAATGTTGGGCTTTATTAAAAGAATTTTTTTATTCAAGAATAAAGATGTAATACTTCCACTCAACAGTAGTTTAGTTAGAACCCACTTGGAATATGCGGTACAGTTTTGGTCTCCCCACCATGCAAAGGACATTGCTAAATTAGGTGTTCAGCGTCGGGCAACAGAAATGATTCCTTCATTGCGCAACAAATCCTACGAAGAAAGGCTATCCACCCTTATACATGTTCTCTCTTGAGAAACGTCGCCTCCGAGGAAAACTGATCGAATGTTTTAAAATACTTAATGTTTTCACGAATGTAGACAGATCAACATTGTTTATGATCAATGTCGCTTTGCGTACGAGGAACAATGGCGTAAAACTCAGTGATGTAGACAAGTAAATTCAGACTGCACCAAATTTTTCTTCACCTACGTTGTAGTGCGAGAATGGAATAAGCTTCTACCGTCAGTGGTCCAGTGTAACACGATTTGACTCATTTAAAAACAAGCTCGACCGTCACTTCCTTCAACTTAATATTAAGTTGAAATGCAACGTTTTGGAGCCATCTGATTAATCTCTCTCTCTCTCTCTCTCTCTCTCTCTCTCTCTCTCTCTCTCTCTCTCTCTCTCTCTCTCTCTCTCTCTCTCTCTCTCTCTCTCTCTCTCTCTCTCTCTCTCTCTCTCTCTCTCTCTCTCTCTCTCTCTCTCTCTCTTCCCCACTTAACTCAATAGTGTCTTGGGACCTACTTGTCTCCAATATTGCCTCCAATGACGCTACCCATGATTCCTCCGGTGTTGTAGGTGATCTGGAAGAGCGCCTGCTGGTCGAAGCTCTCACACACCAGGTGGTACTGAAACACCAGATATGCTGAGAGCAATGGCAGGGGAGATTTGTCAGCTAAGTTTACTTGGAGGAGGAAAATGGTCACTAGGGAATGAGACGAAAGCGACGTTTCCATAACATGGTGGTTGCCTCCAGCAGAGGGCGTCGTGAGCTCCTCTGACCGAAGAGTTGATGCTTTTTCTTCACGACGTGATGAACCCTCCGCGCAGGGAAGCTGTGGTCAGTTCAATTTTCAGAGAGTGGGATGGTCCGCAATGAACACCAATGACTGCCGGGGATCGAAACCCTGGCTTCTGAGTAGAAGTCAGGGCAGCATACCAACCCGGATTCAATCCCCAGCACTCAGTAATGTCCATTACGGGATTTATTCACTGCGTTCTGCGGCATTTTCTCCAGTGGGCTGGTAAAGTTGACCGTTGATCTCATACATTTCGCTATCGTTCATGAAGATGGGCTACACAAATATTATGACATGGTGCATGATCAATTTGATCATATTTAGAAAATTATGATAATGAGAAGTAACAAGGAAATAGTGGCAGCAATATAAGTTTGCGAATATATTAAGCATGAGGATAATGAGAAGTGTTATGTCACAAAATTCAACGGGTAAATTACACAAAGAAAATCGAATATCAAACATAAAAGGTGGTTTGATAAAATTTCCATGATGAACCAAGAAAAAAATAAAGCTTACATCGATCGTTGCTTAATGTTACCTGAGTAATGACAGACATGCCGGGTTTGAGGGTCTACGTGTAATCCAGTATGAAGTATTATTGTGCGGTATGAGCTCTTACGTTGTATACCAAGTACTTGTCTGTGCATCTTTTTGAATCGATAAAAAAAGAAAGTTTCAGACTCTCTCGGTAACTTACATCAGAAACAATAGACGAGGAGAAGACAGATGTGTCGTACTCGATGAAGGGGCACGAGGGCAGGTCGGTGGGGACGGTGTTGTTCGGCGCCGTGAGTCTCGCGGCACCATGTTCGAGGAAGGGGAAGCACTTCTCGTTGTAGTAGGTTACGTTGGCGCCATCCGCCTCAGAGACGCCGGGCAGGCTGAGGATGACAATAATACTTAGTTGACACACACACACACACACACACACACATAACACAGCCCAGTAGTTCAGTGGATAGACCGTCTCCCTCACAACCAGAAAGACCGGGGTTCGATTCCCCGGCCGGGTAAAGATAAGTTGGGTTTATCTTCTTTCACGTGTAGCCCATGTTCACCTAGCAGTGAGTATGTACGCGACGTAAGGCGAGGAGGTGTGACCTCGTTGTCGCGGTGTGTTGTGTGTGAGTGGTCTCAGTCCTACCCAAAGATCGGTACTATAAGCACTGTGCTTCTCCGTAGGAGAACGGCTGGCTGTCTCGAGAGAGACCCGCAGCAGACCAAGAGATGAATTACACACACACACACGTTTAATAATATTGCACTCAACACACCGTCTCCAAATTTCCAAAATTGTCACCAAGAATTTCCCTATAGAAATAAATTAGTGGCATAATATATATATATATATATATATATATATATATATATATATATATATATATATATATATATATATATATATATATATATATATATATATTGGGGAGCCGGTGGATGAGTGGTTAGCGTGTAGGCCCCGCGTTTGCCGCGTCGTGGGTTCGAATCCGCTGCTACAAACCTTGATTTTTCAAGTCACCGCCGAGTGGCCTAAGACTACCCACATGCCCTCCTGAAGATCACCCATCAACCTGGACCTTAGAAGAACTGTCAAAGTGAATCAAGAATGAGCTCCGGGGGGCACCATGATCCAAGACAAGATGGCGCCACTATAATAAACACATGAATGCGCCACAACGGGCTGAGGCTGACCATGAAGGCCATAACAAGTACCGTTGCAACAGGCGAAAACTTAGAAATAAAGAAAAAAAGAAAAGGTCTATAGGAGCTGACAATTAGTGAGAAATGAATGCTAATGTCACCTACATGCCTTATTTCAATTGCACTTCTGTAGTAAAAAAAATAGGAACCTGACTGGTGCCTGTATACAGATACGTCATAAGTTATAATAATATCAATAATAATAATAATAATAATAATAATAATAATAATAATAATAATAATAATAATAATAATAATAATAATAATAATAATAATAATAATAATAATAATAATAATAATAATAACAGGTTTATTAATGTATGGCAGCCATTAGTTTGAAAATTTACGAATTATAAATACAATAAACTATAATACTAAATAGGCTACACTAAAGGGGGGGGAGGGTTGGAGTTGGTTTGAGAGAGCTAAAAATAGAGACAAAAGGGAAAGGGAGGGTGGTGTTAAGGGAACACTTAGAGGGTGGCGGTGAGGTGTTAAGCTGCACCGCGGCCCTTTGGGTTTGACTATCACTGCTGGGCATTGTTTATAATCCGCACTATCGCTGGTACTGCGCTCCGTTTGTAACGGTCAGTTCGCGGCGCTCTGAAGGGGGTGAGTTTGTTGTGGTGTCTGGTGAAGCAGGTGGGGGAGGCGCGTCGGGTGGCAGGAGGTGGCGGTGGCGAGGATGGTGAAGCAGGGAGATGCCGAATTTTCTGAGGGCGTCCTGGTGCCTGTCAGAGAACCTCGGGAGACTCAGGGTGGTCAGGGCATTGTCGTAGGCGTGGTAGTCAGGACCAAAAATGACCCTGAATGCCCTCTTTTGAACCCTGTCAAGCTGCTGTTGTTGGGTGAGGGTAAGGGATGATGACCACGCCGGGGAGGCATACATGAGTTTTGGCAGTATGAATGATGTGTAAATACTGCACAGCTCAGCAGCCGGTGCCCCCAGCGTTCTGGGTCTACGCAGCATGTACAGCTTGTAGGAGGCTGCTCTGATGGAGTTGGAGACGTGGAGCTTCCATTTGAGTTGGTTGTCCACAGTGATGCCGAGTGGTTTTAGTGGACTGGACAGGTGGCCGCTGCGTCCCATGGGGGGGGGGGGAGATTGCTCCCTCTTGCAAGAGAGAGCACGGGCCTTTGCCAAAGGCGGCCCGTAGCAGGGAGCCGACAGACCGACTCTATCGGCGATCGAAATCTAGCCGACCAAGTCGGTCTGTCGACGAGGACTGGCGTGTCTCTGGCCATGGGGGGGAGAGGCTGGGGGGGTGAGTACTGCTGGCTTAGGTCGGTCATGATGAGGTCGAGAGTAGCTTGTTGGTGGGTGGGGAAATTAACGACCTGAGTTAGATTCAGTTGGTGCTTCGTGTCGCTGACGTCTAGGCGGTTAAAATCCCCACAGATGACCAACTTGGCAGATGGGAATCTCACTCGAAGCGCATCAGCTGTGTCTATGATGTGGTCAACCAGCAGTTGTGCAATAGGCGCGCGTGGAGGGTGGTATGCCACACAGTAGATGATGGAGGCAGTGTGGCGAGGATGGCGGGCAGGTGTGACCCTCACCCACAAGGCCTCCACTCCCTCGGGGGTGTCGATCTGAGGGTGTGAAGGAGTGAGGTCGGAGCGGCAGTACAGGGCCACTCCCCCTCCTCTCCTATTAGTCCTGAGATGGTGAAATAGTTCATAGTTATCGATGTTGCAGATCTCAGGAACTATTTGCCACGCCTCCGTATGGCCATCACACCAGCACCAGTGGACCCATACCTGTCAAGCTACTGTGGTGTCTTGCCATAAGATTTTGCGTTAGAGACCATAAGTTTGTGTTTAAAAAACGTAAGACTTGACAGATATGGTTCCGACCAGGAGGGGGCATGGAGTCTCGCGGTTTGAAGCCACTAAACTGTCAGTCGGCCATATTGTTCAAGCCGGAGAGGAGTGGCCAACATTGATGTACCTCCATGAGCGGCCGGCCAGACCACGTAGAGTGGCAGTACATGCTTGCCGCCTACAATTTTCTAACTTGTATTTGTAAAGGAGACCGCACATCTTGGTGATGAATTGTCCTCACCGCATTTCTTGGTGATCATGAATACATTACCGCGCTTCTTGGATATCATGTACAGTACTTTCTTACCTGTTACAGTATAATTACAGTAATAAATTACGAAATTATTTTAATTTCATCCGCCTGCATGTTAAAGTGCTGGAAAACAATAAGAAGAGAAAATAAAAACATTACGGTACTCCATGGATGTGGTACTCTAACTCTAAGGGCAAGCGCCCTCCTTGTTAGACGCGTTTCACCCTCGTATTCGTACCTCACGGCTTGAACAATATGGCGGCCGATTTGACAGCTGAGACCACGAAAACTGGCTTCACTCACCAGTACAGCGCGCTCGGGGATGTGGGCCTCTCCACCCTTAATACCTCCATGGTTCCGACGGACTCAAGCAGGGTGCACGAGGCACCTCCCCCCACCCCCCACACACACACTAACCGTAACAGTAACCGTTACTCAGCACGTTCACATGAATTTAAATATGGCGCGTACGATATATTTCAAATTGTTTAAAACACATATTAAAAAAAACATCGCAAGCGGAGAAAAAAACGTAAGAGTTTCAACTTACGCCGTAAGACTTGAAAATCACCGAAATTACATAAGACTTACGCAAAAAACGTAAGACTTGACAGGTATGGGGACCTGACCGTCACCATTAATTCCTCGATCTTGTTGCTAAGGGAGGTCACATTGGAGAGGAGTAAAGAGGGCAGACTATACCACGCTCGCGGCACCTCAAAATGTTTGTACTCCTTCTCCGCCACTGGTTTGTTTTGACTCACTCTCGTAATGATGATAGGGATGTTTCTCGCCACTCGTCTGCCTCTCCTTCTGCTTCGATTGCGGAAGAGTTTGGTGTTTTCAGGCGTGTAATAACGTCCGTCGGAGGGTGGCCGCTCCCTCGCCTTAGTTTTAGCAAGTCACAAGGGCGGTAGCGATGGGTGGCTGCGGCGCACATTATTTTGACACTGGCAGCTGCAGCACGCACGCATACACGTATGTCACTCGTAAATGTACAGGATGGTGGCGTTTTCTGATCGCTATTCACTGTTGCGTACGTACACTGTTCACCTTTAGCAGGTGTGGTCCTTGTAAGTGCATGAGTGATGAGGGCTTACAGCTACGGAAGGAGTGAAGGGGGGAATAGGGGCCAACAGAATGACCCCGGGCTGCTGGGAGAGCGCCGAGCCGTGTCTTGACCGTGTGAGGTCAGGGGCACGAGTCCTGTGTGAATACGGGGACTTGATAGTTAAAGTAAGGAAGGATAAACTAACAGATGAAGGAACACTAAGTGGTGGGGAGCATACGTCCGGGGCGCGTCACTTTACTCACTCGCCGCCTATACTCCCGACGGTCATCCCTAACAAGCTCCTACGCAGCTGCTTTTTCTATCCCATGTCTCTCCCGGCAGCTGGTAACAGGCTTCGATTCAATTTCACGGAGTAATCGCTGGTTCGACACGAATTCATTCCCGCGATACCCCATGATCCTGGGAGGGCACTTGGTACCAAAGATATCGACACGCCTCTCCAAGTGTCGCTATTCACTGTTCATGTCTCACAGACATACATGCAGTAAGACAGGGAGCACAAGTAAGTTAAAGATTCGAATCAAATCAGAGAACATAACTCATTCTGTTTCTAGTTTAACCAAAATCCCTTGAAAAATGAAAATTGCCTGACTCTTAACTACGTTACCTTTCGTTAGGGCTCAGAGAGGGCAGGTTCTCTGAGATGGAGAAGGAACCCGTTTGGCAGCGGAAGGGCACGGGCGGGGCGAGAAGGGACACCCCGATCATCTGGGCAGGCAAGAGGCTGGCGACTGTCGACAAAAGAACACGGAAGGCGATGATAATAGTGGCAAATTGAGATATGTGGACTAAATTCTCGGAAAGTGGCGGGACACAAAAAACACTTGTAACAGTCCTCAAGAATGTAAATATTGATAGCGACAACAAAATGGTTAGATATGATTCGAGGTCGACCTTTGGAAAGGCGTAAATAACTTGATAGAAAAGCCACTTATGAACTTAGTAAGCCTTTATAAATGAAAACCGGAATAAGAAGTCAATATTCTAAACATATGCAACCCTTAACAACGAAAGAAAAGATATTAAAGAAATTGACGAAAACGACAAAAGTCACATGTGTAAGTCTGTGTGCTTGTCTGCGTGTGGGTGAAGGAGATCCATGTGTATTTGTTGTTTGATACGTGCTGTGATGCCATTTGTTTTGTAGTAATTGTGTGTCATTAACCAAGCAGCCTTGTTGTCAAGTCTTTTTAATCAATCGATGCTTCTGCGAGTGCAAGGATCCCACACCGTGGAGCAGTAGTCGAGCGTTTGTCTTACATTGATGTTATGTGATACATGTTTGAAGTATTATGTATAACCAAGTAAATTTCCCCTCAAAACAGCTGTTGTTGCTGCGCCATGACTGCATGCCACAATAATATCAATTGATTAATACATTCAGGAGCCCCAGTGTTTGGTTGGCCTTGGAAGAGACGGACTCTACGTATGTTGAATTTTAAGTTGGTGGAGAGGTGGACACCAAGGTATTTGTGTGTTTGGACTGATTCCACCTGTGCATTATGCTGTGCGTATGTGGGATCTGCTACGTCGAGGAGTTTGCATTTATTTGCTCGGAAGTGCATTTGTCAAGTGGGTTCCTACTGCTGGAGGCCGTCCAGGTCTTGTTGAAGAATTCTATCAACGATTCACTGTACTCTCTGACGACTTCATTTCTTTCCCATGCTCTTCCTATCTTGCTGCCTGGCGGTTCAGTGACACTTTCCTTCCTGCATCTAAGCCCAGCTCCGCTTCCTACCATCGTGCCTACTGCGTTTCACCCGCGTGAGATGGCGGCTCTCCGCAATTCCACGGGCATTCAGCACTGCTCTTTTACTAAACTCAAAGGTACGGAGTGTGAGCATGTTCAACCCTGAATTTCTTTTCTTTACTCAGTGATCGTCTGTCACGGTTTCCTACCACAGCAAGCCATCGTCCACTTTTAAAGAACAGGGCGCTTATGTTGTTCAGGATTTGTCTCGTAACGTCAGATGCCATTGTCAGCCTTCCATCACACATTGTTATGTATTTTTTCCACTTCCCACCTTGTGAGACTTCCATTAGCACCTACAGTTGATCTGGAATATGAAAATTATGTCACAAAAACTTGGACTCCTTCAGGACATTATTCAAACCATTTTTTCCAAGGGTTCATCCCATTGTAATCCTTGTTTAAGGGGAGCGTCTGAGGGGGTATTTTTGATGAATATTTTTAATTCCTCGAAATTCACTTTATGGGCTCATCATACCAGGGATACAATGGGGTGTCACGTGGCGAGGTTAGTTTTTTAAAATTTAAATCCTCGCGCGGTCTGGCGGCCCTTTAAATATCTGGTAGTGTTGCCATACAGAGCGCTTTACGCGCCAAAATATGCATACATGAATCAGTGCTTTTATGTCCGTAATTTTTGCAATAGAGGATATTTTTTTACACAGGGTTAGAGTTACATTGACATTCATTACCAATACATTGTCATCGGAGAGCAGAATCGATGGGCGATCGATAAATTTAGTTTTCCTTCGTTTTCTCAAAACAGGGTCACACGCGCATTTATTTGATATTTCTAAGTTATTTATGGACCTAGCACAAACATAAAGATAGCGTTGGAAAGAGAAAAAAATTAGCTATAAATGCTAGTGATCAGAATCTGGATAAACATCATCAAAATTTTTATATAAATTTTCTAAGTTTAAACTTTGAAGAAACAACAACAAAAAAAAAATGGAAAAGTAATCTCTAGGAATACACTTATTTTGTATGCCCGTTCCAGTGGTGTTTTTATTTTTGAGCTATCTAAACTCTAAATATGCTTTTTTTCAATTTTGAAATTTTGAAATTTTTGGAAAAAAATTCATAATTTTTTTTTTTCAACAAATCTTCACCAAAACTGTACATGATGTTCCTACTCAAGGTACACATCACCTGTGAGAAAATGGTGATCCTCTGATAATATCTTAGAACATGGCAGACGCTCCCCTTAAGTGGCTTTACTCTTGTATATCCCTGTGGCCGAAGTCAGTTTCTATTGCTGCCTGATTCGATGCCGTTATCGAGAATCTCGTGCGACAGTCTTTTTGTCACGGCCAACCCCTAAGTGCCACGTTGACATATTACGCTCCTCCATAAGGGCGCTCTATTTAGACACTGTATGTGTGTGTGTGTGTGTGTGTGTGTGTGTGTGTGTGTGTGTGTGTGTGTGTGTAATTCACCACGGCCTGATCACGAGTTGGAGTGGTAATCGCCAGCAGGTACCCTCCCGACGTGAGCAAGTGCTCTTTTATAGTCGATTTATGGGTACTGCCAGGACCTCACACACCACACTCCCCATCCCCCTTCCTCAAGAGGGGACAGTAACCACTCCTTGTCAACGGAAAAAATCTGGCCTGAGCGGACTCGAACCGCCGCCCTGTCAGGCTGTGATGCCAGTCAGCGCAGCGCTTTAACCAGTTGCGCCACGGAGTGGTGTAGTTGAGCCACGGAGTGGTGTGTGTGTGTGTGTGTTTGTGTGTGTGTGTGTGTGTGTGTGTGTAAAAATAGTAATAATAATGATGAATATTTACTACTTTATATATAATACACAGTTTGTTTTAGCTTATGAGTCGTTAGGATGAAAATTACGAAATGTAGGATAAATAAGCTGAAAAATAAGGGTGGATGGGGATTCTGAGGGAGGAGGTGGCAGGGGTGAGGAACAGAGTGAAGGCGGCGGGAAGGCTGCGAGAAGGATATATTACTTTTTTACCCCCTCTCCCATTCTCTGCCGGGCATAAAAATGAGTGAGTCCCTTCATTGTGCCATTCTGCCAGGCCTGCTTTTCTTCTGCTTAGCCTTAACAGATGTTGTTCTTCTTTACTTCGTGTTCGTCTTCTTTTTTTTCTTCAACTACTTTTTTCTTTTCTTCGATATTTTCTTCTTGCAGTTCTTCTTTCTTTCATCTTTCTTCATCTTAGCGCTGAGCCGGGACTTGTACTTGACTGGCGAGATAAAAAGTGCCGGTGGTCCATGCTGGGAAATAGCAAATACACGTGCCTGGGGGTCTCAGTGCCACGTGGTGTTTTGGGGCGTCAACGTAACTTGTTAAAGGATGCACGTACCGGGGGACATATTTGCAATCTCTCTACGGCTATGTGGTCCCCGAGTAAAGACGCTCGGCTATGGTTCCGAAACTAACTCTGGGGTGTTCTGGACAGTACTCTCATCGTGATACCCACTGAAAATTACCATAAATGATTAAATAAACTTAACCCGACTAAACCTAATCTAACTTAACCTAACGCAACCTGCCCCATTCACAAGTGGGCGTCACATATCAATAGATAGGGAATCTCTCTCAGTGCAACTTCATGGAGCGTGCACAAGCTACTCGAGGCCTCAGCGTAACTTAGAGGACTGTGGGTGAAGATGGACAGGGAGCATATTACTGCCAGGTCTCCCAGTCACAGACACAATCCTCTCCAGACACAGTAAACTCGACGGCGGACACTATATTTTCACTCCATTACATGAGTACGATCTCCCAGTCCTTTACCATTAGAATGTTGGGTTATTAAAAGTTGTGGGAGTGGCGGATGGAAGGAGGCGGTAAGGCCAACACTCTGTGTGAGAGAGAGAGAGAGAGAGAGAGAGAGAGAGAGAGAGAGAGAGAGAGAGAGAGAGAGAGAGAGAGAGAGAGAGAGAGAGAGAGAGAGATTTACATAGAAAATCAGACCACACAGACCCCATGGTCAAGACTAGGTGGTCTGTCCTTAAACCTAAGTGATTCTATATTAATCAGATGGCTCCAAAACTTTGCATTTCACTCTGGTTAATATTAAGTTGAAAGAAGTGTCGGTCGAGCTTGTTTTTAAAGGAGTCAATCGTGTTACACTGAACGATGGTGAAGAAAAATTTGGTGGAGTCTAAATTTACTTGTCTACATTTAAGTTTTGTGCCATTATTCCTCGTTCGCAAAGAGTCATCGATCATAAACAATTTTGGCATGTCCACATTCGTGAATCCATTAAATATTTTAAAACATTCGATCAGTTTTCTTTGGAGGCGACGTTTCTCAAGAGAGAACCCCTTCGCGCCGGATGTTCAAAAAGCCTGCCTGGCTGATATACGGCGTGCTCGGCCGCGCGCAGTAGCGCGCGGGAAACCTGAGCCGGCATGTATCTGCTTGTCGCCTTGTATCCCGTTGTATCCCGTATTTGCAAAGCAGCATACACGACGAGTCAACATATACCTGCTATGCATAATATGAATTGCGTCAACGCGAAATAAAAAAAAGCGAAATAAAGAAAGAGGAGAAAGGGGCAAGGGGGAAAGAAATAGAGAAAGCAGATGATTGTGTAGAGGAGGAAGAATGTCGAGAAATTATCAGCAAATACAACTCTGTTATCATCAGTCAGAGAGCTGCCAGATACTCCTTTGTCATCACAGACAATGTATGTGTGTACATGTGTGTGTGTGTGTGTGTGTGTGTGTGTGTGAGAGAGAGAGAGAGAGAGAGAGAGAGAGAGAGAGAGAGAGAGAGAGAGAGAGAGAGAGAGATAGGCAAGGAGTGGTGGTGTTGGCACCTTGGTGTCTGGGAGAGAGAGAGAGAGAGAGAGAGAGAGAGAGAGAGAGAGAGAGAGAGAGAGAGAGAGAGAGAGAGAGAGAGAGAGAGAGAGAGAGAGAGAGAGAGAGAGAGAGAGAGAGAGAGAGAGAGAGAGAGAGACAATGAGACTTCCTAATTTTAGACACAAGGCGGGAAGAAGGCGGTGCATACTGTAGCTCATTTTTTGTGATTGGTGGGAACAAGGATGGTGGGAGGATCAATGGGATTTCAAGGACAGCATACGGCGTCTTTACTTAGTAACCAACACAAAGTACGGGACAACTCAATAGAAGAAGAAACAGAATAGAAATATGACGCCTACGTAGGCGTCATCGTATATGCTACTGGGGCTTCATGACCCATACGTAGGCGTCATCGTATTGAAAGGGTTTTAAGGGCGGAAAGCCTTTCTTCGTAAGGTTTGTTGCGCAAGGAAGGGATGATTTTTGTTGCCCGACGTTGAATACTTTTTAATTTAGCAATGTCCTTTGCATGATGGGGAGACCAAAACGGTACCGCATATTCCAATGGGGTCTGACTAAACTATTATTGAGCGGAAGTATTACATCTTTATTTTTTAATAAAAAGTTTCTTCTAATGAAGCCCAACATTCTGTTCGCTTTATTTGCTGCATCGATGCATTGCTGTGAGAATTTGAGGGAGGTTTGATGCGATTTTGACACCCAGATCCGTGACGCATTGAACGCTTTTGAGTTTGACCCCGCGCATTTCATAATCGAACTTCCTATTTCTTGTTTCAACTTGAAGGACCTGGCACTTGTCTACGTTATAGGGCATCTCCCATTTATCCGACCAAGCTGAAATTTTATGCAAATCCTCTTGGAGGCTTTGTCTGTCTTCGTCAGTGAGAACCGAGTTACAAATCTTTGTGTCATCTGCAAATTACTAATGCGATTATTGATTCCAGCATCCACATTGTTTATGATTCCAGCATCCACATTGTTTATGTAAATAATGAAGAGCACTGGGCCAAGAACCGAGCCCTGAGGGACGCCACTAGTGACAGGCACCCACTCTGAGTTAAATCCGTCGATCACCACTCTTTGTTGTCTGTTGTTCAACCAATTCGCGATCCATTGGTGTAGTTGACCGCCAATACCTAGTTGCTTTAATTTATAAAGTAATTTATGATGTGGGACTTTATCAAACGCTTTCTGGAAATCAAGATATACTACGTCCAATGATTTGGTTACGTTATAAACTGAGAAGAGGTCGTTATAAAAGGTCAATAGGTTTGATAGGGAGGATCTTATGTTACGGAAGCCATGTTGTGAATCTCCAATTAATGATTGGCTTTCAAGGTAACTCACAATTTTTTCTCTAATTATGCTCTCGAGTAGCTTACCTACAACTGCAATTAGACTAATGGGCCTGTAATTGCCTGATATTTTTTTTGTCTCCTTTCTTAAAAATCGGTGTGACGTTAGCCTTTTTCCAATCCGAAGGGGCGATGCCTTGTCGCAAAGACATATTGAATACAGTTGTGATGGAGGAGAGTATTTCGCTCCTTGTTTCTTTAAGCAGTAGGTATAGGATATACTTTGTCAGGTCCGGGACTTTTATTTGTTTTAAAGGATTGGAGAGCTTTTAGGACTTCATCGGTAGTTATTAAAAAGTTAGGCAATGCATGCTCGAGATTTACGTTAGCACTGTTGTCGTCACTGGTGTTGGTGGTAGTGGTGGGAAGACTGTTAGTATTAAACACCGAGGAAAAGTAATTGTTTAAGAGGTTTGCAATGTGTTGGCTGTCAGGCACTAGTTTATTGTTACTGTTTGTTAAAAGTCCAATTCCACTTCTGATCGCCTCCCTATTATTAATATATCTGAAGAAGGATTTCGGATGATTTTTACAGTTGGCTGCAATAATTTCTTCATATCTACGCTTTGCCTGACATACTATCTTTTTACTTGCCGCCTGGCTTCATGATAAAGTCTAATTTTTTTTTTTAGGGCATGCAGTGTTCTTTCTTTAGCCTGTAAAACAATTTTCTCTCCTAAACTGAGTGTTTCATGTCGCTATTAAACCAAGGTGGGCTTTTATTAGTGTTACTTCGCTTCTCGCACAATGGGACAAATGTGTTCTGCTGAGTGAGTAAATGATTTTTAAAGTTTAGCCTGGCTTCCTTTACGTTGCCATCATGCATCTGATAGCTGTATTTCTGTTATTTTTTTCGGATTTGTACGAAATTTCTTTTGAAATTGGGCACCTTTACTTTATTTTCAGTCACTGTTGTTTGAGCTCTATTGTCGAGAGAGAGAGAGAGAGAGAGAGAGAGAGAGAGAGAGAGAGAGAGAGAGAGAGAGAGAGAGAGAGAGAGAGAGAGAGAGAGAGAGAGAGAGGTTTACATTAATTTTTTCATGAACATTGAACAACGTTTTAATTGTGTACAGTTCTGCTTTATTTTAGATTTCGTTAGATTCTGAAGCGAATGCTTAGACACTGGTATCTGTTACATGAGCAATTTGTATTTTGAAATATCTTTCTGCATTAATATATAGGAAGGAGAGTCACATGAGGAATATGGATTTATGGATGACTTCTGCTATTACTACCTGGAAGATTCAAGATGCCTTATGTCATAAGACTTGAGGTTCGTGCAATAAATCAAATACACTTCAAATTGTTAAGGTCAGCTGCCCCATTCTAGTCATTTGGCTCGAGTGGTCTCCTTATTGTCAGTTACTGTTGAGGGGCTTGAAAGGGTAACCGTTGTGACCATGAGGAGAGGCCGCCGCAGCCAAGCGAGAGCACGTTGTGACTCTGTACTTCTTAGACTCAGTTTTAGAGCTTGGTGACGGTGATAAAAATATGTCAATCCAAGAAACTGTTTAACGTTCATGGGTGCTTGTCCTGGTAGGTGACCTTGACTTTGTGTGGTGTCACGAGGGGTTTGGTCGACAGAGTTGCACCTTGCCCTAGCAGCCACAGTGACAGACTAGACCATCAGAATGCAGATGTGTCGGAGTTTCGGTGTAACTTTCCTGGCAGTTAGTTGAACCTTCTGGCCGTAGAACATGATTTCCGAAAAGGAAAACCATATTCTGCTGGAGAGAAGGCTGGGATCTTCGGAAGAGATATATCATCAATATTAGTACGTCTCCCAAAGCTTAGGTGACCTGCATCTATTATTGAAGGATACTGCCTGTGTGTAGGTATATTTGAGACTTTGTTGGGATGCCTCATCCTTCTTTGCACGCCAGTAATTTTAGTTGAGAGATAGCAATGCAGGGACTCAGCCCAAGGAGGGTCAGCTTGACGCCGCGCGTGCCCAGCCATGCGGGCGAGGCGGTGACACAACTCCTCAGTGGTGACGGCCGCTTACTTAACAACACTTGACGGGAATCATATGAGGAATTCCCTCTGTCCCCTCCACCGGAGCTATTCATGGGCCGCGACGCACATACTTGTGTCTGCGTAAGTGGTGGGGAAACAATGTTACATAGATACGAAGGCTGTACAGACTTAGTGTGCAACACTTACTAATTAGCACCATAGCGACGGACCCGCTTTGCCAGCGCCCAAACCCCAGCGAAGAGAGCAGTGTGTCGAAGCCGTCATCTTCGGACTCGCCTGTCTCGCTGATTGAACGGCAGCGTTCAGCGGCGGCAGCCTGTGTAGGAAAAAAATGGACTTAGTTAAAAAATGTGTGTTGGTAGAAAAGAGCTGCCGAAGGGAGCCATCAATCTACATATGCCAAGGCAGACGGCTTTGTGAGGGTAGAAAGAGCATCTATATAGGACCTTTCAACTCAAGTTGTCCCAATATGTTTCCTTCCTTGAAGTCGTGAATACCTCCCACGGATGGATACCCACGACACAGCGGCCTCATTTGGTTGCTACAATTGCTCAAATCATTGTTTACCAGGATTCTTCAAGTACCAGATGAAACTGTGCTCAGGCTAAAGTACTTTAAGTAGAGGTGACAGCGATAATATTACCATCTTATCTGAAGGCTGAGAATAAATTACGGCAAACTATGAAATATAAAAAAAATAGGAATAAAAACTTTTGCCCTTGTTTTTAAGTACGTATGTCCGCTCCTCTGTGCGTCGCCGTCCTGGCTGAGGATCATTCATTTGCGACACTGATGTGCGTCGAACCTTGACTTCTTTCATTGTGTTCGGGATGTGTTTGTCTTCATTTACTAAATTACCTGCGCCGTCAGTTGAGGTTGTAATCCCACTTCTGATCTCCTTTTTGTTGTTTAGGAAATGGAAGAAAGATTTTAGATTATTTACAGTTGTCAGCAACAATTCCTTCATACCTACAGTTTTCCTGGCATTTTTTTTCACTGATCGCCCGGCTTCATGGTAAAGCATATTATAATTATCACTTTATTTTGTCTGTACAGCAAATTTATATCCTTAGAAGAATGATTGATTTCGCCCTTAAGCCACGGTGAACTTTTATGATTGCTAAGCCTTCTCCCTGAAGAGAACAAACTTGATTTTAAAGTCACAGTTCACCCTGGAAACAACTTGTAATTACATTTATGTCAGTTTCTGTCTGATTTCTATGAAGTTTGCTCATTTGAAAAGAGAGAGAGAGAGAGAGAGAGAGAGACAAAAAAACTGAAAGGTTCGTGCTTAATATTACTGCATAACAATTGATAAAACCAGTTATCGACAATATGAAGAAGCCTTTACATTCCATCTGAGGTCTCTTGTGAAGTAGTAGACAATAAACGTAGCCCATCTTCACTTGCCAAGGTAGACAGATCAACATTGTTTATGATCGATGACACTTTGCGCACGAGAAACAATGGCGTAAAACTCAGATGTAGACAAGTAAATTCACACTGCACCAAATTTTTCTTCACCAACGTTGTAATGCGAGAATGGAATAAGCTTCCACCATCAGTGGTCCAGTGTAACACGATTGACTCCTTCAAAAATAAGCTCGACCGTCACTTCCTTCAACTTAATATCAACTAGAGTAGAAATGCAACGTTTTGGAGTCTTCTGATTAATGTAAAATTACTTAGGTTTAAGGACAGACCACCAAGTCTGGACCATGGGGTCTGTGTGGTCTGATTTTCTATGTAAATCTATGTAAAATCAACTCCCTCTTGTTGATGCGCCGTCACGGGCTTGCCTCCTGAGATTAGGCACCATCAGCATGACATTGTCACACCACTCTTCCCATTCCACGGCGGGGCATGAGGAATAATAATGTACGTCCTTTGCAAGCACTCGAGAATATCTTTGCTCGTGATATAACAGTGGGGTCCATATATTTAAACCATTCGGCGCCCAAGTACACATAGTTGACAAGGCTTTCGTAGGAGTTTCGGACATTTCCAGGAGAAGTTTTATGGCTCTGGTGGTAGTTTGACCTTCCTTCTGTACCTTGAACCTAAAAAACACTTATTAGAACCCAACTGATCCCTTCTTTGACCTTTAGAAATAGCTGATGTGAAGAACGAAAGTGTCTTATAATACCAACCTGGATGTCATACTTGCCCTGCGGCCCGGTGGAATGGGTTCGTATCCACCACAGACTCAAGGGCCAAGGAGACTGAGACATGCTCACGTGGATCTATAAGTCTGCCTCCATCATTATTCATGTTTAAGGTGACTGTAACGGAAGGGAGAGGGGTGGGTGGGTGGGGGGGGGGGGGGGGAGTCCGCTTTTCGAAACACATGAGAAATTAATTAAACTATGAAAGGTGGCAACTATAACTTTTTGTCGAGAGAAAGAAGATTCGATTCTGCACCCGTCCGACTTGTGAGAGGGGAAGGCCAAGACTTTACCAATAAGCTATAAAGATGTCTCTCTTGCTTGCTGGGTAGTTTTCGTGCTCCTCCGCGGCGGTCAGCACACGAATGGACCTGAGTAGCACGACTTAAGGGATCACCTGCACCGTGCCTAGAACTTTGGGCACACGATGAAGGTTACGGACAGTTCAGTATATGGAGGAAACTAGGACTGGGTTGTGCCCTTAACCCCTTGGATGCGGATTTCCTACAAGAAGACATCACCAAGCCACTGGAGTGGAACAAAAAGTGGCTGCTCCAATTTAGTGAAGAAAAATGTGTGGTCATGCATCTTGGGAGGGAGAATCCAGCATATCAATACCACATGGGAAACACTACACTACCCACCACAGAGGCACAGAAAGACCTGGGAGCATATGTTACCAGGCTACCAGTGAAGGCGAAATCCGTGCCAATCGCAGCGGACGGGTTAATACTGTCCATTTGTGAAACTAGCAGGGAACTTAGCTGTGGCACTGAGTCTGCGAGTGTAAATGTCTACGTGCATCGGTCACTATTGTTTGTGTTTTACTAATGGAAGAGTTAGTTTCACGATAATTTTTAGAACGAAACTAAATGGATCTTGGTGAAATTTGAAACAGAAGTGGCCATGTAGTTACAAATATATTGATCAATATATACAAATATATTGATGCCCTCTGGCTCTGTGTTGGTGAGATACAGATCAATGAAAAGAAAGATTTGAGCTGGTAAAAAAAGTAACAGTAATTGGAGATAATCGGACACAAGAACAGCAACACGTAAACGGTTGGTAGATGAGGGAGACAGAAATTGAAAGGTGGATGAAGCAGCTCCACGCTAAAACGACTTCTGTTTTAAACGTTTAACGAGCTGAAATGTATTGATGCCATGCTACTTATACAAATGCACATATTTTTTCATCGTGTAGTTGTACCAGTGTTGGTTAGTATTTGTTGCGGTACACAACCCTCACTTTTTTCTTACACTTCTATATATTCACATTCTTACTCTACTACTACTACTACTACTACTACTACTGATAATAATAATAATAATAATAATAATAATAATAATAATGATAATAATACCACTACTACTACTACTACTACTACTACTACTACTACTACTACTACAACTAAGAAGAAGAAGAAGAAGAAGAAGAAGAAAAAAAAGAAGAAAAGAAAAAGAAAGAAGAAAAAAAGAAAACAGGAAAAAAACAGTGCATGAAACAATGGTTGAACAAGAAACAGTGAAATGATAAGTCTGACTCGGGAGCCTCCGTCGTCGGTAGGAAGAGGAACAACGACAAAAACTAGGAGCCCGGTGAGGAAGAAGGACAACCACCGCTAACCCGACCGACCAAGCAAGGGAGTCAAGGGCAACGGTACCAGACTATCGCACTCATCACATTGTATTGGTCATTGTCAGCCCCCAAACTGTCGTACCCACACAGGTAACGAATATTCAAGTAAATCTATTGTTAAAACCGTTAATTACTGATGGTCTTAGGGCCAGTTTCACAGTTCCCCATGATGAAACTATACGGGAAAAGTCTTGTGTATTTAGTGTGGCATCGAAGACCTCACCGTTTTGGATTGTATGGGATTCTATAGTTTGGTTCGGGCTGTTACGAAGACACTGTGTTGGACTGTGAAAGCGGTTCTTTATGTTTTTGGAAGAGTTATGGATCAGGTAAAGGAAAAAAACAATGTGCTGAGTATGATATCTGGTATTGCAAGGGTAAGGGCGTGTAGCCTCACCATGGTGCTGTGTAGGGACGTGTAGTGTGCCTCGTCTTGTGGCCTCGGTGGAAAGCGGTGGCGGTGGGAACCCTGTGGAATGGAAACAAGATAAAAAAAATTCTCTCTCTCTCTCTCTCTCTCTCTCTCTTCATAAGTAGTTTCATCACCTTGGTAGTAGTTTGACAAAGTTTATGTACCATGAGCGTATAAAGAAACACTCATGCGGACGCATTTAACCTTTCTTTTTTTTTATTTTGCCAGTAGAAATAATTGCTTTGAGAGTCGTGAAGGTCATGTGTGCGTGGGGACAGCATGTCTCTCACTGGGGTGGATCATGCCGGGAGGACAGCACATACCCGAGATAAACACTTCATTGCTTGCATTTTTTATTCATTATGGTAAAGGAGGCAGTTGAAGGCCATGGCATAAACCAAGAAGATACAAAACGCCCGCTAAAGCGCTGCTAGAGTAGCCGTACGTGGATCAGATTTAGCTTGAGGTGTCTGGATATTCCCCTCTCAAAAGCCTTAAAGACAGCAACAGAAAGCACTGATAAAGGAAGGCTGTTCAAGGGAGGTACTGGATATTACCAAAGTATGACCACAGTCGTGTCATGCACATCCAACTACCATCGCCTACTATGTACATCAGTTTATGTCCTCGTATATACGTAATATTGCTAAGCCAGGTGTTGGAGATTTTTAACACTGACTTCTTAGTGGTGTGTTTGGAAAAGAATGAGTGGTGTGTGTGTGTGTGTGTGTGTGTGTGTGTGTGTGTGTGTGTGTGTGTGTGTGTGTGTGTGTGTGTGTTTCACCACGATCTGATCACGAGTTGGGCTCGGAATCGCCAGCAAGTACCCTCCCGATTAGAGCAAAGTTCATTAGGCGATCTCTAGGTGCTGCCATGACCTCACACCACAAACCTCATCCCTCTTGCTCAAGGGGGGACAGAAACCACTCCTAGTCAGCGAAAAAAAAAAACGCCTGAGCGGGGCTTGAACCTCGATTGCCACGCCGCGAAGCCTGGCAGCGCAGCACTTTATCCGATTAAGCTATCAGAATGGTCAGTGTGTGTGTGTGTGTGTGTGTGAGAGAGAGAGAGAGAGAGAGAGAGAGAGAGAGAGAGAGAGAGAGAGAGAGAGAGAGAGAGAGAATAACCTTCAGGCAGATCATCTGAGTGGAGTCTTTGTCTCGTCACTGCTATGGATGACGTCTGCCCGCGTCAATCACTGCTGTACAATTTTCTTCCGTATATAATTTTCTTTGATTGAGTGAGCGTTGAGCTGAGTGAGCGTGATTTAGTGATTGAGGCAGCGGCTCGGTGAGTTACTGACTGAATGCATAATGGCCTATTGGACTTTGCCTGTTGGTGGAACACTGCTAGGAGGGCATTATTAAGAAGGGCTTGGTGCTGCTTACCGTTTACCGTTTACCGTTGAGAGGTTTCAGGCCCCGCTCCACTGCTAGTGACCCACTGCCATGATCGGCGATGTTACGAATTCTCTCAGTTTCAGACTGAAGATCTACACAACACTAGTCATTCGCTGAGTGATAGATTTCAGGCTTCTTGTACTGTACCTCATACAGTTTATGCATTTCTTCTCATCCACAGAGCAATCCTTTGATTTATGATCGCCAGAGCATATATAAAACTTTGTGGCCTCTCCATTGTTTTTGGCACTGCAGTTGGCCTCAAGATGGCCGTATCTCTGACAATGATAGCCTATAATTCCATGGTATCTGTCCCTCACTGTGTATATTCCCGATTCTAATTTTAACGTCATGATTCTCGTAAATCAGCTCTCTCACAGTTGGGTCGCATCTCAGAATGTAGTGCATCATGCCGCCAGCCGCAGGCTTACTAAAAATCAGCTCAATTTTATCCTCCACACCCTGAATTGTGTGTAAGAATTCGTTGCGGTCCAAGATGGTCTCCTTTATTTTTTCCTTGGTCTCCTCTTTATGCACATTGCATATCATGATCTTTGGTTTCATCTTTCCAACACTCTTGGTATTAATTTGCTCAACAGACTCCAATTTTTTAGCTGCCTCATCCCTTGTGTTCTCATTGTCAAAGTTCATGACAATATTACCTCCATTTGTGAATCTTGAATCAGTTATTTGAATGCCATTCAATGCCTAGGAAACTTCATCCTTCATATCTGTTGCCTTCTTTTCCTGGGTAGAAGCTTTCACAACTAAAAGATTCATCATCATTTTCCTGCCTCTCTTCGCCACCTCAGCCCAACTGGAATCTACATTCTCAGCACGAAGCGCATCAACAACTGATCCCGCCAAAACAGACATAGTTGACACTAAAAAATCCCCGAAAAGGTGTAAAGTGTATCTTTATCGTTATCGCCAGCCGTAGCTTACGACGCTTGAGAAATGTAATGCAATGCATGTAATGCAAATGCGCAAAGGGTGGTGGTCTGGGATCCCTCGCTGAGCTTTGTTAAAACCTTCGTCAAGTGGCCAACACTGCCAAAGTTGCCGCATTCACTCGTCAACTAATTTGACAAGGAAAAAGTCGACCAACTAGAAACATTTTCAGGTGTGATCATTGAATCGAATTATCAGATAATAACGTTTAGTTATCGTTCTGCTGCATAGTGGCTTGTATACAGTAAAACAGGTAATTAGTACGAATACTGTCAAGGTTTTGAAAGAAATGTCAACCTTTCCTCTATTGCTTTAAATACTGATTTTGTTTATTCAAAAAATTACGTATCGCCTCAAGATCATGGAGAGAGGAGGCACTGTGGATAAGTGGGGAGTACCCAGACTTTAATCATTTCTAAAGATTCTGAAGTGTCTGCTGGGATAGTTGGCAGAAGTCGGTGTACTGTCGATATCGGCGATATTTTGTTACGGTGTGATATCGGCCCTGAAAATATCCCTTTTTTGTAATTAGCGCTAACTCGATTCCTCCTTGCATTTTCCATATAAAAGAAGAATCTTTGGAACAAAAATGCTCCGACCTAATTATGTAGTAAGACAAGAAAATAATGTAATAATGCTGACCGACTAAATGCGAGTATTAGCTTCAAATGTTTTGTGGAGTGTACCTCAGTAAATCACACCTAACTAAGTAGTGTTTTTTTAGAACTTATGCATGGTGCAACATTATGTATTACGGAAATGATTTTAGAATACTGTGTCTTTCGGAAATCTTACCAGGCTGACTGACTTCATTACAAATGACAGCGAATACTGACAGCTCAGGGATTTGTGACCAAAGAAGGGTTGCAACATTTAATATTTCCTCGCCCAAGCACACACACATGACAAGGCTTTCGTGGGAGTTGTGGGCCTTTCCATAGTTAGTTTTGTAGTGCGGCGACGGCCTGATGAACGAGCCTCCCATAACCCACTTAGCCAGTGGGGTACCTCTTTGGCCGACTCGGTAAGGAGTGGTTCTCCCGTCACGCTGGTCGCGGGTTCAATCCCAGGCAGCCGGGGAATACCCTCACTTTGTCTTGATTAATTTCTCGTGTTATTTCGATACACGCAGAGGACGTGTTGAGAAATAGGAAGGATTTAGAAAAAAGAAGCTCGTCGGGGCATTAGAGTGGTGGCATAGCGGTGGGATCCTCTCCTGCAGTTCTGTTGAGTTTCCCCGAAGGGGTAACAGGTAGGATGGCCCATGCTCCGAGGTTGATAGAAAATGGGAATATTGCAGGTATGTCTCACAGGGACATTGTGGAGTTATGTCTCGAAGGGACATTGTCAACACACAGAAATTAATCTACATAGGGAGGAAAGCCGTGTAGTGCGGCGACGGCCTGATGAACGAGCCTTCCATAACCCACTTAGCCAGTGGGGTACCTCTTTGGCCGACTCGGTAAGGAGTGGCTCTCCCGTCACGCTGGTCGCGGGTTCAATCCCAGGCAGCCGGGGAATACCCTCACATTGTCTTGATTAATTTCTCGTGTTATTTCGATACACGCAGAGGCCGTGTTGAGAAAAAGGAAGGATTTAGAGAAAAGAAGCTCGTCGGGGCATTACAGTAGTCAATAATGGCCGAATTAATCCCTTGATCCTCTTAACTCATTCACCAGAATACAATAATGGGCGTTAGGCTTGTTTGGATGTTACACGGGTTTACAGTCTCCTTCACCTAGCGAGGGTGATATTATTCACAAACGTGGCACGAAAAATAGTTCACTGGTGCTCACATGGGCATAAACAATCTTCTTACAATCTCCTATATCCTTAGTATAATACAGCCTAACCAGCAGACAAAGGGGACGAACCAGGTGGTTACATCCTCGTTAAAGAGAAATACGGCACAGCCCTACAACTCCGTGGACTAAACACCCTACGTAGTCAATACGTGTATCATACCGAACACACCCGAGAGACGCACGTGACAGACCCTTTATCTCCACTCACATCCCTGTCCGGGGGGAAGAGCCAAGGCGTGTCTGTTAGTGTTTGCTGGGTGGGGCTCCCTACGCAGCCGCTGCCCACGGTTCACATCCCTCCCCAGATTTAATTCGAACCCTGATTTGTTCAACCTTGCAACAACCGTCTACGGTACTTTACTCGTCGCATGATATTGGTATAATGGTTCCCCTGAATAGCAAGGTGAAAAATTCTAACTAGAAGCTACTATCTTGTATTAAAATTATGCCCATTATCTCGTATGGAACCGATCACCTACTTTCTGCAGGCGTCAACATGTCTGTCTGTCTGTCTGTCCGTCTGTCTCGGGGGTGTGAGCATCACGCAATAATAATTCAATGTTACTAATAGTTCTTACATTAACTTAAATGCTACTTACATTAACTTAACATTACTTACCCATACTTAATACTACGTCCCGGCACTACACGAGATTTTCCTCCCAAAAATAGAATTTTTCACCCACTCCATAATCCATCTCTTCCTTCATTTAAGGAAATATTCCTTTTCCAAATGACAATAATCTCCTATACTTTATCAACAAACCTCTGACCAGATTTTGAACTTCACCAATGGCTCTGGGAAACACCACACTCGATGCTCCTTTCTCATATGTCACGACAATATAGTTGACAATGGCCTTATATAACCATAACTCCACAATGTCCCTTGGAGACATGCCACCAAATTCCCATAAATTCTGAGGAAGTTAACCACCTCAGCCAACCTCTTGGTACACCTTCAGTATGAAGCCTTAATCTTAAGACTTCCGCTGCTCTCTATGGCAAGATTCGGCACTTCCAGTAACCCGACTCCTTTCATACTTCATTCACCCTCTCATTCACACAACCATTCGCTGTGGTCAGTGGTTACTAAAGTAATAATACGAGAGCTTACCACGTCCTGAAGTAGACTACTACAGTGTGACCCGTGTTGACTGTTAGTTACAGTAAAAGTCTGCGAAGTAAAGTGATAACAACCTCTCTCCTCACTCAGACATTTCATATCTGAGCCTGGGTTTGTTACTATTATCTAGGTCAGGGCGTGATAATGTTTAGGTAGACATTATACATTTTACAAACTTATATTCATCCCACATCCCTTCACTATTGTCTAACACTCCTCTATGTAGCGTCTTGGACGGTTACGAACCCGTGGAGGTAGTACTTCGGTTTCTAAGTCGGCCACCACATACTCTTCACCACATACTCTTCACTCCCCCTGAACGGTTTCACTTTCTCAGCCGCTCTTTGTAACATTTGTCCCGTGAATGGGTCTTTCACTATGTAACCTCCACCATCTCTCAACACTTCCACTACTCGGTATGGACCGTTCCACTTGACACACAATTTCTTACACACTCCCGGTTCATTTACTTCTTGTTTTATCCATACCAATACCCCCGGGTTTACCTTTTGTTCTTTGCGTTTTCGATTAGCGACACTGCGATATTTTCTGGTCAATTTCTCCTGCGTTTCCCGAATAACACGGCGAGCGATGTCAATATCGTCCTCTTCACCGGTTATAGTAGGTAATCTGATACCCACCATCCTTGGTGCAGGTCTCGAAAAGAACGCAAAGTAGGGTTGTTGCGCGGTACTGGTGTGAACAGCAGCGTTCATCGTGGCTTGACACGTTTGCAGTAACCTGGGCCATCGAAGAGGGTGACCTTGGCAAAGTGTGGCCAAGATAGTTTTGAGGGTGCGATGGAGTCTTTCGGTGATCGCGTTCCCCTGGGGATGGTAAGGTGTCGTGTAGTAGAGCGTGATGAGGTGTTGCTGGCAAAACTGCTGGAAGGCCTGGGATGTGAATTCGCCTCCGTTGTCAAGGACAATGCTGTGTGGCGCTCCAAAGTCTGTCACGTACTGTGCTAGTGCCTCAATAATCCCTTGGGTGTGTTTGGTTTTTAATGGGTAAAACTTCACATACCTACTGAAATGATCTACAACACTAAGTACATATCTGTAACCTTGACTTCCTGCGATCATGTCAGTCAGGTCAGTTCCTACTCTCTCTAATGGTTTTCCTACTGAAGGTAATTCTTGGAACGGTTGTTGTAACCCTGCTTATCCCTTGAATCTCTGACAAGTTACACATTGTTTTACATAGTTAGAAACCTCAACCTTCAGATTGCACCAGTAGAACAATTCTTCAGCCTTCTTTATGGTTTTCTTTTGTCCGAGATGACCAGACATGTTATGTGCTTGGGATAAAGCTTTCGGTTTCAGATTATGAGGGACTACCAGTGTATATTGTATACTGCCATCCGTTGCTTCCTTTACATAGTAAAGAATCCCATCTTTGAGGGTGAATTGCTCCAAGATGGTTTTGTGATATTTCTTTGTTGGGATTGAACCTCCTTCTAGATACTCAATCATTTCTCTCCACTTCACTTCTTCTCTCTGGCATTTTATAAATTCTTCGGAAGTGAGACCTAGGATAGTGGTGGCTGGACAACGTTGGACTATTCTGACTGGTCGTGAGAGTTGGTCTGCCACATAATTGTACTTTCCCTGAACATACTTTATTTCATAGTGGTATTCCCTCATTTCCATTATCCAGCGATTCATTCTAGCTGATTTTGTTTTCCTCTTGAATATACTAGTGAGGGGTTGGTGGTCAGTTAGGATGGTAAATCTAGTACCCCATAAATAATGATGGAAGTAGCGACAAGCTAATACTACTGCTAGTGCTTCTTTATCAGTTGCGGAATACCTGTTTTCAGTTGAGTTTAATTTCTTAGAGAAATAACCAAGAGGTTTAGCCTCGCCATCACTTTGAGCTTGACTTAGGACCCCTCCTACGTGGGTATTGCTAGCATCTGTGGTAAGAAAGAATGGTTGGTGAGGTTGGGCTCTCACAAGAACAGGGGCCTTAGCGAGGTATTCCTTTAGTGTTTCAAAAGCAGTTTGACACTGTTCAGTCCATTTAAAAGGTTGGGTTTTTCTGGTGAGATTAGTTAGGGGCGTGGCAATCTTTGCATAGTTAAGGATATGTTTTCTGTAAAACCCTGTCATACCCAAGAATCTCCTAACTTCCTTTACTTTAGTAGGTGGTTTCATTTCAAGAACTGCTTCTACATTCTTTGGGTCTGGCTGACTGCCCTCTTTAGATATCCTATAACCAAGGAAAGTAACTTCATTTTTGGCTATTTCACATTTGCTTAGATTTAGTTTAATACCATTTTCCTTAAGTACAGTGAAGGTCTTTCTCAGTCTTTGAGTAAGTGAAGAAAAATCGGGGGCCCAAATTATGAGGTCGTCCAAGTAATTCTTAATCCAACCCTCATTTAACAATGGTGATGGAAGAACAGCCATATGACGTGTGAAGATGGCTGGGGAGCAACTGAGTCCAAAAGGAAGTCTCCTGAATCTATATAAGGTTACCCCATCACTAAAGGCTGTAAGGTCTCTGCTATCCTCATCCAGGAGGATTTGAAAGTAGGCTTCGCGCATGTCCAGGGTTGCATAGAAATTATGACCAGCTGCTTGGTCTACTAGCTCCTCTAACCTCGGTAAAGGATGAATATCTGTGGCGAGATGTTTATTCACGTGACGGTAATCCAAACACATTATTTTACTCCCGGACACTGTAATGCCCCGACGAGCTTCTTTGCTCTAAATCCTTCCTATTTCTCAACACGGCCTCTGCGTGTATCGAAATAACACGAGAAATTAATCAAGACAAAGTGAGGGTATTCCCCGGCTGCCTGGGATTGAACCCGCGACCAGCGTGACGGGAGAGCCACTCCTTACCGAGTCGGCCAAAGAGGTACCCCACTGGCTAAGTGGGTTATGGGAGGCTCGTTCATCAAGCCGTCGCCGCACTACAGTTTTACGACCCTGGTGGTAGTTTAACATTGCTTCTGGACCACAGGAACGCGTTTGACCTCTTTTTTGCCGTGTAGAAATTATTGTTGTGAGAGTCTGAAGCGTCTAACAGGACCGACCTGTGATCTCGGGAAGGTGGATGACTAGAAGGGAAGTCTAACGCCACAAGAAAGATTGCAACAAGTCTCATGATTAAAAAAATGAAATAGAAGGAAAGAAAGAAAGAGAGAACAAAAGAGAACGAAAAAGAGAACGATAGAAAACGAATGGGAACGAAAGAATACGAATGAGATAACGAAAGAAAGAAGGAGAGAAAGAAAGAAAGAATAAAAGAAAACGAGAAACAAAGAACGAAAGAAAGACGAGAAGAAGAAGAAAAGAAGAAGAAGAAAAAAGAAAAAGAATGCAAAGAAAAGAAAAAGAAAAGAAAGAAGAAAATGAAAATGCTGAAGAAGAAGAAGGAGATGAAGAAGAAAAAAGAAGGCAAAAAGAAAAAAATGAAGGAAAAATAGGAAAAAGAGGAAAAATAAATATAATCAATGTGTGTATATGCTGCAGAGATAGATATATAGATAGATAAATAGATAGATAGATAGATTGATTAATAGATAGGTAAAGGGTTAGATAGATAGATAGATATCGATAGAAAAAGAAGAAGATGGACGTAGAAGAAAAAGGAAGAAGATGAAGAAAATGAAAGAAAAAAATATAATGAAGAAGAAGTAGAAGAAGAAAAAGAAGAAAAAAAAGAAGGAATAAAGGAGGATAAAAAAGAAAAAATATGATCATTGTGTGTATATTTCACAGGTAGATAGATAGATAGATTGCCTGATAGATAGGTACATAAAAAGGTTAGATAGACAGATATATATCGATAGAAGAAAAAAAAAGACGAAAAAGAAAAAAGAAAGAAAAAAATGATGATGAAGAATAAGGAGAAGAAAAAGAAGGAAAAGGAAAAAAAAAGAAATGAAGAAGGAAGAACTTTTATCAGTGAGCAAACTTACTTAGCCGGGAGTCAAGTTGGTAGCGTCCTCCTCCACCCTGATCTTGCCTCACACTGCCCCGCAAACCAGACGAAACAGCAGCGTCACGGCTTCACTCTATCAATTGCATAAGCTCCATATTTTCCTTGTTCAGACTCGAGGATGGGCAGACTCATGTGGAAAATTTGCTGAACCGTCTCGCTGAACACGTAAGGAAGTACTTAAGAGGGGCATTTAGCTAGGGGGAGGTGGGGGCTGAGAAAGCTAAGGGGCATTTAGCTAGGGGGAGGTGGGGGCTGAGAAAGCTAAGGGGCATTTAGCTAGGGGGAGGTGGGGGCTGATAAAGCTAAGGGGCATTTAGCTAGGGGGAGGTGGGGCTGAGAAAGCTAAAGGGGCATTTAGCTATTGGGAGGTGGGGCTTAGAAAGCTAAGGGGCAATTAGCTAGGGGAGGTGGGGCTGAGAAAGCTAAGGCATTTAGCTAGAGAGAGAGAGAGAGAGAGAGAGAGAGAGAGAGAGAGAGAGAGAGAGAGAGAGAGAGAGAGAGAGAGAGAGAGAGAGAGAGAGAGCTAGAGGGGCATTTAGAGAGGGGAGGAGGGAGCTAAGAAAGAGAGAGAGAGAGAGAGAGAGAGAGAGAGAGAGAGAGAGAGAGAGAGAGAGAGAGAGAGAGAGAGAGAGAGAGAGAGAGAGAGAGAGAGAGAGAGAGAGGGGGAGGAGTGGGAGAGGGAAGGAAGGGGAGAGAGAGAGAGAGAGAGAGAGAGAGAGAGAGAGAGAGAGAGAGAGAGAGAGAGAGAGAGAGAGAGAGAGAGAGAGAGAGAGAGAGAGAGAGAGAGAGAGAGAGTTCTACGACCATATTCCAAGTTCTTCGTTGCTAAGAGATTAAAGTTATTATCAATCCAGAAGCCAAAGGCAGCTTCTATTTTTCATCCTTCCATTAAATTCTTCATATTTTACTTCCAGTTAGTTTTTTTCGCATACCGGCCCCATATTATCAGTGTGTTCCATGTGGCCATACAGCCCTGGAAGTGAAACCTTTAAAGCGTACTGGAACGTCGTCTCATGCTGATATTGTTGGAACTTATTTTAAGGTAAGATAGCCTTAAAAGGGAGAACTTGTAATGTGGCCTGTAGTTAGCGCGTATAAAATGTTATACCTCAGTGAAACAAGACGATATTAAAATTCTGTTTTATTTCACAAGGTCGAGGAGGAAGGGCCGGCGTCTCGTCCCCTCCCCGTCCTCCCCGACGTTTAGCTACACAACCAATTGTCAGTGTAACAGTTTTGCTGCACAGAGTAAGGAAACACTCGTGACACGAGATGCGATACGTTGATAGTAAGTCTGTTTACAATTTTAATAACCGGCCGATAGCAGTCATGAAGGCGAGGCTGCCGGCAAGACGGCGGCGCTCCCTGTAACACAATTGTCTTCCACGGGATATCAGCCTCGTGTGTCCTCTGAAACATAACATGCTAGAGATGAATGATGACATGGCTGGAAATGTTGTTTAATACCCAATATGATAATTATATGAGGGTTGAACTTGAACGCATAATTACATTGATAATCCTACATTCCCACCACAGTATGAATAAACAAACCAGGCTGAAGACTGGTGTCGAGGGCCTGCTGTCTCTAGATGTTTTTAGCTGGCAGATGGAGGTGGAAGAGAGACTACTGTGTGTGCTCGTGTCATAGTGGCTAAGCAGCACGGCCATGGTCACTTAAAAGTGAAAGTAAACAATTTCATTATAAAATCCGTTCATCGTGTCTGCAATGCACCTTTATTTAGTTTCCTCGGCGGTGGGTATGACTGGACGCACGCCGTCGTCCTGGAGGGGCCGCTGCCTTCACAGTGCACTACTTCGCCATCCAATGAACAGCTTCTTGATTTTTTGTTCATTTTCTTTCCCGTGCAAACAAAGATCAGTCGAATGTGATACAGCTGCATCTTTTCCTTAGAATATCTTAGGTAAAGTGACCTTCAAGCAGTCTTAATTAATATTTTCTTCTTTTGGTGTTCTCAACATGCGTAGCCCTTGACAGCGGGTGTGGCCCTCCGGACAACCAGAATTTGTGTCTACCCGTAATCCAACTCATTTGGGAGTTGTTGCATTTTGCCACAGCTTGCTGAAAGTTACGTAGAACGAAACACTTTGACCATCGCTATTATAGTCCACTGAAATTTTCCAAGAGGAATTTAGCCACGATTCACCACCGCGGCTCATAAACCTCGGGCACCCTCTTTGCTGTAGTAATAAAACGATCGAGACTCAAAGTGGCAGAGCACTTGCCAGGTGTCAGCATACTTTTATGCATATCACATCATTGATGGTACGATTGAAAGTCATACTTCAGTCAGTTTCATGTGTAGTCTACATTTTTCATTGGTAATTACACGCACAGTGGATTGATGGAATTTCCATCTTTACTTGCGTCTTGGTCTAGTTTTTGGGTCCGTTATATCATCATACATGCAGGCCGAAGCCAACAAACCCACCGATATGAAGATTCAAAAAGAAAATTGATCTTTACTTGGCCAGCACTGCCACATGCCCTTCTTTGTATAACCTTTTTCAGCTAGTAACTGTATCAGACTATCGTAGTGGCGCTCTCTTTCAGTCCATGCCACTCTGTCCGGTGGAGTGGCAAACATGCGGTGGGAGGCGGCTGGTCAGGGGAAGGATATAAGTAGGCCGGCGTTCGTCGCACACTGGACGGAGTGTTGAGGTATCAGTGACCGCTTGAGGTGGCAACAGTGAGCACCTCCTCAACGAAAGGAAAGTAAGAAAAATATCTACATAATCATTATAATATACTAATCTTTATATGCCTTATAGCTACCACTTCATGATTGCGGCTATGTATGTACAGGGTGGGTGGGTGCTGTAACCCTGGCCTCATGTGATTCAGTCTCCGGCGTGAACACTGCGCCAGAAACACACAAAACATTTGATTTAGCGATCTTGGAGGTTGGCGAGATTGTACTAAGTATCACAGATAATGCGAGCGTCAGGAGGGTACCCGCGGGGATGGTTCTTCATGCTCAGAGGTGACTAGAACGAGAGTCTGTGTTCATGGGATATTGTTCTTTACTTCCAAGTTTCAGACACACTTTACTAGCACTGGTCGAGTCCTGGCATATTGTGTATGGTGATGGTCCCAGCCTCATTTTATTAAGACTTTGCAACACTAAAGGCCCGTGACGAGGAACCTGTGCCCCAACCCCGCAAGACTGACGACCCTCCATGCCGCCAAGACCTCGCCTCCCGGTCTTCTCTGGTTAACGCGTTCATCGTCCTTCTGATGTTTCTGATTTCCATACCGCCTCTCGATGGCCGCTCATCAAGGTCACTAGAGGCAAAGCAGGGACGGGGGAGGCCAGACAGGATCCTCTGGCGCCTCCTCACGCGGCTACTTGAGATACCTGTAGGAATAATCACTTGAAAATTTGATGCCAACACACACACACACACACACACACACACACACACAGAGAGAGAGAGAGAGAGAGAGAGAGAGAGAGAGAGAGAGAGAGAGAGAGAGAGAGAGAGAGAGAGAGAGAGAGAGAGAGAGCGGTAATGGTAATGGTTAGTGCATTTGGTTCACAATCAAAAGGTTCCGGATGAGGATGAGGATGAGGAGGTGGAGGAGGAAGAGGAAGAGAAGGAGAAGAGGAAAAGGAGGAGGAGGAGAAGAAGGATGAGGTGGAGGAGGTGATGAAGGAGGAGGAGGTGGAGGTGGAGGTAGAGGAGGAGGAAGAAGATAGAGAATATGCGGAAGAATTTTATCAGAAGAGGAAGAGGAAGAGGAGGAGGAGAGGAGAAGGAGGAGGAGGAGAAGAAGGATGAAGTGGAGGAGGAGATGAAGGAGGAGGAAGTGGAGGTGGAGGTAGAGGAGGAGGAGGAGGAGGAGGAGGAGGAGGAGGAAAAGGAAGAAGATAGAGAACAACCGGAAGAATTTTATCAGCCCATTAGTAGTATTACGAAATGGATCCTTGTTGCTGCATACGTCATACATTCTCTCTCTCTCTCTCTCTCTCTCTCTCTCTCTCTCTCTCTCTCTCTCTCTCTCTCTCTCTCTCTCTCTCTCTCTCTCTCTCTCTCTCTCTCTCAAACACTCACTTGGCCGCCCAGTTGGTCCTGCCGTGGACGTTTGCGTTGGCACTGTTGGAGCGCGTGGGCCCCATGGTGGCGAAGGAGCCCATATTCGTGGCATTGGTGCTTGGGTAGGAGTGTGTACGCAGCCCAACCACGCTCGGGTTACCGCCCACCGCGCCCCCGGCCTGCACCGACACCAGGGAGCCGGGCATACTGCGACTCACGGCCCCTACAGGAAAAAGGAGACGTGTTAAGGGTCTCTCTCTCTTTCTCTCACTCACACACACACACACACACACACACACACACACAGGATATACATGCGATGACAGATGAAGTCTTGAAAATGATGAAGATGGATGTGCAGAAGGCAGTGTGACTGGATGGTGTGTCAGCTAGCTAGGACTGGAAGGGAGCAACTATTATACTCCCGATATAATCTTATAAGTGACGATAAGAAAGACCCGTTGAATCGGTGTAGTCTGCAAACTATGTAAACAAATTATTAGAACGAGATGGGTGAAAATTTTGAAAGATGAACAGCTGCTATCATTTAGACAATGTAGATTTATGATATTCGTGCACCACATATAAACTAAACTTGTACACCTGAGTGGTGAATATTGTTCAAGAAAGGAAAAGTTATGTGGACTGTCCATGCCTTGAACTAAAGAAAGACTTAGATGGGGTGCCACACAAAAGACTTCTTTGAAAATTGAAAAAAAAAATAATAAAAAGATGTCAGACTATCAAGTTGGGTAAAAAAATATTGTTATGGAAGACAGATTAAAAGGTTCTTAAAGGACGCTGCCTCCACAGGGAAAAGAGTGACAAGATACGCCGGAAGAAGTAGTTATATGAATCTTTTTCCCATTGTTGATGCTAAAATCATGAAAGAAGTTGCAAGCAATAATTTATAGGACTACTTACAAGACCTCACAAATCAAACAAATGGGGTCAAATCTACAACAATCTAGTTCAGTGCCAAGAAGTGTCATAACGAGGTAGTAGAGAGTAAGATAAGGCCCAGATGACACTACAGAATGGAGAAAACTAAGAAAGTTAGAAATGAAACAGACCTTGAAGTAACAATTTATACAAGATAAACCTCTCAACAGAAAGGCACATAAACAATCACAGATTACCAATAAATTTGATGGTGGCTTTTAATTAAATGGACGAGAATATGCTAAAGGATAGTCATTGCCAGTGTCGATGGTCCGATCGAGGGTTGAGTATGTAGCTGTTGTCTGGTCATTGTACGGGAAAAAGTAGAGAAGCAAGCTTGAAGGGCTGCCAAAAGCTGAAACGAAATTGACGACAGACTGAGCATGGCTGCCGTATGAGAAAATTAAATATTTTGAAATTGACAAAGTTTGACAGAATAGAAAGAGAAGACTACATATTGACGTTTAAGGAAGTACAGGAACTAGGATAGGTGGACACGGAGAATCTTCTGACTAGATATAACTGAAGAACAAGAGGTCATGAATACAAATTAGAAAAGATCAGATATAGTAATACCGCCAAGATACTTAGTTTTCCATGTTAAAGTGTTGATGTCTGGAGTGAATGGAATGAGGAGGTGGTGCAGGCAAGAAACATCCACGACTTTAGAACTAAGATAGATAAAAGTAGATATGGAGAGAATTGCGTCATTAATTTTAATCCTGTGTGATATAACTAAGTAAATAAAACTAAGTAAATACACACACACACACACACACACACACACACACACACACACACACACACACACACACACACACACACACACACACACACACAAGACTGTGGGCTGAAACAAACGCCATGCCAGTGAAAACTGAGAATCACACGTTTCATAACATCAAATTAATCCTCTTATTTAGATTACTTATCAGGAATGCTTATCGTATTACAGTTTATGGAACAAAATTTAACAGATCAAAATAGTGCTCAATAAAACACATCAGTGGAGTTAAACCGGGAAGGGAAACTTTTCAATCAAGCATCTGCAAGGTGCAAGTCGCCGAGGTGAGCGCCGCCGCCCCATCAGCATTGTGAGTCAGGCAGAAAGCTCGTGACAGACGGCGACGGTGCAGTGCCCGACTTGGCTGGGCGTCTTCTTGGTCTGAGGAATGAAGGTGACGAGTGCTGTGGGTCACAACACCCTTCGGAGGCAGGCTGACCTACCACGCTGTGTTGTCGCATTGAACGATCGTCAAGCAAGTTTATAATTCAGAACGGTTAGTGACCCACTGCACCATTCCTTGCAGACATTCCTCGCTACGGCCACTGGAAGTGAAGCTGCAAAGTGATGTGGTAGCAACAGCAGCGTCCTAAGGTTATCGTTATTGGCCAGCTCCTGTCATGGCATCCACCTGCCTGTCCTTCCCGGCCAGCTGTTCGAATCTCTCTCTTGATGGCTGAGTCACGGGTCACACTGACCATTTGCACTGACTCCGCACCTTGGCAGATAATGACGCAACAAGGACTTAGAATGATCATTGCAAAGCTGAGACTGTGTCGGCGGGAAAACTTGACTTTATGGTAAGCAAGGAGTGAAGCATTTCCAAGTTTCCCCTGTGACCTCTAACTTACAGCTTCAACACCGGCGCCATCATTGCAACCGTTCATTTCTTCGACAGGAGTGCTAATTGGCCGCTGTGCGTCACATCACCCCGCGCGTTGCCTTCCCTTCTCTTTCTACAAGGATTACAAGAGAAAATCAAATAGGTGTGGCGTATCGTCCATGATGTTTCGTTATGCCGCGTTGCCTTTCTCATGAAATCAACTTGTCCTTCTCACAACTATAACCTCGAATGATTTGTACTAACACAGCTATCCATTTGATAGCGTAGTCGCTGAAACATTCAACGTAAAATAACATATATCTTAAAGTTGTTCATCTCAAATGAACTAAGTGTTTTGAGGTCATTCTCCAGTTGCAAGTTTACAGTAAAGAGCCCACGTGAAGAATTTGGAGGCCATTCCCCCCGCAAGCCATGACATGATTTACTTTTCATTGTGAGAAAATGCCCTCCTCCTTAGGCAATGCCCGCATGAACTGAGAACAGAATGAGGGATCAATGTCTCTCTGCTAACCTCTCCGTAGGACGCGTCAACATTGTTACTTACTCAAGTTTCCGTAACCGTTAGTCTTATTCTCGTCGAACTCGTCATATTTGTTGTCTGTGGCCACTGGATTTCGAAAAGACCAGTTCTTGTTGCTGGGAAGGTAGCCGTTTTCCCTAGTGCCCTTAGAGCTTAAGTTTAGCCCAGAGGACCCGTAGGGCTTGGATGAGAATCCTTTATTTCGTAACCCTCCGAGGACAGAGTCCCCTCCCGCCGCCCTGCGGGTCGTGGACTGCATGTACAAGGGTGGTGGCAGAGCGTGCTCGGGGACTTTCGTTCCAGGCTCCAGATCAAGACTAATCTTAGAGCGGTGCAAGAACCCGTTGTGCGTGCTGGTGTCCAAACTGCCCCCCGTGGTGCCCTGCGGCAGTGCCCGGCTGCCACGCCCACCTGCCCCTCGCATCCCGCTCTTCATCTCGCTGCTCATGCCCATTCTGCCGAAGAGGAAAGTGTCAGTTTTCTTTTTTCGCTGAAGTGAGTTTCTATAGAAAGTCCACAGTCTACAAGAGTTAGCATATTAAGATAAAGCTTTCTTATAATATTATATTCGACGAAACTGTACTTCATAACAAATAACAATTTATTTGAATCAATTTTATTAAAGGAAATAGTTTTCTGACATTTGCATCTATCATTCATTTGTGAGAACAATGCATAGCGAGCCTTTCTATCTGTTTTTGTTATCCCTTAAATTTGCTTCCTATGATGTAAAGAGAAAGTGAGTTAAGGTTGTGGCGTGTCGTGGTTGGTTTGGGGAGGAGCGTTGCCGCACTCACCCGCTGGGGTCGTCCATGCCGCTGGTGTCCGAGATGCGCGCCTTGGCCAGGGCGTAGGTCAAGCTGTTCATCTCGCCCTTCTGGTCCTTGAAAAACGGAAACCTGCCGGCCGAAAATTAGGGAGATGTGACAAACATTCTATTCTATTCTCTCTCTCTCTCTCTCTCTCTCTCTCTCTCTCTCTCTCTCTCTCTCTCTCTCTCTCTCTCTCTCTCTCTCTCTCTCTCTCAGCACTTTATACATTCCTATTCTGTATGTGATTTCTCTTTCGTGGTCTGAGTTTGTGCTAATTGTTTGTTCTAGTGTGTATTCCTTTAGTGTGTATTTCGTTCTCAATCATTATTTGTTGTCCTGAGAACTGATTACATTGCCTCAGATTTTCTTCATATTCTGGCCTATTTTCAGACTCCGATAATATCCTCGACCGTTCTCTGTAAGGTTTCCTCAAACTCTCTTAATAAAACTGACATTAACAAATCTAAGGTTGCTGTGGCATTTAACTGTCTGTCTTGATTCCTACGTTATCCAACTTTAATTACTTATCTATACATTCTAAACAAGCCGTAAATAATTTTGAAGCTATTTTGTCACCTCGCCTAACGCCTTTCTTAATTGGATTATTCTAGCTTGTCTTGTTGTGGAGTATAATGGCTGCCGTGCTGGCTACGCACACACACACACACACACACACACACACACACACACACACACACACACACACACACACACACACACACACACACACAAATATAATATATCTTGAATCTAACAAGTGTAGGCTAAGTGGCAATGAATCCAGTGAAGTGAGGCTTTGCTTCGTGTTTATCAAGCGTCTCAGTCTTACAGGCTCGCAGTTCCTATTATTATTTACATCACTTATACATTTTTCTATTTTTCCATCGGGCACCAACCTGCGTGTGATGCACGGAACACTATGACTCACAACTGACTGATTCACGCAACAAACCACTGTGAAGGCAGACTGCGCCGCTCACCTCAGGCACTGCTGCGCCGTGGGGCGGCGAGCTGGATTCCACCGCAGCATCTCGGTCATAATCTGGATGGCATCCTGGCTGGCGCTGGGGATTAACGTTGACAGCGGCGTCGGGGAAAACTGAGGGAACTTGAAGTTCATCTGCTGAGCCAGCGAGTACCCTTCAGGCCAGTCTCGCTGTAAGATTAAGCTTTACTAAGCTAGAATCTACTAATATTGCAGCAGTCTCTGGTGACACACTTTCTCAGTGAATAACACAGACAGTTGCATATGGCAATAATGAAAACTGTGACTTCCTTCACGCCATGATATTCTATTCGCATACCTTGTCAGGTGTGCCGATAACAGAACAGATTTTGAAGATCTGGTCGATCTCTGACGAACCGGGGAAGAGTGGCCTGAACGTGAAGATCTCAGCCATGATTGCGCCCACCGCCCAGATGTCGATGGGGCTGCTGTAGTTGGTGGAGCGAAGCAACACTTCGGGAGCCCGGTACCTGCAGGCGGGGATTTTTGAGAACCGAACTTCATGCATATTTCGAAAATTAAAATTATTTGAACAAAATGATCACCTTACTTTTCATTATCTTTTGAGAACTGCCCAGTGGTGGTGGACACCATATCCGCTTTTTGCCTCACCACTCCAGATGATTTCTAAAAGATCACGTTGACTCATTATTACGGAGGTTTTTCCATCGGGAGAACTTCCGCTTCGAATTCCTCCGCTCCACTTACCATCTGGTGGAGACATAGTCGGTGTAGGGGGGCCGCGACCTGATCTCTCTGGCCAGGCCGAAGTCCGCGATCTTGACGAGGTCGGGGCCCATGCAGAGTAAGTTTTCTGGCTTCATGTCGCGGTGGAAGTACCCGTGGCGGTGCATGAAGGCCAGCCCCTGCAGCACTTGGCAGACCATGTTCTTGATCATGGGCTCGCTGAAGTGTTTCTCTCTGCAGTGAGACAGGAAGAGTGGTCAAAGAAAGTGCGCTCTCTCTCTCTCTCTCTCTCTCTCTCTCTCTCTCTCTCTCTCTCTCTCTCTCTCTCTCTCTCTCTCTCTCTCTATATATATATATATATATATATATATATATATATATATATATATATATATATATATATATATATCTCACCTGGACTTCATGAGCTGGTAGAGGTTTTCCTTCATGTACTCGAAGACGAAGTAGAGCGTGTCGTTCTCGCGGATCACTTCCTTCAGTTTGACGACATTGGCGTGACTCAGCTTCTTCAGCGACTAGAGGGAGGGAGCCACGGAGCGTTAGTGCAGTCAGGAGGAGGAGGAGGAAAAGTGAGAGAAGATAATGCAATAGAAGAAGTAAGAGAAGGCTTAGAACAAGAACAAATAGAAGCAGAAAAGAAGAAGAAGAAGAAGAAGAAGAAGAAGAAATAGAAGAGGACGGAGAAAGAAGAAGATGAAAAGAAGAAGAATGAAAACAGAAGAAAGAAGAAGTAGAAGAAGTAGAAGAAGAAGAAGAAGAAGAAGAAGAAGAAGAAGAAGAAGAAGAAGAAGAAGAAGACAGCCAATGATGTTTTTTTTTTCAATAACATACAACGGGTGTAAACTTTCAGTACTTGTGTGATAGCTAATTTTCTCCCAAGAGGGTATTTCCATTTCAAAAGGCAATACTTGAATTATGCTGAAAACCTGTTCGAGACACAAAAACAGCCATGTAGCCTTTTATCTTTCGTTCTTTTTTATTTTATTTTATTTATTTGTGTGTTTATTTTGCTCGTCCAGAGTCGTCCAGAGTAAGAACTGCCTAAGAGAGTCGGAAATTTGTCAGCTTTCATAAATATAAATTGGTCATCATTCTAGCACTGATGCCACACAGGTGTTCAAGACAAGGGCAGCTACAAGGCACTCACACCCACATGCTTGTCCTGTGGCTGTAATATCTGTAGTCATCGCTTATTCCTTTCTTTAGGGCTCCATTCTGGCACTACTCTCAGGCATTGTATTGCCTCCACGAGTTCATAAAGCAATATCGGTTTGAATTGTTTATATATTTTTTTGTGCTCGGTATTGGCCTTCAGTTTGAGCAATAGTTCATATTTCAGGAAAGGAAGCAGCTCAAGGGAAAGAAAATGATTGGGAAAAAAGCCTGCTAATCCGTGCCCCTAATGATTAACTTCCCTGAATAACGTTGAATTAGTCATAACCAGTTGGAAAATTAGAGCTTCTAATCCCTAGCTGTGAAAAAAGATCACTGTATCAGACTCCCTAAATGTTGAGCATCATTACCTAACTTACTTTAGGTGAAGTTACGGAACCGGATGCAATGGCAGTGTGCGTGTAACAGTGTGAGGGCCACGTGGCCTGAGTGCTGAGTGGGTCGCCGAGATGCCTATCAGTTCCTCGCCCCAGATTGAGGAAATGAGGCACGCGCTAATGACAGGCGAGAACGGGGCCATCATGTTCTGCCCCTAATAATGTAATGGCCCGAGATGTAATATAGATGTAATGGTATTTTTCCCCAAGCAAATAGAGTTGACATGGGATATTTGCACAACCATATGATAATTATATGTAGGTATACACAGTAGTGGAGAGAGAGAGAGAGAGAGAGAGAGAGAGAGAGAGAGAGAGAGAGAGAGAGAGAGAGAGAGAGAGAGAGAGAGAGAGAGAGAGAGAGAGAGAGAGAGAGAGAGAGAGAGAGAGAGAGAGAGGAAAGAAGAGAAGGAGAGAGCGAGAAGATAGTAAGAGAGAGAAAGAGAGGAAATAAGAAAGTATGAGAGAGAGGAGGAGGGTGGTGACGCAAGGGTCGTTATCTCCCTTCAGTCTGCTCGCGTCAACAATGTTTCAGGTGTCGTGACCTCAAACATAGGTAGGTATATGGCTGTTAAAAGTTGTTAGTCTGCTTTCTTTTATTTTTTGTGGGAGAACGGCGAATATTTTTAATGGAATTTAAATGCCAATAGCTTTATTTTTATTTAAGAGGCTTGGCATCAAAATTTCATGTTTCAAGTAGGCCTATTTTGCGAGCACTTTTGCACCTCATGACGTCATACCCTGGGGGATATGGGGGCCGAGACTCACTGTCCTCCCTCGCCCCAGACTGAGCGAGCGAATTTATTCTTACAGATGGTAAGATTCTTACAGATGGTGTTGTCAATCCGCCGCTCCAGTTCACAGGGGCCGAAAAGTCTTTCCCGGAGAGAGCTTTATTTATCTTTCCATCATTACTAGCACAAACGCTGATAAAAGGGTTCTTGTCGGCAAAACAATGAAACAGATCGCTGTTTTGTTGTTTTGGTGTAGTCTAGGAACCATCAAGTGAGAAAGGGTTCCCTCGGGGCCGCGGCGACACGCACCTCACGACACACAGCGGCGGTAACTCAGCCCAAAGCACCCAGACTTTTTGGGTCGTATTACAAGACACTTCGCCGCCCAAGAACACATATTTGACTAGGCTTTCGTAGGAGTTGTAGGCATTTCCGGGAGTGGTTTTATGACCCTATTGCTAATCTGACCCTTCCTCTGTACCATGAACCTGAAGTAACACTCATTAGAACCAGACTGATTCCCTCTTCGACCTTTAAAAATAGCTGATGTATGAAGCGATAGTGTCTTGTAATTTTGTCTCCACAGAGAGAGGTGCCACAGTGTCCTTGTCGTAAAGCTTCATGGTTAATTCAGTATTGTATTGGCTTTATTTATTCATTTTTCGTGTGTGATTTATGTTTATCGCCTCGTGTGCCTTGGGGTCGTCAAAACACGAGTGACGTCAGGCGGCAACTGAACTTGGGTCGATGAGGAACACGCAGAGCCAAGCGCGTGACGTAACGATCCTGAACCACCAAGAAACCCGATGCAGAGATACCCAAGGGTAGACTATGGTGAAGGGGGAAAGAAGGGTAGAGGGAGACTATGGTGAAGGGGGAAACAAGGGTAGAGGGAGACTATGGTGAAGGGTAAACAAGGGTAGAGGGAGACTATGGTGAAGGGGGAAAGAAGGGTAGAGGGAGACTATGGTGAAGGGTAAACAAGGGTAGAGGGAGACTATGGTGAAGGGGAAACAAGGGTAGAGGGAGACTATGGTGAAGGGGAAACAAGGGTAGAGGGAGACTATGGTGAAGGGGGAAAGAAGGGTAGAGGGAGACTATGGTTAAAGGGTAAACAAGGGTAGAGGGAGACTATGGTGAAGGGGGAAACAAGGGTAGAGGGAGACTATGGTGAAGGGGGAAAGAAGAGTACAGGGAGACTATGGTGAAGGGGAAACAAGGGTAGAGGGAGACTATGGTGAAGGGGGAAAGAAGGGTAGAGGGAGACTATGGTGAAGGGGAAACAAGGGTAGAGGGAGACTATGGTGAAGGGGGAAACAAGGGTAGAGGGAGACTATGGTGAAGGGGAAAGAAGGGTAGAGGGAGACTATGGTGAAGGGAGAAAGAAGGGTAGAGGGAGACTATGGTGAAGGGGAAACAAGGGTAGAGGGAGACTATGGTGAAGGGGAAAGAAAGGTAGATGGAGACTATGGTGAAGGGGAAACAAGGGTAGAGGGAGACTATGGTGAAGGGGAAACAAGGGTAGAGGGAGACTATGGTGAAGGGGAAAGAAGGGTGAGGGAGACTATGGTGAAGGGGAAACAAGGGTAGAGGGAGACTATGGTGAAGGGAGAAAGAAGGGTGAGGGAGACTATGGTGAAGGGGAAACAAGGGTAGAGGGAGACCATGGTGAAGGGGAAAAGAAAGGTAGAGGGAGACTATGGTGAAGGGGGAAAGTCGGGTAGAGGGAGACTATGGTGAAGGGGGAAAGAAGGGTAGAGGGAGACTATGGTGAAGGGGGAACAAGGGTAGAGGGAGACTATGGTGAAGGGGAAACAAGGGTAGAGGGAGACTATGGTGAAGGGGAAAGAAGGGTAGAGGGAGACTATGGTGAAGGGGGAAAGAAGGGTAGAGGGAGACTATGGTGAAGAGGAAACAAGGGTATAGGGAGACTATGGTGAAGGGGAAACAAGGGTAGAGGGAGACTATGGTGAAGGGGAAAGAAGGTGAGGGAGACTATGGTGAAGGGGGAACAAGGGTAGAGGGAGACTATGGTGAAGGGGAAAGAAGGGTAGAGGGAGACTATGGTGAAGGGGGAACAAGGGTAGAGGGAGACTATGGTGAAGGGGGAAAGAAGGGTAGAGGGAGACTATGGTGAAGGGGGAAAGAAGGGTAGAGGGAGACTATGGTGAAGGGGAAACAAGGGTAGAGGGAGACTATGGTGAAGGGGAAACAAGGGTAGAGGGAGACTATGGTGAAGGGGAAACAAGGGTAGAGGGAGACTATGGTGAAGGGGAAAGAAGGGTAGAGGGAGACTATGGTGAAAGGGGAAAGAAGGGTGAGGAGACTATGATGAAGGGGTAAGAAGGGTAGAGGGAGACTATGGTGAAGGGGTAAGAAGGGTAGAGGGAGACTATGGTGAAGGGGAAACAAGGGTAGAGGGAGACTATGGTGAAGGGGGAAAGAAGGGTAGAGGGAGACTATGGTGAAGGGGAAACAAGGGTAGAGGGAGACTATGGTGAAGGGGGAAAGAAGGGTAGAGGGAGACTATGGTGAAGGGAGAAAGAAGGGTAGAGGGAGACTATGGTGAAGGGAGAAAGAGGGTGAGGGTGACTATGGTGTAGGGAGAAAGAAGTGTAGAGGGAGACTATGGTGATGGGGAAAGAAGGGTAGAGGAGACTATGGTGAAGGGAGAAAGAAGGCAGAGGGAGACTATGGTGAAGGGGAAAGAAGGCAGAGGGAGACTATGGTGAAGGAGAAAGAAGGGTGAGGGAGACTATGGTGAAGGGGAAACAAGGGTAGAGGGAGACTATGGTGAAGGGGGAAAGAAGGGTAGAGGGAGACTATGGTGAAGGGAGAAAGAAGGGTAGAGGGAGACTATGGTGAAGGGAGAAAGAAGGGTAGAGGGAGACTATGGTGAAGGGAGAAAGAGGGGTAGAGGGAGACTATGGTGAAGGGGAAAGAAGGGTAGAGGGAGACTATGGTGAAGGGGGAAACAAGGGTAGAGGGAGACTATGGTGAAGGGGGAAAGAAGGGTAGAGGGAGACTATGGTGAAGGGGGAAACAAGGGTAGAGGGAGACTATGGTGAAGGGGGAAAGAAGGGTAGAGGGAGACTATGGTGAAGGGGGAAACAAGGGTAGAGGGAGACTATGGTGAAGGGGAAACAACTTATATCAGAGGCTGTTAGTAATCTTGTCTTATGAGAACTTAGTAAGCGAAAGACGAGAAAAACACCCCAAAAAAACAATAATGACTAAAATAAGAAAAAAGAAGAAGAAGAAGCAGAAGAAGAAAAGAAGAAAAACAAAAAGAAAAAGAAAAAGAAGAAGAAGAAGAAGAAGAAGAAGAAGAAGAAGAAGAAGAAGAAGAAGAAAAGGATGAAGAAGAAGAGGAAGAGGAAGAGGAAGAAGAAAAAAAGACAAGAAACAGAAAAAGAAAAAGAAGAAAAAGAAGAAGAAAAAGAAGATGAAGAAAATAAAGAGAAAATAATAATAATAATAATAATAATAATAATAATAATAATAATAATAATAAGAAGAAGAAGAAGAAGAAGAAGAAGAAGGCGAAGAAAAAGAAGAAGAAGAAGAAGGAAAAGATGAAGAAGAAGAGGAAGAGGAAGAGGAAGAAGAAGAAAAAAGAAAAAAAAAGAAAAAGAAGCAGGAGAAAAAAGAAGAAAAAGAAAAAGAAAAAGAAGAAGAAGAAGAAGAGAAAAAAAAAGGAAGGACAACGACAACGATAACAACAACAACATGGAATGAAGGTGACATCGTTGTGTACCTCCAAACAAGAATGGCCTTTTCGTTGCTACAGGGCGCGCGGTCTCGGTGTGGGAGGTGTGCGGCCACTGCCAAGCGAAGAGCGTGATAGAGGCTCGTAACGGAAGGATTATGCAGATTCGATCACATGAACAAAAGTACATGGCTGCAAACGGCGAGGTTGTGGATGATGAAGGATGTGAACGTACTGGTGGGTGTGTAGGTGTGTGGGTGTGTGGGGGAAGGTTGTAAGATGCGCCAAGAAGATCCCAGAATACGAAGACTGTTCAAGCATTTCCTGAATTTTTGAGTGCGGGTGAAGGATGTAAGATGGCCAAGAAGATCCCAGAACACCAAGACTGTTCAAGCATGCACTAAAATCTTGAAAATGTTTGGTAGCTTGTTATGATGAAGATTATTTCTATCTCAATGCAAGTACCAGGAGGTAATGCTGAAGTGACCCTCTGCATGCGGGGAGCAGAGATTTCTTGAGAGACGGGAAGGCGGTGGCCGAGTGGTCACCGTGCGGGCGTAGTGAGCCCGTGGACATAGTTTCGAGTCACACCAAAACACGCTGATTTTTCAAGTCATCGCCGAGTGTCAGATGATTACCCACTTGCTGCCCAGATCTTCAGGCAACCCTAACTTCAGCGACTTCGTTCGAGAGGAGCAGCATGGGCCAAGCAAGGCATATATCAGGGCACTCACTAAAAATAAAATTCGCCTGTGCCACTAAAGGGCTGGGGTCGTACAAGAAGCCCCTCAAGAAAGCCTACAGGCGCCATAGGCAGCTCGAAAAAAAGAAAAAAGACAAGGGCCCGTGTTCGCCAGTTCATGTCACGGCAGCTTACCAACGGCAGAGGTAACGTTGTTTAGGAACTACAGTAAAGCTATATTATTTGGATTATATAGATCAGGATTATTATAATTATCTACTTTTACCTTGGAAGCGCCTAGGGCCGCAACCCCTCTGTCACCCTACTGCGCCAATCCTAGGCTTCCTTCGAACAAGTCTCGATGCCGGCCCCCGTCGCATCGCAAGTATCTGATGGCAGGGTCTATCGATTTGCTCGAGCTAGGAGGATTGTAGGCGCCCCATGAACTCTTCTACACAAAATTTGCTTTTCCAGATACAACCCGATGAGCAAAGGTCGACATTTGGGTACCGTATAGCCGGCGTTGGGGATTCAGTCTCAAAGAATAATCGCCGAATTGATTTTTTTATTTCAGTGATGTCCCATGATTACACCGTGTTACAAAAAAAAAAAATCTCTGTTTCTGAGAAGTGAAGCTTATTTTTTTTATTTGTCCTTATTTATAACACTGGAAAATAGCTGTCATTGATCTTAAACTTTGGTTTTGTTGTCAAAACATCGATATTTCGAAATAAAGATATAAATTTCTGAATTAATTCGTATTGTTTTTCTTTTTTCAGATACTTGCGACCCTAGTGTGTGATAAAAGGTCTGGTTATGGTTACTCGTGGCTACAAATACTTGGCAGATTGCTTTTGTTATGTGTGTGGCGAATTATTTGCAAAATCAGCTAAAACACACTACTTAGACAGGTGCATTCGAGCAAAGGAAGCCTATCATGCCTACTTTGGAATGGCAGTTGGTGACCAGGACAAGCGTTGGGCTCCGCATGTCATCTGTGACTACTGCCGCCGCACCCTCGAAGGATGGCTTAGGCCGGTGTCACACTAGGCGGTTTTGCCGCGCGGTTTCGCCGAGCGGTTTCGCCGCTTTTGTGATAACACACACAAACCAATTGGAGGTGTCACACTGGGCGGTTTTACCGCGCGGTGCCGCGCGGCAGCCGCCCACCACCACAGCATGCTGCGGCAGAACCGCCATGCCGCGCTGCCGCTTCCCGCCGCGATTGAGGACACAACACGTACAGTTCAATGCACGTGGTCACACCAGGCGGTTCCGCCGCGCGGTCGACCACCATGTTTGACGTTGATTTGTTTATTCAATTAGTGTAATTGTCAATCTTTCCTCGGCAGATATTGACCTCCTGAACTGTGTGTTTTGTTTGGAGATGTGAGGCCTTAGGACTTGCAGCAATTTATCAAATGAAGCCCTGGTCATTCGGTAATTAACAACATAAGAACATAAGAACGTAGGAGTGTGCAAGAGGCCGGTAGGCCTGTACAAGGCAGCTCCTTTGAACCTAAGCTCCCGTGAATCTAACCCCACCTAATATCGATGTTCATGAATTTCTCTAATCTATTTTTTAATGCGACAATTGTTCTGGCACTCACCACATGACTCCTCAGCCTGTTCCACTCATCTACCACTCTGTTAGTAAACCATTTTTTGCATAGTTCCTTGTTGCATCTGAATTTGTCCAGTTTAAACCCATTACTACGTGTCCTACCCGGTTCTCTTACCAACATAACCTTTTTAATATCCCCCTTATTACAGCCCTTCATCCATTTATAAACCTCGATCATGTCTCCACGCACCCTTCGCCTTTCTAGAGAATGCAAGTTTAACTGTGTGAGTCTTTCCTCGTATGGCAAGTTTCGTAACTCTTGAATCATCTTAGTCATCCTTCTCTGCACTGATTCTAACATTTTTATATCCATTCTATAGTAATCTGACCAGAACTGAACCGCATAATCAAGATGAGGTCTAACTAATGCTACATGTAGTTTGAGGAAGACTTCGGCGCTTGCTTACGCTCCTTGATATAAAACCCAGTACTCTGTTTGCTCGATTTCTAGCTTGAATGCATTGTGCCCTTGGACTGAAATCAGAGATCACTAACACCACACATTATCATAAAACTTCTCAAACTTTTCACTAGTTTCCCTCTCAGCGTAAAATGGGTGAACCCAATTTCTCAGAAATGTGGGCTCTTTAAGTAATCCTTCTGCCTCAAGGACACAAACAATCTTGAGGTCAGCGCTGCCGCGCGGCAAAACCGCCAAAGTGTGACATGGTACTGGTTAGGCGGCGCCGCCGCTTTTCCCCACCCAGCGGTTTTGCCGCGCGGCGAAACCGCCCAGTGTGACACCGGCCTTAGAGGAGAAAAGAGGGCAATGCGTTTTGCTATTCCTCGTGTCTGGCGTGAGCCCTCAGACCATCTTACAGACTGCTATTTTTGTATGGTGAACCCAACAAAAAGAAGAAAGGGGAAAAATGCGCCCTCTATTGAGTGCCCTAACATTCCTTCATCCATTGCACCTGTTTCCCATAACTCGAACTACCTTCCTGTACCTCAGCCTCCCATGAGAGATCAACCCTGTCCAGCAGAAGAAGAAAGCAATGACGATTCAGAGGAGGAACAAAAAGCGACGGCTGCTGGGAGCAGACGACATCGAGTGTCTGAAGTTAGATGTACCTACTATCCTAATCAAGAGGATATCAATGACCTCGTAAGGGAAATGGCCTTGACAAAGTCTAGTGCAGAGCTGCTAATTTCCAGAGTGAAGCAGTGGGACTTACTGGATGACAGTGTCAGAATTACTTCCCAAAGGAAGCGGCACCACGGCTTTTCAGTGTACTTCATTCTTAAAGATGGTTTGTGCTACTGTCATGACATCAGAGGACTCTTCAACGCTATAGGCATTCCCTGTAACTCCTCTGACTGGAGGCTCTTCATTGACAGTCCCTCGAAAAGCTTAAAGGCAGTATTACTGCATAACACCAATCAGTGACCATTAATTCCTTTGGGTTATTCAGTGTACATGAAAGAAGAGTACCGCAATGTTAAAACACTGCTGAGTGCACTAAAGTATGACCAGTTCAGCTGGGAGGTCATTGGTGACTTCAAGATGGTGACCTTCTTAATGGGGCTTCAGGGGGGCTTCACCAAGTACCCTTGCTATAAGTGCCTTTGGGATAGCCGAAATACAGCTCAACACTATGAGAAGAGGAATTGGCCCCCTAGGACTGGATATGAGGTTGGGGTCGATAACGTAAAACAAGAGGCGCTGGTGGAGCCAGCAAAAGTACTAATGCCACCTTTGCACATCAAATTAGGCCTCATTAAACAATTTGTTAAGCAGCTTGATCCTGAGGGTGAGGCCTTCATACACATTCAGGAGCTGTTTCCCAAGGTGTCTGAAGCAAAGCTTAAAGCAGGAGTGTTTGTGGGACCTCAAGTGAAGCGCCTTATGAAGTCCGAATGCTTCCCTGGGAAATTGTCCGAGGTAGAGCTAGCAGCGTGGACAAGTTTTACTTCTATAGTAAAAGGATTCCTCGGAAATCACAAGGCAGAGAACTATAAGGAAATAGTTGACAACCTTGTGGACACATACCGGACCATGGGCTGCCGGATGTCACTGAAACTCCATGTACTGCACGCTCATCTAGATGATTTCAAAGAAAACATGGGAGACTACTCAGAAGAGCAGGGTGAAAGATTTCACCAAGATGTTAGGGCGGTTGAAGAACGCTATAAGGGGCAGCATAACGAAAGTATGATGGGGGATTATATCTGGAATCTTTTGCGTGAGAGCGAACTGAAGTACAATCACCAGTCTCGAAGAAAGACTTCTTTTTGAAAAAAAAAAGTGTGTTGCTATTAGATGGCCGCTTTATGGACTCTTTTCTTCACATTAAACATTAATGGTATATTATTATTTTCATATTGCAATAAATCCTATTTTTTTTAAATATGATCTATTTGATTTAAAGCAAGTACTGAGAAAGAGTTTTAACTACTTAGGCACAGTTCACAAAAAACACTGTCCATCTTAAAAAAAAAAAAAAAAATCTTCAAAAAATCACTTTTATTGATCTCCTGAAGTCAGAACCGAAATTTGAAGTTATTGACAGCTCATTTTCTGTTATTTTTACAATGAACAATGAACATTTTAGTTTGACATCATGGACAAACATAGTGTTACACTGTGTTATACAAAGACATAATCACCAAAGACATCAATTCGCCTCACAGCCATGAAGTAAGACAGGGACTACAAGCGACGTGAAGATCCAAATCTCTGTCCAACAGAGGTATTGGCAACGCCATATACTCGTGCTGAACGAGTCCATAGCACTGTAGCCCAAGGCAATTTTTCGTACGACTTTTTAACGTGACCCGCCGTTGCTCTGCACTACGCTACCAAGATATGTGGACTTTGTCAAGAAATCAATGTTCTTGCAGCACTTTTGAACACACTGTACTGTTTCATGCAGTAAGCCTCCAAACACCTGTAGCTTGGTCTTGGCCGAGACCTGCTTAAGTCTCAGTGGCTTTTTTTCCGGGCAGTGCCTCGAGGGCCATCACCAGATCATTCATCAACTCTGCAAGGATTGCTGCATCACTGGCAAAAACATGATTGGTGAATCTAGCAATGCCAATATATGCTTCCCAGTGACTTTGACCTACAATGCCGCATAACATCCAATCCACACAGTGTTGAAACGTGATGAGCAAGTACACAGACCCGCCTTACTCCCGTGTTCACAGGAAAGGTGGACACACACACACACACACACACACACACACACACACACACACACACACACACACACACGCGCACACACACACGCACACACGCACACACAAACACACACACACACACACACACACACACACACACACACACACACACACACACACACACACACACACACACACACACACACACACACACACACACTTTACAGCACACTCAATCCCAAAGTACAGGCCAGTTAATTACTACTACTATTATTATTATTATTATTATTATTATTATTATTATTATTATTATTATTATTATTATTATTATTATTATTATTTTTATTATTATTATTATTATTATTATTATTATTATTATTATTATTATTATTATTATTATTATTATTATTATTATTGTTATTATTATTATTATTATTATTATTATTATTATTATTATTATTATTATTATTATTATTATTATTATCATTATCATTACTACTACTACTACTACTACTACTACTACTACTACTACTATTATTATCATTGAGGTCCATGACATGGCATTAAGGGGAAAAAAATTACCTAGAAGATTAACAAAGCTCCCTCGATGAGCAGACACGGATATGAATTATTGCCCCTTGCACGAATCCCACTGAGTCACGGGACATCAGGGTGCCGCAGAGTGTCCGGAATAAAGCATCATCATCCATCTTTCTATCTATCTATCTATCTGTCGATGTATCTCTGTACCAATCTACCTAAAGTCTATCCATCTCTATCTATACATCTGTCTAGCAATCAATATATCTGTCTGTCTCTCTCTAAATTTCCTTAATCATTTGTTCATTTTGCCGCCATGTGTCCGTCTGTATCTGGTCATCTGTCTACCTGTTCATCTCTTCTTCAGTCATCTAACTCTCTCCATCTCAGCAGCTCCCATCTAACACCGCTCTTAATTCACCTGGATGTCTCGAAAAGACCTGCTATTTATTTATCCAACTAATTTGTATGTATATTTTTTACAGCAAAGAAACTCAAGACTTAAAAAAAGAAAAAAACGGTGACATACATTCCACGATACACGAGTTTTACCTAACAAACCAAAAACTCCACATTTCTGGCAACACCCAGTGAAAGCAAGTCCCGGTGTAATTAGCAGTCATATATTTGCTCAAATTTGCCTAATAATTCACTGCGCTGCTCCTTGGTTAGGGTCTCACGGGAGGGTGTTTAAATAATTCTTCACGTCGCGGCAAATGATTCCTGTGTGTGTTTGTGTGTGTGTGTGTGTGTGTGTGTGTGTGTGTGTTTAGTTTCTATTGATCCCCGTTGACCTTGTGCCCTTTATCTGAGTCTCTGGAGTCCTGGCGGAGCGACAGGTTGCTTGTACGTTAGCCCCGGTAGTAGGGTGGGCGGGACGCAGCGAGGAGGGAGGGGCAAGGAGTAAGAACAAAGAATTATAGAGGATTATGACTGAAAATAGTTAGGGTGAATAATGACGGTTAAGGCTTCGTGATTTCAGTGTCATGAACATTTCATAAATATATTGTCAGTGTGCGGCCACTGTCATACGTAACATTAAAGAGAGGAATCTTCAATCTCTGCATGATGGAGCTTTATAGGTCAAGACTTTGTGTAAAGAAAACTGCATTTGTCACCGTGATCTGGGTCAGCTGCGACTCCCGCCCTTCAGGTTATGAGGATGTGGATTGTCAGTGCACGCACGCCCCTTCCTTAGTATTTCTATAATTTTCTTTATACACATTCGCTATGAAGACCCTTATACAACAAGTATTACTGTGAATTTAACCTGGGTCAATAACAGTCACAGTTTAATGATTTGTTAGCATCAATTTTATTTTTTCGAAGTTATCTCCCTGAACTTTTCGACCGCATTTCCATCCGTGTTGTGCTTCATCTGTTTTGAATTCCGGATGCTGAGCAGGAAAGCTGCTCTGCCTACACAATAATGTTTATCACCAAGTTGCGCCTCTGTGTAGCCTGTGTCCGGGGTAATGAGTTCTTCCCACCACAGGCTCAAAGGGCCAGGCAACAGAGATGAGCACCGAAGCCACGCGCAGCTATAGAGTACGCACCCAACTTTACCTTACTGTGAATCACGATAAAAATGCTAACAGTAAGATTTTTTTCTAACTCTGTGCACGCCAATATTATTGTTATTGGCAACATAATGGTCAAATATAGTGGACTATTAGAGGCTGATAAAATATAGAACTGGAACGCTTTTGTCCCCGTGCCAGGGTTACGGTAAGAGCTTTGGGCAGCAGCAGAGATGGATGGGACGGCTAGCAGGAGATCCCTCTAATGGGTAATGGTACAAGTTCCCAGGTCCCAATCAGGTGGACCTCGCCAAAGAAACCATCTGCTGTTGCCTGGCATATGTGAGGGCCCATCTTCCAGTGCCAGGGTCCCACTGTTAGCTGATGCATCCCGAGGTGGCAAACTAGGAAGACCTCTTGGATATCATGAAAATAGGAATCGAGCAACCTTGGAGTTTATTCAAGAAACTATCGTCATATTAGCGTATACGGAATCTTTTTGTCACCAAATTCTCTAGCTAGCTGTTCGCTGCTCACTTCATTTACTTCGTCCGCATTGAAGGCAATTAAAACGCAAAACATCCCTACCAGGAATGGAGGAAGAAATGGGAAGGGGTATGTCAGCTGGTGATGATTAATATGACGCTTATACTGGCTATATTCCTACAAAAGGTAAGGCTATAGCGAAAAAGTAAAGATTAAAGGTTTCTTTTCACGCGAATAAGAGTACTTTATGTCTACTATTGCGGTAATTAATGAGACATGACTTAAGCGTCCTCCGTAGTCTTAGGGTTATATTTTCAAACATATCGGCGTCCAGGCACTCACATTTGATAAGGCTTTCCCGTGGGGTTAGGGCATTTTCACTTTAAAGTCTTATGATTCTGGTGGTAGTCCAAGTCCAAGAGAAGATGGTGCCACTATAAACACTTGCCTGCGCCATGACGGGCTGGGGCCGACTACCATCAAGGCTCCTCAAGAAAGTCTACCGGTGCTATAGGCGTTCGCGTAAAAATATATAAATAAATAAATAAAAAAATCTGACCATTCTTTTGTACCATGAACGTAAAGAAACACTCATTCGACCCCGATTAGTGGAAACAGATGATACTGGGAGACGGGAGCATCTAACACCGACCTTTTAGTCTTGTGTCAACGTAATTTTTTCATGGGTGTGGTTAGGGCATTTTCACTTTAAAGTTTTATGATTCTGGTGGTAATCTGACCATTCTTCTGCACCATGAACGTAAAGAAACACTCATTCGACCCCGATTAGTGGAAACAGATGATACTGAGAGGCGGGAGCATCTAACACCGACCTTATAGTCTTGTGTCAACGTAATTATGCTTTATGATTCTGGTGGTAGTCTGACCAGTCTTCTGTACCATGAACGTAAAGAAACACTCAGTCGACCCCGATTAGTGGAAACAGATGATACTGAGACACGGGAGCATCTAACACTGACCTTATAGTCTTGTGTCAACGTAATTATGCTTTATGATTCTGGTGGTAGTCTGACCAGTCTTCTGTACCATGAACGTAAAGAAACACTCATTCGACCCCGATTAGTGGAAACAGATGATACTGAGACACGGGAGCATCTAACACTGACCTTATAGTCTTGTGTCAACGTAATTATGCTTTATGATTCTGGTGGTAGTCTGACCAGTCTTCTGTACCATGAACGTAAAGAAACACTCAGTCGACCCCGATTAGTGGAAACAGATGATACTGAGAGGCGGGAGCATCTAACACCGACCTTTTAGTCTTGTGTCAACGTCCTTTTTTCATGTTATGGCTGGGATGACATAACGCACGAGTAAACACTGCTTGCCGTGACCATTAGATTGATTGGCTATGTCGCTGTACTGCCTGTTTATGGTGTCTGCCTTGCATTAGTATACTCCCGAGATGACGTGTTTCATTGTGTGTGTGTGTGTGTGTGTGTGTGTGTGTGTGTGTGTGTGTGTGTGTGTGTACAATAAAGGAGACAGCTCAAAGGCACAAAAAAAGGAAACAATAATAAAAAAAAGCCCGCTACTCTGTGTGTGCGTGTGTGTGTGTGTGAGTCTGTGTGAG
>NC_066528.1:8290480-8520830 GCF_024679095.1 Eriocheir sinensis
GAGGCGGTGCAACATGACGACACCTATTACAGCCTCGCCACCAGTGCCTGTTTATGTTTTAGCGAAGTCTACCCCAAAGTTGCTCCTACGAGTGCCGTAATCATCCACATTTGGCACCTAAGCCTGTTTTTGCCAGTTATATCTGCGTCTCAAACATCCTCTCCTAAAGTACCATAAAGGAAACCCCCAAAAAAGCTCGCTGCTCGCTGCTCATGTAGACTCAGAAGAGGTTTGCGAAAGAGCAGTTAGTTCCGTGAGAAGAGGTGTCATGATACCTTTCTGTTGAATGAGTTCAAACCGTAGGCAGGAGGAAATACAGATGAAGGAAGATCGTTCCAGAAATTACCAGCGTGAGGGATAAAGAGGAAGATGCTCGGTAACTCTTGCATAAGGGCTTTGGACAGTGTAGGATGAGCATGAGAGAAAGTCGTGTGGCAGGGCCTCATAAAAGGTGGAAGGCGTGCAGTTAGCAAGTTCAGAAAAGCAGTGAGCGTGAAAATATCGATAGAAGATAGAAAAGGAGGCAACATGGCGGCGGAATTTGAGAGGTAGAAGACTATCAGTACAAAGAAACACAAAGATAGAACAAACAACAGCAGACCTGCTGGTCCTACGGAGTTGTTTGTGACAAGCTACACTAACTATCTAATCAAAGGTGGAAAATGAAGGACAGCAAAGGCAGAAGGCTCCTCCCTCCCTCCCATCCCTCCAGCCAAAGCTGGCAGGAAAGAAAAACCATACAGCATGGAAAACTGCATGGAATTTATGTAGGAAGAGGAAAGAACTACCATTACTGCTACCACTAACCGGGCGATAAAAGCGGACAAGGACACCAGTATTCGAAAGAATTTAACGTTATTACGACAATGAGTAATATCTTAGTTGCTGGTTGGATTCAAAACACTTGTCTAATCTATTCTTGAAGGCCGTAACTGTTGTACTATCAACGACATCACAAGGTAGAGAGTTCCAAACATTATAGAAACAACTCGATTGATGAAGAAGTGTTTAGCTTCGTGCGACGAGAATCTTTACCACTTATCTTCAAATTGTGATTTCTTCTTGTTCTATTTGATCGATCAATTGTAAAGTAATCTTCCGCATTAATATCACTGAATCCTTTGAACATTTTAAACACTTCTATTAGATCGCCTCGCATTCTTCGTTTTGATAGGCTGAATAAATTTACTTCTTTAAGCCTTTGTTCATATGACAAATTTCTCAACCTAGGAATCATCTTTGTTACTCTTTTTTGGACCCGGTCCAACTTTTCTATGTCTTTCTGTAGTAGGGAGACCAAACTGTACACAGTACTCTAGACGGGTCGAACCAACGAATTATACAATTTTAATATTACTTTTTCCGATTTATTATTAAAGACTGTCCGATGAAGCCAACCAATTTGTTTACAGTTTTAACTACCTCTGAACAATGCTGACCGGGCTTTAAATCGCTTGATATAGTGATTCCAAGATCCTTTTCTTTACTTACTGCAGGCAGTTGTTGGCCATTCATTACGTACCGAACGCGATTGTTATTTTTTCCGATGTGCAACACTTACATTTCTCAACGTTCAATTTCATTTGTTTCAAAATATATATACGAATACACATAAAATAACGTAGATTTCTATAAATATATATATACAAAATACAAATAAAATTAAGTAAATAGGAATCAAAAATGTATACAAAATACATAAAATAATGTAAATTGTAAATATAAATAAACAAAATGCCAATAAGAGAATGTGTATTTGTATAAATATAAATATGGAAAATGCACATAAAATAACGTAAATTTGTATAAAACTATATACAAAAATACACAGAAGTAATTAAATTTGTATGAAAATAGATATACAAAATACACACAAAATAAGCTAAATTTGAATTGAAATATATATACAAATCCTTATTTCATGTGTATTCGTATATATATTTTGAAACAAATTTACATTGTTTATATGTATTTTGCATATCTATTTTTGTGTATTCTGTATTTGTTTTTGTTATACATAGAATAATGTAAAATCGTATCAAAATAAGTACACAGAATATCAATAAAATAATTTAAATTTGTATGAAAAAAAATATGCAAAAAATCCATAAAATAAAGCATATTTTTTTAAAAAATACATATACAAAAATACACATAGAATAATTAAATTTGTATTAAAATTAATATACAAAATGCACATACAATAAGGTAAGTTTGTATTGAAAAAAACGCAAAATACACATACAACAGTGTAAATTTGTTAAAAATATATATACGAATACACATAAAATAACGTTCATTTCTAAAGGAATATATATACAAAATACACATGAAATGATGTAAATACGTATAAAATATATATACAATATACAAATTAAATACTGTAAATTGGCGTCAAAATAAATAAACAAAATATCAATAAAAGAATGTGTATTTGTATGAAAATAGATATACAAAATACACATAAAATAACATAAATTTGTATCAAACTATATAAAAAATACACAAAAATATTTTAATATGTATGAAATTAAATATACAAAATACATATAAAATTAGGTAAATAGGCCTTGTATTGAAATACATATACAAAATACACATAAAATAATGTAAATATGAATGAAAGACATAAACAAATACACTTAAATAACGTAAATTTTAATAAAAAATATATACAAAACACAAAGAGAATCATGTAAAATCGTATCAAAATAAATACATAATATTAATAAAATAATGTAAATTTGTATAAAATAAAGAGGCAAAAATACCATAAATAACGCTTTTTTATTTAAAAAATATATATAACAAAATAAACATAATTTTTTTAATTTGAATTAATAAATATATAAAAACAAATACAATAAGGTAAATTTGTATTCAAATAGATATGCAAAATACATATAAAACAATGTAAACTTGTTTCAAAATATATATACGAATACAAATAAAATAACATAGATTTCTATAAATATATATACAAAATACACATAAAATGAAGTAAATACGTTTAAAAAAATGCATACAAAATATACATAGAATAATGTAAAATTCGTATCAAATAAATATACAAAATACCAATAAAAGAATGTGCATTTGTATAAATATAATATACAAAATACAATAAAATAACGTAAATTTGTATAAAACTATATACAAATATACAAGTAAATAAATTTGTATGAAATACACACAAAATAAGCTAAATTTGAATTGAAATATATATACAAAATACATAAAATAAAAAATTCGTTTCAAAATATTTTAATAAATACACATATAATAAATTTGTAAAAATATATAAACAAAATACACATTAATTAATGTAAATACGTATAAAAATATTTACAAAATACACAAATAATCAAGTCATTCGTATCAAAATAAATAAACAAAAACTAATTAAATAATGTAGATTTGTATGAGAAAACATATACAAAATACACATAAATAACGTTTTAAGTTTCTATAAAAATATGTACAAAATGCACATAAAATTAGTTATAAAAATATATACAAAACACACATTAGATAATGTAAATGATATAAAAATATGTATACAAAATACCTATGAAATAATCTAAATTCGTATCGAGTTAAATTAAGAAAATAGCAATAAAATAATGTAATTTTGGATGCAAATATATAGAAAACACACATAAAATAACCTAAATACAAATACAAATATACACATTAAAATTTAAATTGAATGAAATAAATATAAAATAAACATAAAATAAGGTAAATTTCTCTTGTAATAAAATATATGGAAGAATACACATAAAATAATATAAATTTGTATGAAAATATATATACAAATACACATAAAATAACATGAATTTGTATAAAATTTGTTTTAAATATATATGAATACACAATAATAAAAATAACGTAAATTTTATGAAAATGTATATATATAATACACATAAAATAGTTTAAATACGTAGAAAATATATATACAAAATACACATAAAATAATGTAAATTTGCAAAATAATAAAAATAGATATGCAAAATACACATAAAGTTAGGCAAATTTGTATTGAAATACATATATAAAATCACATAAAATAATGTAACTTTGTATAAAATATATAAACAAATACATATAAAATCACGTAAATTTGGATAAAATATATATATACAAAATATACATTAAATATTTTAAATATGTATAAAAATATATTATATTATATATATTTTTATTGATATTTGCGTTATTTATGTGTTTTTTGTATATGTTTTCTCATAGAAATTTACATTATTTTATTGGTAATGTATTTTGTACATTTTTTTATACGTATTTACATTATTTAATGTGTATTTTGTTTATATATTTTTATACAAATTTACGTTATTATATGTGTATTTGAATAGGTATTTTGATACAAATTTACATTATTTTATGTATTTTGTATACATAGTTCAATTCAAATTTAGCTTATTTTATGTGTATTTTGTATATCTATTTATTTTAATACAAAATCAAATATTTTATGTTTTTTCTTATCTATATTTTATAAAAATGCGTTATTTTATGGGTATTTTGCATCTTAATTTTCATACAAATTTACATTATTTTATTAATATTTGTATTTATTTTGATACGATTTTACATTATTTTATTTGTGTTTTGTATATATTTTTATACATATTTACATTATTTAATGTTTTTTTTGTATATATATTTGATACATATTTACGTTATTTTAAGTCTATATGTTTATATATTTTCATTCAAATTTACATTATTTTATGTGTATTTTGTATATGTATTTCAATACAAATTTACCTATTTTATATGTTTTTGTATATTTATTTTCATACAAGTTTAAATTATTTTGTGTATTTTTGTTTATAGTTTTATACAAATTTGGGTTATTTTATGTGTATTTTGTTTATCTATTTTCACACAAATACACATTCTTTTCATGATATTTTGTTTATTTATTTTGACACGAATTAACATTATTTAATGTGTATTTTGTATATGTATTTTTATACGTATTTACATTATTTCAAGTGTATTTTGTATATATATTTCTATAGAAATCTGCGTTATTTTATGTATTCGTATATATATTTTGAAACAAATTTACATTGTTTTATGTGTATTTTGCATATTTTTCAATACAAATTTACTTTATTGTATGTGGATTTTGTATATTAATTTTAATACAAATTTGATTAATCTATGTGTATTTTGTATATATATTTTATAAAATATGCTTTATTTTATGGGTATTTTGCATCTTTATTTTCATACAAATTTACATTATTTTATTGATATTCTGTGTATTTATTTTTATATGATTTTACATTATTCTATGTGTATTTTGTACATATTTTATATAAATGTATTTGTTTTCATTTCATACAAATCTACATTATTTTATGTGTTTTTGTATATGTATTTAATTAAATTTAACTAGTTATATGTGTATTTAGTATATCTATTTTGTATGTATATTTTTATAGAAATTTACTCTATTTTATGATATACGTATATATATTTTGATACAAATTTACATTATTGATGTGTATTTTGCATATCTATTTCAATACAAATTTACTTTGTTGTACGCATTTTGTATATTTATTTTAATACAAATTTAACTATTTTATATGTATTTTGTATATATATTTTATGCAAATATGTATGGATATTTTGCTTCTTTATTTTCATACAAATTTACATTATTTTATTGATATTCTCTATCTATTTTGATACGATTTAACATTATTTTCTGTGTATATTGTATATTTTTAATACATATTTACATTATTTAATGTTCATTTTGTATATATATTTTATCCAAATTTACATTATTTTATGTGTATTTGTTTATATATTTTCATACAAATTTACATTATGTTATGTGTTTTTGTATATATATTTTTCTACGTATTTAAATTATTTATGTGTATTTTATATACATTTTCATAAAAAATTACATTATTTTATTGTGTGTATAAGTATATATTTTGATACAAATTTTATTCAAATTCATGTTATTTTATGTGTATTTGTATATATATTTTCATATAAATTTATATTATTTGATGTGTATTTTTACATAGTTTTCATTACAAATTTACCTTATTTTATAATTATTTCGTATATTTATTTCATTCAATCTTAAATTATTTTATGTGTATGTTTGTATTTGTTTTTAGGTAATTTTATATGTATTTTTTATATATTTTCATCCAAAATTACATCATTTTATAGGTATTTTCTTAATTTAATTCGATACGAATTTAGATTTTTTTATAGGTATTTTGTATACATATTTTTATACTCTTTTACATTATCTAAAGTGGTTTTTGTATATATATTTTTATGCAAATTTATTATATGTTCATTTTGTAAATATATTTTTATAGAAATTTTATGTTATTTTATATATACAGCCTTTATATAAATTTACGTTATTTTATGTGCATTTTATATTTATTATTTATACAAATACACATTCTTTTATTGGTATATTGTTTATCGATGACATTTATACGAATTTACATTATTTTATGTATTTTGTATACATTTTTTATACATATTTACTTAATATTATGTGTATTTTGTATATGTAATTTTAAAAGAAATTCTACGTTATTCTTTATGGGTATCTTCGTATATATATCTTGGAAACAAAAAAAATTTATATATTATTTATATGTATTTTGCATATCTATTTCAATACCAAATTTACTTTTATTGTATGTGCTTTTGTATATTTATTTCGCTATTACAAATTCAAATATTTTATGTGTATTTTGGTATCAATAATTAAAAAAAAGCAAAGCGTTATCATTTTATAGGTATTTAATGCATCTTAATTTTCATACAAATTTCATGCCATTATTTTATTAATATTCTGTGTATATATTTTGATACGATTTTCCATTATTCTTATTTGTGTTTGTATAGATTTTTTATACATATTTACATTATTTAATGTGTATTTTCGAATAACATTTCAGTACAAATTTACGTTATTATATGTGTATTTGCTTATATATTTTCTTTCAAATTTTACATTATTTTATGTGTATTTTTGTATATGTAGTTTCAATGGTTAGCAAATTAACTCTAATTTTATGTGTATTTCAGTATTTCTTTTCATACAAATTTTAATTATTTTGTTTATTTTACACAGTTTTATGTCAAATTTGAAAGTTATGCCTTATGTACGCATTTATTACATTATTTATTGTGTAGTTTTGTATATATTATTTTTATCAAAAGTTACTTTATTTTATTGTGTCTATTTTGGACATATATTTTATGCGAAATTAGTTGTTATTTCATAAGTGTATTTGTATATGTTTTCTCAAATATAATTTCACATTGGTTTTATTGATATTTTGTTTGATTTGAAGTTTGATTATTGAAATTACATGGATTATATGTGTATTTTAAGTACATATGTTTTATACTTTAATATTGGTACATTTTTAATACATATTTACATTTCATTTAATGTTCATTTTGTATATATATATTTTTCCAAATTTACATTATTTATGTGTATTTGTTTATATATTTTCACACAAATCATACATATTTATGTGTTTTGCATATATTTTTCTACGCATTTAAATTATTTTATGTGTATTTTTATATACATTTTGCTAAAAAATGACATTATTTTGATTGGTATAAGCATATATTTTGATACAAATTTTATGTGGACAAATTCTGCTGTTATTTAATGTGTATTTGAATATACATTTTCATAATAAAATTTATATTATTTTCATGTGTATTTTTTCAATATATTTCATTACAAATTTCCATCTTTATTTTTATGTTTATTTTGTATATATTATTTCCATTCAATTTCCAAATTATTTTATGTGGTTACTTCATTTGTATTTCCAGATTAGGTTATTTTATATGTATTTTCTAGTATATGGATATTTTCAATCCTAAAATTATATCACTTATTGATATTTTCTTAATTTAATCTCCGGATAGACGTTAATCTCTAGATTATTCCATAGGTATTTTGGTATACATATTTTTATACACCCTATTTATTAATCATCTGAAAGTGTGCCTTGTATATATATTTTTATGCAAATTTATTTTATGTTCATTTTTACATATATTTTATAGAAATTTGCGTTAATTTATAAAACTATATATATAAAATAACGCAAAATGGTAAAATATGTACAAAATGAAACATAAAATAAATTTACAAAAATATATATACAAAACACACTTTAGATGATGTAAATGAGTATAAAAAAATATGTATACAAAATACCCATGAAATAATCTAAATTCGTATCGAGTTAAATTAAGAAAATAATAAATAATGTAATTTTTGGATGAAAAATATATATACAAAATATATATAAAATAACCTAAATACAAATACAAATATACACATAAAATAATTTAAAATTGAATGAAATAAATATACAAAATAAACATAAAATAAGATAAATGGTAATGAAATATATGAAAATACACATAAATACTATAAATTTGTATGAAAATATATATTCAAATACACATTAAATAACATGAATTTGTATAAAATTTGTATCAAAATATATACTTATACACACAATAAAATAATGTATTTTTTTTATGAAAATGTATATATACAAAAATACATAAAATAACGAAATATGTAGAAAAATATATATACAAAAATACATAAAATAAATGTAAAATTTGTATGAAAATATATATAAACAAATACATATAAAATAATGTAAATTTGGAAAAATATATATATACAAAATGAATGATTAAATAATGTAAATATGTATTAAAAAATATACAATATTCGTATAAAAGACAAGGTACAAAATACACATATAATCATAAAAATTTAGAATAAACTAAATAAATAAAATATTTACTAAATAATGTAAATTTGTATGAGAAAACATATACAAAATACATAAAATAACGCTAATTTCCTATAAAATATATGTCCAAAAACAACGTAAAATAAAAGTAACTTTGATAAAAATATATATACAAAACACATAATAAATAATGGAAATGTACATAACAACCTAAATTTGTATAAAACTATATGTACCAAAAAAACAAAAAATAATTAAAAATTTGTAAGGAAAAGAAATATACAAAATACACATAAAAATTAGGTTAATTTGTGCTTGAAATATATATACAAAATACAATATAAAAATAATGTAAATTTGAAAGGAAAATATATAAACAAATACATATAATAACGTAAATTTGTATGAAATATTTATTCAAAATACACATTAAATAATGTAAATATGTATAAAAAATCTATACAAAACAATAAATAGAATAATGGAAAATGTATCAAATATATACATTGAATATTAATAAAATAATGTAAATTGTAAGAAAATTAAGATGCAAATACCTATAAAATAACGCTTTTTTTTTTTAATTATTGATACCAAAAATACAATATAAAATATTTGAATTTGTAATAAAATAAATATACAAAAAAGCACATACAATAAGGTAAATTTGTATTGAAATAGATATGCAAAATACATAAAAATAATGTAAATTGTTTTCAAGATATATATACGAATACACATAAAAATAACGTAGATTTCTTTAAAATTACATATACAAAATACATATAATATTAAGTAAAATATATAAAAAATGTATACAAAATACACATAAAATAATGTAAATTCGTATAAATGTAAATAAACAATATACTAATAAAAGAGAATGTATTGTATAACACAAATATACAAACAATATAAAATAACGTAAATTTATATAAAAACTATATATATAAAAATAACGCAAATTTCTATAGTAAAATATATGTACAAAAATAACATAAAATAAATTTGCATAAAAATATATATATACAAAACACACTTTTAGATAATGTAAATGAGTATAAAAAAATATGTATACAAAAATACCCAGAAATAATCTAAATTGCATCGAATTAAATTAAGAAAATACCAATAAAATAATATAATTTTGGATGAAAATATATATACAAAATACTTATAAAATAACCTAAATACAAATACAAATATACACATAAAATAATTTAAAATTGAATGAAATAAATATACAAAATAAACATAAAATAAGATAAATTTGAAATGAAATATATGTAAAAATACATAAACAATATAAATATATGAAAATACATATACAACACACATTAAATAACATGAATTTGTATAAAATTTGTATCAAAAATATATACTTATACACACAATAAAAATAAATTTTTTATGAAATGTATATACAAAATACACATATAAAATAATTTAAAAACGTAGAAAATATATATACAAAAACACATAATATACTACTTATATGAAAAATATATAAGAATACACATAAAATAATGTAAATTGATAAAATATATACAAAATGAACATTAAATAATGTAAATATGTGTATTAAAAAAATATATTAATATACATTGAAAATAATGTTAAATCGTATCGCAGATAGAGAATATCATCAAAATAAATGTAATTTGTATGTGAAAATAAAGATGCAAAAATATCTCATATGATAAACCTATATTTGCATAAAAATATATATACAAAAAATACATATAAAATAGTTAAATTTAGATAAAAATAAATATACAAAAATGCACGTGTTAACAAAGTAAATTTGTATTGAATAGATATGTAAAATAATACATCAATGTAAAATTTGTATCAAAAATATATACGAATACCATAAAATAGAGTAAATTTCTATGAAAATATACATATAAAATAGATACTAAATACACATATAACTAGTTAAATTTAGAATTACATATACAAAAAAACACATAAAATAATGTAGATTTGTATGAAATGAAATAAATACATTTTTATATAAAATATATGTACAAAATACACATAGAATAAACGATATCAAAATAATATAGAATATCAATAAATAATGTAAATTTCAGGCTTAGGAATAAAGATGCAAAATACCCACAAAAATGTAAAAAAAGCATATTTTATAAAATACAGCTACAAAAATACACATAGATTAATCAAATTTGTATTAAAATTAATATACAAATGCACATACAATAAAGTAAAATTTGTATTGAAAAATATGCAAAATACACATTAAAACAAATGTAAATTTGTTGATTTCAAACATATACATGAATACACATAAAATAACGCAGATTTCTTTATAGAAATATACAAAATAGTTAATTTACAGTATCGTGAAATAATAAAGATATAAAATAGATATACACAAAATAATAATACATTAATAATGTTAATTCGTGTCGTAATACAATAAACAAAAATATCATGAAAAGAATGTGTATTTGCATGAATAGATAAACAAAAATACACATAAAATAACCCAAATTTGGTATAAAAATTCATAAAACAAAAATACATTAAAATAATTTAAAACTTGTATGGTAAAAATAAATATACAAAAACATATAAAATAGGTAATTTTGTATTGAATATATATATTAAAATACACATAAAATAATGTAAATTTGAATGAAAATATATAAAACATATAGACTTAAAATAAATGTAAATATGTATTTAAATATATATGTTAAAAAAATGATAAATAATGTAAATATGTATAAAAAACATATATACAAATAATAAATAAAATAATCAAAATCGTATCAGAAATAAATACAGAAAATATTAACAAAATAATGTAAATTTTGTAGTGAAAACATAAAGATGCAAAATACCATAAAATAACGCATTTTTTATAAAATAAGAAAAACATAATATTTGATTTTGTATTAAAATAAATAGATATAAATAATAATATAAATAAGTTAAATTTGAATTGAAATATGTGATAAAATGTATAAATAATGTAAATTTGTATCAAAATACCTATTCAAATACACATATAATAATGTAATTTGTATAAAATATATAACAAATACATTAAATAATGTAAATATGTATAAAAATGTACAAAATATCAATAAAATAATGTGAATTTCTATGAGAAAACATATACAAAAACACATAAATAACGCAATATCAATAAAAATATATATAATATATATTTTATACATATTTAAAATATTTAATGTATATTTTGTATATATATTTTATCCAAATTTACGTGATTTTATGTATTTGTTTATATTTTTACACAGTTACATTATTTTATGTGAGTTTTGTATATGTATTCTCAACAAATTTGCCTAACTTTATGTGTATTTTGCATATCTATTTTTATTATTTTTATGAATTTACATTATTTTAGTGTGTATTTTGTATATATATTTTCTTACGTATTTTAAACTATTTTATGTGTATTATATATACATTTTCAAAAATTTACGTTATTTTTTATTGTGTGTATTCTTTTGTTATATTTTGAAACAAATTTTATACAAATTATGTTATTTTATGTGTATTTATATATATTTTCAAGGCTAAATTTATATTATTTTATGTGTATTCTCCATATATTTTATTGCTGTACCCATTTTATTTTTATGTTTATTTTGTATATTTATTTCATTCAATTTAAATTTTAATGTGTATATTTGTATTTTGTATTTAGGTTATTTTATGTGTGTTTTCTATATATTTGCATCCAAAATTACATTATTTTATTGCTATTTTCTCTTAATTTAACCTTGATACGAATTTAGATTATTATTTCATAGGTGTTTTGTATACATATTTTTATAATTACTTACATTATCTAATGTGTTTTGTATATATTTTTATGCAAAACTAATTTTATGTGCATTTTGTACATATTTTTTTATAGAAACTTAAACGTTATTTTATGTGTATTTTGTATATGTTTTCTCATACAAATTCATTATTTAATTAGTTTTTGTTTATTTATTTTGATACGAATGACTTGATTATTTATGTATTTTGTAAATATTTTTTATACGTATTTACATTAATTAATGTGTATTTTGTTTATATATATTTTTTAAATTTACATTTTATTATATGTGTATTTATTAAAAATATTTTGAAATGGAATTTTATTTTTATTTTATGTATTTTGTATATATATTTCAATTCAAATTTAGCTTATTTTGTGTGTATTTTGTATATCTATTTTCATACAAATTTATTTATTTTTGTCAGTATTTTTTAGTATATTAAGTTTTATAATAAATTTACGTTATTTTATGTGTATTTTGTATATTTATATTTATACAACATAACATTCTTTTATTGGTATTTTGTATATTTATTTTGATAACGAATTTTACACGCATTCTATGTATATTTTGTATACATTTTTTTAAACGTATTTACTTCTATTTTTATGTGTATTTTGTATATATATTTTTTTTATAGAAATCTACGTTATTTCCTTTTTTATTAACATTTGTATTCTGTATATATATTTTGGTAAAACAAGTTTACATTGTTTTATATGTATTTTGCATATTCATTTGAATAACAAATTTTCAATTTTATTGTATGTAAGTTTTTATATATTTATTTTAATTCAAATTAAAAAAAATTATGTTATATTTTGTTATATATATTTTTTTAAATAAAAAAGTTAAGTTATTTTATGGGTATTTTGCCTCTTTATTTTATACTAAATCTCTCTACATTATTTTATTAATATTATCAGTGTATTTATTTTGATACGATTTTACATGATTCTCTTTTGTGTTTTGTATATATTTTTATTAAAATTTACGTTATTTTAAGTGTATTTTCTATATATATTCTTATATAATACCTACGTTATTTATGTAATGTTTATGTCTTTTTCATTCATATTTACATTATTTTATGTGTATTTTGTATATGTATTTCAATAGAAATTTACTCTAATTTTATATGTATTTTCTCTTGTATATTTAATTTCATGCATATTAAAAAATATTTTTGTGTATTTTTGTATATAGTTATACAAATTTATGTTATTTTATGTGTATTTTGTATATTGCATTTTCTTACACAAATACACATTCTTTTTATTGATATTTTGTTTATTTATTTTGATGCGAATTTATGTATTTAATTTGTATATTGTATATATATTTTATATACGTATTTACATCATTTCATGTGTATTTTGTATATATATTCCTTTAGAAATGAATACATTATTTTATAAAGTGTATTCGTATATATATTTTTTAACAAATTTACACTGTTGTATGTGTATTTTATGTATTTTTCAATAATAAACTTACCTTATTGAAATGTGCATTTTGTATATTAATTTTAATAATAAATTTAATTATTCTATGTGTATTTTGTATATATATTTTTAAAAAAATATATGCTTTATTTTATGGATATTTTGCATCTTTTATTTTCATACAAATTTAAATTATTTTTTATTGATATTCTGTGTATTTATTTTGATAACGATTTTACATTATTCTATGTATAACAAAAACAAATACAGAATAATAAAAATAGATATGCAAAATATTATAAATAATGTAATTTCGTTTCTAAAATATATATACGAATGCACACATGAAATAAGGATTTGTATATATATTTCAATTCAAATTTAGCTTATTTTTGTGTGTATTTTGTATAATCTATTTCTCATGGCAAATTCTAATTTTTCACTTCTGTGTATTTTTGTATATATAGTTTTATACAAATTTTATTGTTATTTTTATGTGCATTTTCCATATTTATATTTATACAAATACACATTCCCTCTTATTGGCATTTTGTTTATTTGTATATTTATACGAATTTACATTATTTTTATGCAGTATTTCTTGTATACATTTTTGATTCCTATTTACTTAATTTTATTTTATAGCTTTTGTATATATATATTTATAGAAATCTACGTTATTTTATGTGTATTCTCAGTATATATATTTGAAAACAAATGAAATTGAACGTTGAGAAATGTAAAGTGTTGCACATCGGAAAAAATAACAATCGCGTTCGGTACGTAATGAATGGCCAACAACTGCCTTTTGCAGTAAGTAAAAAGAAAAGTGATCTGGAATCACTATATCGGAAGCGATTTATCAGCCCGGTCAGCATTGTTCAGAGTGTAGTTAAAACTGCAAACAAATTGGTTGGCTTCCCATCGGACGAGTCTTTAATAATAAATCGGAAAAAGTAATATTAAATTGTATAATTCAAGTTGGTTCGACCCCGTTCTAGAGTACTGTGTACAGTTTTGGTCTCCTACTACAGAAAAGATGATAGAAAAGTTGGAACGGGTCCAACGAAGAGTAACAAAGATGATTCCTAGGTTGAGAAATTTGTCATATGAACAAAGGCTTACAAGAAGTAAATTTATTCAGCCTATCAAAAACGAAGAATGCGAGGCAGATCTAATAGAAGTGGTTTTAAAATGTTCAAAGGATTCAGTGATATTAATGCGGAAGATTACTTACAATTGATCGATCAAATAGAAACAAGAAGAAAATCACAATTTGAAGATAAGTGGTAAAAGATTCTCGTCGCAATCGAAGCTAAACACTTCTTCATCAATCGAGTTATGGAAAGTTAATGTTTCTGAACTCTCTCTACCTGTGTGATGTCGTTGATAGTACAAATGTCAGTTACGGCCTTCAAGAATAGATGATTGATTAGACAAGTGTTTTGAATCCAACTGAGCAACTAAGATATTACTCATGGCTGTCGTAATAACGTTAAATTCTTTTTCATGAATACTGGTGTCCTTGTCCGCTTTTATCGCCCGGTTAGTGGTAGCAGTAATGGTAGTTCTTTTCCTTTCCTACATAAATTCCATGGCAGTTTTTCCATGCTGTATGGTTTTTCCCGCCAGCTTTGGCTTGAGGATAGTAGAGGAGTCATTTTGCTGTCCTTCATTTTCCACCTTTTGATTAGATAGTTATAGTATTGTCACAAACAACTCGTAAGGACCAGCAGGTCTGCTGTTGTTTGTTCTACCTTTGTGTTTCTTTGTACTGATAGTCTTCTACCTCTCAAATTCCGCCGCCATGTTGCCTCCTTTTCTATCTTCTATCGATATTTTCACGCTCACTGCTTCTCTTCTGAACTTGCTAACTGCACGCCTAATCCACCTTTTATGCGTGGCCCCTGCCGCACACGACTTTCTACTCATGCTCATCCTTTACAACCGTCCAAAGCCCTTATGCAAGAGCGTACCGAGCATCTTCAATTTTATCCCCTCACGCTGGTAATTTCTTGGAACGATCTTCTTCATCTGTATTTCCTCCTGCCTACGGTTTGAAACTCATTCAAGAGAAAGGTATCAGGACACCTCTTCTCACGGAACTAACTGCTCTTCGCAAACCTCTTCTGAGTTCATATGAGCAGAGAGCTTTTTTGGGGGTTTCTCATGGTACTTTTAGGAGAGGATGTTTGAGACAGATAACTGGCAAAAACAGGCTTAGGTGCCAAATGTAGATGATTACGGCACTCGTGAGCAACTTTGGGGTAGATCACAAAACATGTATTATGCACGGTATGAGCTTGGCTAGGTGTCAGCTATGTTGCACCGCCTCACAAATTACAGTCACGAGCAGAGGGTAAAGTTTTGACTGGGTCAAGGCGGCTTAGCACAGGGCGCTAAAGAGTGCAAATCAATGGTAAAATATCTGACTGGGGATAAGCATGAGGGAAGTCCTGTTGGGGTACCTGCATTAGGGTCCACTTTATTATTATTTATATCAATAATTTGGATGTTATGGTGAATTAGTAGTGCATTTGGGGTAAATTTCGGCAGTAGATGATACCAAGATCGGTAGAGTAAAATTGTTTGACTGTGACGCTAGTATTCTCCAAGGTAAACTCACAGATTGTAAGGATCAAGTGGACAAATGGAGTTCAACTGTAAGTGCAGTATTCTGGAGTGGTGGTAATGTCCCCTCACATAACGGCTGCTAAATGACACTCTATGTATTCAAAAGTGAGGATTTAGGGTCTTAGAATGATCTGTCCAAGGGCACAATGCATCTGCCAGAAATTGTTTAATAGGTACAGATTTATTTCAAGAGTACAACAGTCTGAACCTCCCTCAAACTCTATCTACATTAGTTAGACCCTCATCTTGACTATGTGGTTCAGTTCTACCTTTACTAGAATGGATATCAAATGTTAGAATCGGCAGAGGAGGATGACTAAGATGATTCAGGGTTGAAAAAATTTGCCATACGAGGGAAGACTCAAATGAAAGCTAAACTTGCATTCTAAAGGCGAAGAGTACGTGGAGACATGATCGAGGTTTATAAATGGATGAAGGGTTTTTAATAAGGAGACATCCAAGGTTTCGTTAGAGAACTGGTAGGACACGGAAGTAATGGGTTTAAACTGACAACTGATTCAACAGCAAAAAATTGGTTTAACAGGTGGTGGATAAGTGGAATAGGCTACAGTTTGGGGCAAAAGAGAGTGCCAACACAATCTGTCATCTAAAAAATAGACTAAAGTTCATGGACAGCGATATTAGGTGGGGTTAGATACACGGGAGCGCGAAGTCAAAGGAGTTGCTCAGGCCAGGCCTCCACCGGCCTCTTGCACCTCCTGCGTTCTTATGTTCTTATGTTATGCTCTCTACTCATCAGGGGGTGTTGAGGATTTTGTCTCATTATTACTTTTTTTTTCCTTGAGCTGCCTTTGCTGTAAAAAAGAAAATGACATCGATGTAACGTTTAACTATGATCTACCAGTAACCATCAGTTCAACTGGCACCTCTCTCTCTCTCTCTCCTCTCTCTCTCCGGCGTTCGGGTGTGCGGGCGAGCACAAAAAGGAAAGACTTGAAAGAAACAAGAATGATCAAAGGAAGAAGAAAAAAACAGCTGGAGGAAGAAGAAAAGGAGACACAAAATAAGCAGATGCAAAGGAAGAGAGGTGAATAATATATTTGAAAGAAAAGGATGAATGAATATACTAAAAATTATAATGGGGGATATATTGTTTACTACTTCCCTACAACTACTACTACTACTAATACTGTTACTACTACTACTACTACTACTACTACTACTACCATTTCTTCTACCAGCAGCGCCACTACCATATGCTTCAATTCAACAAAAAAAGGCACCAGACCATGATTTCAACTGCCGGAGGAATCTCGGAAGGAGCAAGTTCTTCAAAGCTTCTAAGACACCTCGAAATTACGAGTAAAGCCTTCGGAGCCGCGGGTGTGTCGAAGCGGCTCGGTGTCGCAAAAATCTCTCTCAACGTACATTTGAATGCTGATATTTCACTATTCAAATGTCTTTTCTTGCATCCTCACGCCCGGGTATTTTCTCCTTCCTCCTCCTCCTCCTCCTACCTCCTCCTCCCTTCACCAACGAATTTCACTGAAAAGAGACGCTATGCTGAAATATGAATCAAGCATTTGCAACCAGTAAATGACCACCCATGGTTACAAACCATCCCATGAATCTAGAAAATGGTTTATCCAGTCAAGTGGCGAGGTCACAGACATTGCTAGGCATTTCTTTTCAAACCAAATCATGTCAATGGAACAACTCGCTGAAGTCTTAAATTCAGAAACCATCAACTTTAGAAAATCGCACTACTGCTACGAATCAAGCGTAAACAGAACGCGCACCAAAGTGCTGTGATCTGCCTTGGAGGCACCCAAGTGACTGTCGAACAGATCACATACTGGAGAGGGCGGTAGTGAGCCAATAGGTTTCATCTTGGCTTGATCTGCCTGGAGGCAACTAAGTGACTGTCGAACAGATCACAGCACTGGAGAGGCGACCTCGTAGTACAACAGGCTTCATCTTTGGGCTTGATCTACACTGAGGCACCAAGTGACTGTCGAACAGATCACAGTATTGGGAGAGGGCGGCCTCGTAGTGGTTTTCAGGCTTCATCTTGGCCGCCTTTTCATCGGGTCCTGTTTCTCCTCCTCGTCCCCGTCCTCGTCCTCGTCCGTGCTCTTCTCATAGTTCGACCTGTCCTTCAATACCTCTTCCCTTTTACTCAGGCTCTACATCATCGACTCCTCCTCCTCCTCCTCTTATCTTCTTCCCTGGGCGCAATAACGAGGACAAACCCAAGTTTTTGGATAAAAGTTCTATCCAAACAACGATCCGCCATCTCACACGATCATGATAGCAAGACCTCTCACGGCAGGAGGAGTGAAGAGGCGAAGGATGGAAGAGAGAAAGGCGAGATGAGAGCTAATGGAGAGTAGGAGGAATCAAATGTGAGGAGAAATGGAAACAAGAGAGAGAGAGAGAGAGAGAGAGAGAGAGAGAGAGAGAGAGAGAGAGAGAGAGAGAGAGAGAGAGAGAGAGAGAGAGAGAGAGAGAGAGAGAGAGAGAGAGAGAGAGAGAGGTATAAAACAGACAGCTAAACAGACAGACAAACGAGTGAGAGGATGGATGTTGAGCCTCAGAACACATCTGAAATTCGGTCAACAAACACTTTGTAATAATATATTGTTTTCTACTCGATGGATTGATGTTCGTGCTGTGGTATTTCGCTTTCTTAATTTTACGTAATTTTATTTTACTTTCTATCGCCTGATTTTCATGTACGTTAGTTTTTCGATTTTTTCTTTTATTTATTTATTTTATTTAGCTTTTATGTACTTCAGGTGTTATTATTTTTATTTTCAACACTTTATTTTACATTTGTTTCGTAGTGATCACTTTTATCGTGTTGAGCAACAGTTTGTTAATTTTTTTCCGTACTTTGTGTTCGTGTGTTGGCCTCGCCGCCTTCCATTAGTGAATTGTCACGTTATTATTTCTTTATGTAGTTATTTGGAATGTTGGTTCGGTTCATCGTATTTGTTTTTTTCCAATGTAATTTCTTTTCTTTTGTTGTATATCATTATTTTGCGATACTTTACAGCCTGCATGGAGACTCGCCCGGAGGGACACTCGGACCTGGCGCCGTGGGGTGGGCGAGGCGACGCGCCCCCCAACGTATGCCTACGTTGACTGAATGATTGATTTTATTTTTGTGTTTTTTTCTGCACATAGCGTTATACGTGTTTGTACTGAAAATTACCCCCTAATTAATGAGTTAGTATTGTTTGTTTCGTTTTACTGTTTTAATAGCCTAAAATTGTCTTTATTCTGCGACAGTTTTAGTGTCATGCATTTATTAATCTTCGATCACTTACTGACTGTTTATCCTAAACTCTACGGTAGTTTACTGTACAATTTCATTTTCTTACATGTTCCCATATTGAAATTAGCATTTTACTGTTTCTGCAACGATAACTGAATGTTTACTTTACGTTTCTTCCTACGTATTCACATATTAAGTTTGTCTCGCTTTACTGTTTTATGTGATAATTTACTTTGTTTTTTGTTAAAACTGTCTCGAATTACTTTTTTTCTACGACAATTTACTGTTTTTTTTTTATCAGTCATGTTGCTGCCCCGTGCAACGTTTCGCTGTACTTTTTTTTCGACGATAAATCATAAGGTTGATATCCTCAACGTGTTTTCCTGCACATCGTTGCTGCAGTATACAAATTAGTGTCGAGAACCTCATCACACTGGGATGTAAGGAGCCGAGGCGAGGAGACTCGCCCCCCAGTGCTCCGCGTGACGCGAGAAAGGTGATCCTGTCCTGGCAAACATTTCGGCGGCCAAACACACACTTAACAAGGCTTTTGCAGGAGTTGTGGGCGCCTTCAGGGGTAGCTTACGACCCTGGTGGAAGTGTGACAAAGGTTTTGTACGGTGAACGTGAATAAACTCATGAGGACCCGATTAACCTCTTTCTGACCTTTGGAAATAGTTGATGTGAGAGGCGGAAGAGCCTGAGAATACCGACCCAAGCCTTGCTGAACCACGACCTGGATATCCTCGTTTCTTTTTTCTTTATCTAAATGTTTGATAATGAATAATATATATATATATATATATATATATATATATATATATATATATATATATATATATATATATATATATATATATATATATATATATATATATATATATATATATATATATATTACATTAATAATAATAATAATAATAATAATAATAATAATAATAATAATAATAATAATAATAAAAGACAAATTCTGCACCACAAGGCCAGAAACAGACTAAGGGGGAAAGGTTGGAGTGTTTCCTGCGGGTAAGGGAAGGGAAGGGAGGGAAGAAGAGAGAGAGAGAGAGAGAGAGAGAGAGAGAGAGAGAGAGAGAGAGAGAGAGAGAGAGAGAGAGAGAGAGAGAGAGAGAGAGAGAGAGAGAGAGAGAGAGAGAGAGAGAGAGAGAGAGAGAGAGAGAGAGAGAGAGAGAGAGAGAGACAGTGTTTTGTGCGTCTGTTCGTTTCACTGTATTTACTTTTTTTCTCGTGTCATTTCTTGTCTTTTCCTGTTTATCGTTATTCTGCGATAATTTACAGGTGTTATTTTCCCGTTTTTCAGCATAAGTCGCAATACGTGCTTGCATTTAAACATAACCTTTACTTGGTGAGTGTGTATTATTTCTGTTTAGTTTTACTATTCTAATAACCTATCATGTTATTTACTCTACGATAGTTTCAGTGCAATACATTTTCAATCAACGATCATTTACTGGCTGTTTATTTCAAATTCTACAGTAATTTACTGTAACATTATCTTACTACATGTTCTCGTAATGAGTTTAGCATTTTACCGTTTCTTCTACGATAACTAAATGTTGATAATAGGTTTTTCTTCTTACATATTCACATACTAAGTTTGTATCGTTTTACGGTTTTATGTGATAATTTATTGTTTCGATTTTTTTTTTCAACGATAATTTATCGCCTTCTTTCATCGGATATATTGTTCCCTATACAATGTTTCGTGGTACTTTTTCGTGTTAATGATACATTATTGTGTTATTATCATGCATTATCTTTAACGTGTTTTCCTGCAAGTCGTTGTTTCAATATAAATATAAGCGGCGAGAACCTTATCAACACCAGGACGTAAGGAGCCGAGGAGAGGAGACTGGAAACCCCGTGCCTTACATGACGCGAGAGGAGCGATCCTGTCTTGCCAAACCTGTCGGCGGGGATTGATTCAAAAGCTTTAGATAGACAAGAAAAGCAATAGGACGGTAGTTTGGGATTGGAGCGGTCATCCTTCTTAGGTACAGGCTGTATGAGGCATACTTCCAGCAAGAAGGAAAGGTGATTGATACAGAGAGCGAAGAGTTTGACCAGGCAGGTGACAGCACGGACACAGTTTTAAGGACAATAGGAGGCACTCCATCAGGTCCATAAGCCTTCTGAGGATTGAGGGCATAGAAACATCATTTGAAGAATCTTTATAACAGGCATAAAGGAGTCAGAAGATGGACCATATGCCCAGAATCGTCCAGAGTGGAGTTTAGAAAAAGTTTGAGAGAGTTCAGCCTTAGAGATAGATGAGACGGCAGTGTTGCCGTCAGGACTGAGAGTGGAGGAAAAGATGAAGAAGTGAAGTTGGAGGAGATGTTTTTGGCTAGATGCCAGAAGTCACAGGAAGAGTTAGAAAGCAAGGTTTTAACATTTTCTATTAATAGAATTTTTGTTATATAGATATATATATATATATATATATATATATATATATATATATATATATATATATATATATATATATATATATATATATATATATATATATATATATAAAAATGTATATATATATATATATATATATATATATATATATATATATATATATATATATATATAAATATATATATATATATATATATATATATATATATATATATATATATATACTAGTTCTGTACCGTCTCCGCCAGTTCTTCTCCTCCGCACAGTTGCTATCCATTTACAGTGGCCTTGTCCTCCCTCGTATGGAGTATGCATCTCATATTTGTGTGTGTGTGTGTGTGGGGGGGGGGAGATGCACTCACACAGCTCTCCTTGACAGAGTGGAGTCAAAGGCTCTTCGTCTCATCAGCTCTCTTCCTCATACTGGTAGTCTTCTACCTCTCAAATTCCGCCGTCATGATTCCTCGCTCGATATTTTCATGCTGACTGCTCTTCTGAACTTGCTAACTGCATGCCTCCCCCCTTCCTGCGGCCCCGCTGCACACGACGTTCTACTCATGCTCATACCTATACTGTACTGTCCAAACCCCTTATGCAAGAGTCAACCAGCATTTTCACTCTTTCATCCCTCACGCTGGTAAACTCTGGAACAATCTTCCGTCATCTGTATTTCCTCCTGTCTATGACTTGAACTCCTTCAAGAGGAGGGTATCAAGACACCTCTCCTCCCGAAATTGACTTCTCTTTTTGGACACTCCTTTGACCTCTATTCAGGAGCAGTAGTGGCATTACTTGACGATTTCTCTACGAACAGGGACTCTTAAGTAATTGGACAAGGAACTGCTTTCGAGAAAGCAATATGTGACCCAGGTTTTCTCATGAGTTTTCAAGTGCTCACCTCAGTTATAACTTCTAAGTGTCACTGATGGGAACTCTTGGAAGTGTACAGAGCTGCATATATGTATTTCAGTCCTATCGAGTTGGAGATAAGCTCAACTAACTTATTGCCCAAGCTGAGGAAAGGTTTGGAGATATCATCCAGAAGCCTTGATCAATCAGTGGTCGTCAGGAACATAAGGGTAACCTTCAATCAGCAATTCAACAGGAGTACTATCGAGGAAATATTTATCTCCCATTTTTGGACTCTGTGCTAACACAACTCAGGGAAAGGTGTCCATCTGAACAAGATAGGAGTCTTTTCTTCGGAAATCTTGTACCCTGTCTTTCATTTGATTATAATTTCAATGAACTGACGGAAGCAGTTGAATTTAATGGAAAATTTATTGGTGATGCATTTATGTACCTGCCTGGGCAGGCTTTACGTGCAGAAGCCACAAAGGTCCTTTAGAAGTCTATCGAAGGAAATACAGTGGAATACAAAGTTGGCGGACGAACGGTAAGTGTCTACTCTAGACTGACTGAGGGAATAATGAAAAACTTGGCGGGAAACATAACGCTTGCAGGCGGCGTTGCCAAATCAGGAGGCAACATTGCAAGGTTGAACTGAAATCTAGCTATCTGCTAATCTACAATACGGATCTCGTTGCAGCTGAATATCTACGGTACCAGAGTTATTGGAAGCGTAATGAAACTCATGAGAGGCCAAAGGAAGTTCCTGAGAGTCGAGACATTGGCATGCGCCTATAAAATGGGCACATATATAAATCTTTCCATCTTATTGCAGATTTTTTCAACTATACCTGTCAGGACTTCCGACAATTGCTTAAAACATACCTTAGGAACACAATAACATAAACCATGATCATTGACAATGACTTAAATTTTGATCATAATGAAATCCTTGATGAATTTGCGAGTAAGAACAGACGCCTAAATTTGAGGTAGACCAGTTTCAATGTATTGATATTCATAAAATACCTGACCCACTATCCATGTGTGTAAACGAGGACTACACAACATGTATGAATATAACTTTTTTTTTCCTTGCCCGTATATTACGGTGGTCGTTGAACATGTATTTCGAGAGTAATCAGTGTTGTTTTGAGGTATATATTTGCGTGCAAATTACAGAAATGAACATTATTGAAAGCAATGTTCACTCAGGTAACAAAATAAATACGTTTCAAATATTGAAATAGATTTATGCTGTATATATAGATATCTATAGATATATAGATATATAGATAGATATAGATATATATATAGATATATATATATATATATATATATATATATATATATATATATATATATATATATAGATATAGATATATATATATATATATATATATATATATATATATATATATATATATATATATATATATATATATATATATATATATATATATATATATATATCTTACTAAATCTGCTTCCTCTAGGCTGGGCGTTCTGTACCGTCTCCGCCAGTTCTTCTCCTCCGCACAGTTGCTATCCATTTACAGGGGCCTTGTCCTCCCTCGTATGGAGTATGCATCTCATATTTGTGGGTGGGTGTGGGGGGGGGGGATGCACTCACACAGCTCTCCTTGACAGAGTGGAGTCAAAGGCTCTTCGTCTCATCAGCTCTCCTCCTCATACTGAAAGTCTTCTACCTCTCAAATTCCGCCGTCATGATTCCTCGCTCGATATTTTCATGCTGACTGCTCTTCTGAACTTGCTAACTGCCTGCCTCCCCCCCCTCCCGCGGCCCCGCTGCACACGACGTTCTACTCATGCTCATCCCTATACTGTACTGTCCAAACCCCTTATGGAAGAGTCAACCAGCATCTTCACTCTTTCATCCCTCACGCTGGTAAACTCTGGAGCAATCTTCCGTCATCTGTATTTCCTCCTGTCTATGACTTGAACTCTTTCAAGAGGAGGGTATCAAGACACCTCTCTTCCCGAAATTGACCTCTCTTTTTGGACACTCCTTTGACCTCTATTCAGGAGCAGTAGTGGCATTACTTTACGATTTATCTACGAACAGGGACTCTTAAGTAATTGGACAAGCAACTGCTTTCGAGAAAGCAATATGTGACCCAGGTTTTCTCATGAGTTTGGAAGTGCTCACCTCAGTTATAACTTCTAAGTGTTACTAAACCCTTGACAGAGAAGCTGCAGGGGTCACAAGAACTGATGGGAGCTCTTGGAAGTGTACTGAGCTGCATATATGTATTTCAGTCCTATCGAGATGGAAATAAGCTCAACCAACTTTTTGCCTAAGCTGAGGAAAGGTTTGGAGATATCATCCAGAAGCCTTGATCAAACAGTGGTCGTCAGGAACATAAGGGTAACCTTCAATCAGCAATTCAGCAGGAGTACTATCGAGGAAATATTTGTCTCCCATTTTTGGAGTCTGTGCTCACATAACTCAGGGAAAGGTGTACATCTGAACAAGATAGGAGTCTTTTGTTCGGAAATCTTGTACCCTGTCTGTCATTTGATTATAATTTCAATGAACTGACGGAAGCAGTTGAATTTAATGGAAAATTTATTGGTGATGCATTTATGTACCTGCCTCGGCTGGCTTTACGTGCAGGAAGGATTGGTACAAGTAAGCCCCAAAGGTCCTTTAGAAGTCTATCGAAGGAAATACAGTGGAATACAAAGTTGGCGGACGAACGGTAAGTGTCTACTCTAGACTGACTGAGGGAATACTGAAAAACTTGGCGGGAAACATAACGCTTGCAGGCGGCGTTGCCAAATCAGGAGGCAACATTGCAAGGTTGAACTGAAATCTAGCTATCTGCTAATCTACAATGCGGATCTCGTTGCAGCTGAATATCTACGGTACCAGAGTTATTGGAAGCGTAATGAAACTCATGAGAGGCCAAAGGAAGTTCCTGAGAGTCGAGACATTGGCATGCGCCCCAAAAATGGGCACATCTATAAATCTTTCCATCTTGTTGCAGATTTTTTCAACTATACCTGTCAGGACTTCAACAATTGCTTAAAACATACCGTAGGAACACAATAACATAAACCATGATCAGTGACAATGACTTAAATTTTTATCATAATGAAATCCTTGATGAATTTGCGCGTAAGAACAGACGCCTAAATTTGAGGTAGACCAGTTTCAATGTATTGTTGTTAACGGTAACTAATTCACCTAGTTCATTCTTACTTTATATTCATAAAATACCTGACCCACTATCCATGTATCTTGCAAAAATATGTATTTCAGCAGCAGCCTGTGTAAACAGGGACTACACAACATGTATGAATATAGCTTTTTTTTTCCTTGCCAGTATATTACGTTTTTATTTGAACATGTAGTTCTAGAGTAATCAGTGTTGTTTTGAGGGTATATATTTGCGGTGCAAATTACAGAAATGAACATTATTGAAAGCAATGTTCACTCAGGTAGCAAAATAAATACGTTTCAAAGTATTGAAATCCCCCAGATTTATGCTGTACTTATATGCTACCAACAAACTTCTTAAATGTACAATGTATGTATATCAATGTATCAATGATGTATTTATAAAATAAAATAAAAAGAATTAGCCTAACAGTCTAACGATGAAGGTGTAGAAAGGTGGCATACTCAAGCTGTGGCGTACCCGGAAAATTGAAAAAGGGGGGGGGGGGGCCGTTAATATATATAAATATATATATATATATATATATATATATATATATATATATATATATATATATATATATATATATATATATATATTACCCCTCACCATATCAATTTTCCGGTTACGCCACTGGTTAAGAGTGCCACCCTCCTACACCTTCACCTTCCTACAGGGTCAGATTAGTGCAGTCCAGCCTTTCACTAGCATAGTTATAACACCTCCCAGCCTCTCTACAGCACATGACACCTTCTGAATCTCTAGCGCAGAGCATGGGAGTGCCACCTTTCTACATCTTCACCTTCCTACATGGTCAGATTAGTGCAGTCCAACATTTCAGTAGCATAGTTATAACACCTCCAACCCTCTCTGCAACACATGACACCTTCTGATTCCCTAGCACAGAGCATGGGAGTGCCACCTTTCTACATCTTCACCTTCCTACAGGGTCAGATTAGTGCAGTCCAGCCTTTCACTAGCATAGTTATAACACCTACAAGCCTCTCTGCAGCACATGGTACCTCATTCCCTAACACTGAGCCAGAGAGTGCCACCTTTCTACGCATTCACCCTCCTACAGGGTCAAATTAATGCAATCCAAACTTTTACTAGCATAGTTCGACCACTTCTAAGCCTCTCTGCAGCACCAGACACCTGATTCCCTAGCACTGAGCCAGAGAGTGCCACCTTCCTACACCTTCACCTTCCTACAGAGTCAGAATAGTGTAGCCCAGGCTTTCACTAGCATAGTTATAACACCTTTAAGCCACTCTGCAGCACATGACACCTTTTAATTCCTGACAACTGAATTAGAAAGTGCCTCCTTCCTCTAGTTACACCTTACTACAGGGTCAGATTAGTGCAGTCCAGCCTTTCACTAGCATAGTTATAACACCTCCAAGCCTCTCTGCAGCACATGACACCTTCTAATTCCTGAGCACTGACCTTGAGAGTGGCACCTTCCTACAGGGTCAGATTAGTGCAGTCCGGCCTTTCACTAGCATAATACTAACACATCCAAGCCTCTCTGCAGTACATGACACCTGATTCCTTAGTACTGACCCAGAGAGTGCCACCTTCCTTCACCTTCACCCTCTTACAGGGTCAGTTTAGTGCAGCCCAGCCTTTCACTAGCATAGTTATAACATATCCAAGCCTCTCTGCAGCACATGACACCTTCTGACTCCCTAGCACTGAGCCAGAGAGTGCCACCTTCCTACACCTTCACCTTCTTTCAGGGACAGATTAGTGCAGTTCAGCCTTTCACTAGCATAGTTAAAACACCTTCAAGCCACTCTGCAGGACATGACACCTTCTTATTCATTGGCACTTAACTAAAAAGTGCCACATTCCTACAGCTGCATCTTCCAACAGGGACAGATTAGTGCAGTCCAGCCTTGCAATAGCATATTTATAACACCATCAAGGTTTTCTGCAGCACATGACACCTTCTGATTACCAGGCACTGAGCTTGAGAGTGTCACATTCCGACACCCTTACCTTCCGACAGGATCAGATTAGTGCAGTCCAGCCTTTCACTAGCATAGTTATAACACCACCAAGCCTCTCTGCAGCACATGACACCCTCTGATTCCCCAGCACTGAGTCAGAGAGTGCCACCTTCCTACTATGTCAGAATAGTTCAGAAAAGCTTTTCATTAGCATAGTTATAACACCTTGAATCCTCTCTTCACCACATAACACCTTTAGATTCCCTAGCCCTGTGCCAGAGAGTGCCAACTTCCTACACTTTCACTTTCCTACATCGTCAGATTAGTGCAGTCCAGCCATTCACTAGCATAGTTATAACACCTCCAAGCCTCTCTGTAGCACATGATACCTTCTGATTCCTTAACGCAGAGCTTGAGAGTGCCGCCTTCCTACACTTTCATCCTCCTACAGGGTCAGATTAGTGTAGTCCAGCCTTTCACCAACATAGTTATAACACCTCCAAGCCTCTCTGTAGCACATGATACCTTCTGATTCCTTAACGCAGAGCTTGAGAGTGCCGCCTTCCTACACTTTCATCCTCCTACAGGGTCAGATTAGTGTAGTCAAGCCTTTCACCAACATAGTTATAATACCTACAAGCCTCTCTGCAGCACATGGTACTTGATTCCCTTACACTAAGTCAGAGAGTGCCACCTTCCTACGCATTCACCCTTCTACAGGGTGAAATTAGTGCAGTCCAACCTTTCACTAGCATAGTTATAACACCTTCAAGCCTCTCTGCAGCACATGACACCTTCTGATTCCCTAGCACTGAGCCAGAGAGTGCCGCCTTCCTACACTTTCATCCTCCTACAGGGTCAGATTAGGGTAGTCCAGCCTTTCACTAGCATAGCTATAACATTTCCAAGCCTCTCTGCAGCATATGCCACCTTCTGATTCCCTAACGCAGAGTTTGGGAGTGCCACCTTCCTACAGGGTCAGATTAGTGCTGCCCAGCCTTTCACCAGCATAGTTATAACACCTACAAGCCTCTCTGCAGCACATGGTACCTGATTCCCTTACACTAAGTCAGAGAGTGCCACCTTCCTCCGCATTCACCCTTCTACAGGGTGAAATTAGTGCAGTCCAACCTTTCACTAGCATAGTTATAACACCTTCAAGCCTCTCTGCAGCACATGACACCTTCTGATTCCCTAGCACTGAGTCAGAGAGTGCCACCTTCCTACACCTTCACCTTCCTACAGCGTCAGATTAGTGTTGTCCAGCCTTTCACTAGCATGGTTATAACACCTTCAAGCCTCTCTGCAGCACATGACACCTGATTCCTTAGCACTGAGCCAGAGAGTGCCACCTTCCTACACCTTCACCTTCCTACAGCGTCAGATTAGTGTAGTCCAGCCTTTCACTAGCATGGTTATAACACCTTCAAGCCTCTCTGCAGCACATGACACCTGATTCCTTAGCACTGAGTCAGAGAGTGCCACCTTCCTACACCTTCACCTTCCTACAGCGTCAGATTAGTGTTGTCCAGCCTTTCACTAGCATGGTTATAACACCTTCAAGCCTCTCTGCAGCACATGACACCTTCTGATTCCCTAGCACTGAGTCAGAGAGTGCCACCTTCCTACACCTTCACCTTCCTACAGGGTCAGATTAGTGTTGTCCAGCCTTTCACTAGCATGGTTATAACACCTCCAAGCATCTCTGCAGCACATGACACCAGGGGCGGTATTAATAAATACTCTTAGCAGTACTTTTAGAAGTGCTGCTAGAAGCTGTTTTCCTTTTAGCAGTAGCTTTTAACTTAACTGTCATTTTCTGTCCAATTTACTTTGCCAATAATAATTATTTACGCCGAGAAGCCCCTCCCCAATTCTGGCTAAGCTCCGACCCCCCTTCACCTGATTGGCTGTTCATGACGTTATGCGTTGTATCAAAGACACGTACCCAATATATATGATTAAGTAATCTAACTAGTTTCATTATTATAAAAATATTCGTAATTTAATTGAATGGCGGCATTCTACTTTAACAATCAATGGCATCACCTAAGAAACAAAGTACAATAATAAGTATGCCAGTTTTGAAGGGATAACGGGCGGCCCTTCAAAACAAGCAATGTAGCATTGAAGGCGATTATAGTATAGTATATTATGCTACCTATTAAGTAATGCACACTTTCCGTCATTATTTCCTACATAGCTCATTCACATAGGCATACTAAATATAATCACATAAAAAAAATATCTTCTACAGTAACTTCATACAGGTAGGAATCATTGTATTAAGGAATAAGTTTTATATCCTTGACTTGGAGGGACGGGTGTGTACGCTCGCGGAACAGCGGGTGACGGTGAACGACGCGCCCGTCCCTCCAAGCCACAGATACGAAAGTTATTACTTATTCCTACCTGTATGAGGTTACTGTAGAAGATATGTTTTATGTGATTATATTTAGTGTGCCTATGTGCATGAGCTATGTAGGAAATAATGACGGAAAGTGTGCATTACTTAATAGGTAGCATACTATAATCGCCTTCAAAGCTACATTGTTTGTTTTTAATTGGCGCCTCCCCCCTGGAACAGCTGTTTGTCCGTATTTTTATTGGTACAACACTTCAGACACGATCATTAGTGCGCGGGGGCGACCAGTCAGCTGTTATTATCGTTATTATATTGAATAAGACATCCGAAAAGTTAGCTTTTAAGTCGTTACAGAGAGTGCCACCTTCCAACACATTCATCTTCCTGCAAAGTCAGATGGGTGCAGCCCAGCCTTTCACTAGCATAGTTATAACACCTCCAAGCCTCCCTGCAGCACATGACACCTTCTGATTCCCTAGCACTAAGCCAGAGAGTGCCACCTTCCTACACGTTCATATTTCTACAACGTCAGAATAGTGCAGTCCAGCCTTTCACTAGCATAGTTATAACACCTCCAAGCTGCTCTGAAGCACATGACACCTAATTCCCTTGAACTGAGCCAGAGAGTGGCACCTTACTACATGTTCACCTTCCTACAGCGACAGATTAGTTTAGTCCAGCCTTTCACTAGCATATTTACAACATCTCCACGCCTCTCTGCAGCACATGTCAACTAATTCCCTAGCACTGAGGTTGAGAGTGCCACCTTTCTACACCTTCACCTTCCTCCAGGGTCAGATTAGTGCAGTGCAGCCTTTCACTAACCAATTAACTTTCACTAGCCATGAACTTTACATTTCAGCACGGTATCGTGCCAAATCTATTCTCCGACTTACTAAAACCTCTTTTATCAATAGAAATGTCAACACCTTGCTTTCTCTAATTCATCCCTTGACTTCTGGTACCTAGCAGCAATATCACCAATTTCACTTCTTCCTCTTTCTCTCCTCTCCGTAACCCTGACGGGAGCACTGCCGTCTTGTCTATCTCTAAGGCTGAACTCTTTGCTCACACATTCTGTAAGAACTCCACCCTGGACGATTCTGGGCATATTCCTCCTACTCATACCCCCTCTGACTCCTTTATACCTATTATTAAGATTTTTCATAATGATGTTTTCTATGCCCTCTCTGGCCTTAACTCTCAGCAGTCTAATTGACCTGATGGAATGCTTTCTATTGTCCTTAAAAACTGTGCCTCCGTGATGACACCCTGCCTGGTCAAACTCTTTCGCCTCTGCCTGTCAACATCTACCTTTCCTTCCTGCTTGAAGTTTTCCTTTGTACAGCCTGTGCCTAAGAAGGGTGACCGTTCCAATCCCTCAAACTACCGCCCTACTACTTCACTTTCCTGTCTATCTAAACCTTTTGAATCAATCCTTAACCGGATTTTGCAAAAGCACCTTTCCACTTCTAACCTTCTATCTGATCGCCAGTATGGGTTCCGCAATGAGCGTTATACTGGCGATCTTCTTGCTTTCTTAACTGACTCTTGGTCATCCTCTCTTAGCCGTTTCGGTGACATATCTAAAGCTTTCGGTAGAGTCTGGCAAAAGTGTTTGCTTTCTAAACTGCCCTCTTTAGGATTATATCCCACTCTTTGTTCATTTATATCCAGTTTCCCTTCCGGTCGTTCTATCTCTGCGGTGGTAGACGGTCACTCTTCTTCCCCTAAACCTATCAACAGTGGCGTTCCACGAGGCTCTGTCCTATCACCCACTCTCTTCCTGTTATTCATCAATAATCTTTCCATAACAAACTGTCCTGTCCACTCATTCGCTGACGACTCCACTTTGCATTATTCGACTTCTTTCAATAGAAGGCCATCTCAACAGGAAGTACACGGCTCCAGACTGGAAGCTGCAGAACAGTTAAACCTCAGACCTTGCTATCATTTCCGATTGGGATAGAAGGAACCTTGTGTCCTTCAGTGCCTCAAAAACTCAATTTCTCACCCGATCAACTCGAAACAATCTTCCAAACACCTATCCCCAATTCTTCGACAACACTCAGCTGTCACTTTTTTCAACTTTAAATATCTTCAGTCTATCCTTAACTCGAAATCTCAACTGGAAACTTCATATTTCCTCTCTCGCTAAATCAGCTTCCTCAAGGTTGGGCGTACTGTATCGTCTCCGACAGTTCTTCTCCCCCGCACAGTTGCTATCCATATACAGTGGCCTTGTCCGCCCTCGTATGGAGTAGGTATCTCAAGTGTGGGGGGGCTCCACTAACACAGTTCTTCTGGACAGAGTGGAGTCTAAGGCTCTTCGTCTCATCAGTTTTCCTCTTCCTACTGATAGTCTTCTACCTTTTTAATTCCGTCGCGATGGTGCCTCTCTTCCTATCTTCTGCAGCTATTTTCACGCTGACTGCTCTTCTGAACTTACTAGCTGCATGCCTCCCCACCCCCCTTTCCCGCGGTCCCGCTGCACACGACTTTCTTCCTCTACTGTCCAAACCCCTATTGCAAGAATTAACCAGCATCTTCACTGTTTCATCCTTCACGCTGGCAAACTCTGGAACAATCTTCTTTCATCTGTATTTCCTCCTGCCTACGACTTGAACTCTTTCAAGAGGAGGGTATCAGGACACCTCACCTCCCGAAACTGACATTTCTTTCGGCCACCTCTTTTGATTCTTTTTGGGAGCAGCGATTAGCGACCTATTTTTTTTTACATTTTACGCACAATTGAAAAAAAATAAAGTAATCAAAGCTCCTGGTCCAGACAAAATTACCCCTAGGGTCTTAAAAGAAATCAAACATCAAATTTGTAAACCGCTCTCCATCATATTCAATAAATCTTTAACAGCTGGAAAAGTTCCGTCGGATTGGAAACTTGCAAATGTCACACCAATTTTCAAAAATAGGGACAAGTCTCATCCAGGAAACTATCGACCAATTAGCCTGACATCGATTGTTTGTAAGTTAATGGAGACTATCGTTCGCGACAATATGGTGAAATTCTTCGAAGAAAATAATATAATAAATAACTCGCAACATGGCTTCCGTATTAAACATTCGTGTTTAACTAACCTACTTGATTTTTTTCATTATATTTGTTAAGTGTTCGATGAAAGCAGATCAGTAGATATCATATATCTGGATTTTCAAAAGGCATTTGATAAGGTCCCCCACCAACGATTGCTCAGCAAACTATTGGCGCACGGTATCTCGGGTAACATTCAAAATTGGCTTGTGGACTGGCTCTATGAGCGGAAACAGAGAGTAGTTACAAACGGTGTTACATCTAACTGGCTCGATGTCAGAAGCGGCGTACCTCAAGGAGCAGTGCTTGGCCCCATGCTCTTCTTAATTTATGTTAATGATATCGATGATGGGCTCACTTGCAAAGTATCAAAATTTTCTGATGATACAAAAAATTGCGAGTAAAGTAATTGCGACACTCGACGAAGAAGCTTTACAATCAGATCTAGATCGACTTGCACGTTGGGCCAATCAATGGCAAATGAAATTGAACGTTGACAAATGTAAAGTGTTGCACATCGGAAGAAAAAAAATCGCGTTCGGTACGTAACGAATGGCCTACAACTTTCTGCAGTAAGTAAAGAAAAGGATCTTGGAATCACTATATCAAGCGATTTAAAGCCCGGTCAGCATTGTTCAGAGGTAGTTAAAACTGCAAACAAATTGGTTGGCTTCATCGGATGAGTCTTTAATAATAAATCGGAAAAAGTAATTAAAACTATATAATTCGCTGGCTCGACCCCGTCTAGAGTGCTGTGTACAGTTTTGGTCTCACTATTACCGAAAAGACATAGAAAAGATGGAACTGGTTCAACGAAGAGTAACAAAGATGATTCCTAGGTTGAGAAATTTGTCATATGAACAAAGGCTTAAAGAAGTAAATTTATTCAGCCTATCAAAACGAAGAATGCGAGGCGATCTAATAGAAGTGTTTAAAATGTTTGAAGGATTCAGTGATATTAATGCGGAAGATTACTTTACAATTGACCGATCAAATAGAACAAGAAGAAATCACAATTTGAAGATAGGTGGTAAAAGATTCTCGTCGCACGAAGCTAAACACTTCTTCTTCAATCGAGTTGTTAATGTTTGGAACTCTCTACCCTGTGATGTCGTTGATAGTACAACAGTTACGGCCTTCAAGAATAGATTAAACAAGTATTTTGAATCCAATCAGCAACTAAGACATTACTCATTGTCATAATAACGTTAAGTTCTTTCGAATACTGGTGTCCTTGTCCGCTTTTATCGCCCGCTTAGTGGTAGAAGTAATGGTAGTTCTTTCCTCTTTCCTACATAATTTCCATGCAGTTTTTCCATGCTGCATGGCTCTTTTTCCTTTCCTGCCAGCTTTGGCTGGAGGGATGGGGGGTGGGAAGGAGCCTTCGCCTTTACTGTCCTTCATCTTCCACCTTTGATTAGATAGTTAGTGTAGCTTGTCACAAACAGCCTCGTAAGAACCATCAGGTCTGCTGTTATTTGTTCTTCCTTTTGTTCTTTGTACACCTTCACCTTCCTAGAGGGACAGATTAGTGCAGTCCAGCCTTTCACTAGCATAGTTAAAACAGCTCCAAGTCTCTCTGCAGCACATGACACATTCTGATTCCCTTAGCACTGAGCCAGAGAGTGCCACCTTCCACAGCTGCAACTTCCTACAGGGTCAGATTAGTGCATTCCAACCTTTCACTAGACTAGTTAAAAAACTCTGCAGCACATGACACCGTTTGATTCCCTAGAACTGAGCCTTACAGTGCCACCTTCTTATAGGTCAGATTAATGCAGAGTTCAGCCTTCCACTAGCATAGTTATAACACCTCCAAGTTACTCTGCAGCACATGACATCTTCTGATTCCCCTGCACTGAGCCAGAGTGAAACCTTCCTACCTTCACCTTCCTACGGGGTCAGATTAGTTCAGTTCAGCCTTTGACTAGCATAGTTATAACACCTCCAAGCCTTTATGCAGCACATGGCACCTTCTGATTCCCTATCACAGAGCTTGAGAGTTACACCTTCATACACCTTCACCTTCCTACAGGGACAGATTAGTGCAGTCCAGCCTTTGACTTTTTTTTTTTACAACAAAGGAGGCAGCTCAAGGCAACAAAAAGAAAAACAATAATAAAAAAAAAGCCTGCTACTGCTGCTTCTAAAGTAAAAAACAAAAGAGGTGGCCGAAAGGAAGATCAAATACAGGAGGAGAGGGTGTCTGATACCTCCTCTTGAAAGAGTTCAAGTCGTAGGCAGGAGGAAATACAGATGAAGGAAGATTGTTCCAGAGTTTACCAGCATGAGGGATGAAATAGTGAAGATGCTGGTTAACTCTATTACAGGGGTTTGGACAGTATAGGGATGAGCATGAGTAGAAAGTCGAGTGCATGGGCCGCGGGAGGGGGCACATGCAGTCTGAAGTTCAGAAGAGCAGTCAGCGTGGAAATATCGATAGAAGATAGAAAGAGAGGCAACATTGCGGCGGAACTTGGGAGGTAGAAGACTATCAGTATGAGGAGGAGAGCTGATGAGACGAAGAGCCTTAGCCTCCACTCTGTCCAGAAGAGCTGTGAGTGGAGCCCCCCACATGAGATGCATACTCCATACGAGGGCGGACAAAGTGCCCCTGTATATGGACTAGCAACTGTTATAAGCAGGGGAGAAGAACCTCTCGGAGACGGTACAGAACGCCCAGCCTCGAGGAAGCTGATTTAGTAAGAGATGAGATACGAAGTTTCCAGTTGAGATTTTGAGTTAAGGATAGACTGAGGATGTTTAGTGTTGAGAAGGTGATAGCTGGGTGTTGTCATAAGAATAGGGGATAGTTGTTTGGAAGATTGTGTCGAGGTAAAGGTGGAGAAACTGTGTTTTTGAGGCGTTGAAGGACACCGTTCTTCTTGCAATCGGAAATAACAGTAAGGTCTGAGGCTAAGCCTTCTGCAGCTTCCAGCCTGAGTCGTTAAGTTCCTGAAGGGTGGGTCTTCCTATTAAAAGAAGTTGAGTAATGCAGTGGAATCATCCTTAGAAATAGAACTAGGTCAGAAAGGAAACTGGAAGCCTCTACAGAGAGAAGGATAGAAACCGTAGGAGAGTTTAGAAAGCAAGATTTGAAGACCCTATCAGATTAGTGCAGTATGTCCACACTAGCATAGTTTCACCGAAACGGCTAAGAGAGGATGACCAAGAGTCAGTTCTGAAGGAGATCACCAGTAGAACGCCCCTTGCGGAACCCATACACGATCAGATAGAAGGTCAGAGTGGAAAGGTGCTTTTGAATCTTCCGGTTAAGTTGATTCAACACCTCCAAGCTTTAGATAGACAAGAAAGTAAAGCTATAGGACGGTAGTTTGAGGATTGAGCGGTCACCTTCTTAGGCACAGCTGTATGAAGGCATACTTCCAGCAAGAAGGAAAGGTAGATTTGACAGGCAAAGGCGAAAAGAGTTTGACCAGGCAGTGACAGCACGGATGGCACAGTTTTAAGGACAATAGAGAGTGCACTCCATCAGGTCCATAAGCCTTCTGAGGATTGAGGCCAGATTAGTGCATAGAAAACATAATTTTGAAGAATGTTTATAACAGGCATAAAGGAGTCAGAGGGGGGATGAGTAGGAGAGAATATGCCCAGAATCGTCCAGAGTGGAGTTTTAGAAAAGTTTGAGAGAAGAGTTCAGCCTCAGAGATAGATGAGACGGCAGTGTTCCGTCAGGACTGAGGAGTGGAGGGAAAGATGAAGAAGTGAAGTTGGAGGAGATGTTTTGGCTAGATGCCAGAAGTCACGGGAAGAGTTAGAGAAAGCAAGGTTTTGACATTTTCTATTAATGAAAGAATTTTGGTTAGTCGGAGAATAGATTTGGCACGATTTCGGGCAGAAATGTAAAGTTCATGATTAGCATTAGTTTGAAGGCTCTGGTACCTTTTGTGAGCTACTCTCTATCATTGACAGCACGAGAACAAGCGTGATTAAACCAAGGCTTTTAGCGTGAGGTAGTAGAAAGAACGAGGAATGTATGCCTCCATTCCAGAGACAATCACCTCTGTGATGCGCTGAGCACACACAGAGGGGTCTCACCTATCCTAACAGCTTCACCTTCCACGGGAAATCAGGATTAGTTATAACATAACAGCATAGTTATAACACCTCCAAGTCTCTCTGCAGTACATGCCAACTTCAGATTCCTAGCACTAAGCTCCAGAGTGCTACCTTCCAACAGGGTTAGATCAGTGCATTCCAGCCTTTCACTAGCATAGTTATAACACCTCCAAGCCTCTCTGCAGTACATGAAACCTATGATTCCCTAGCACAGAGCTTGAGTGTGTCACCTTCCTTCACCTTCGCCTTCCAACAGGGTTAGATCAGTGCATTCCAGCCTTTCACTAGCATAGTTATACCACCTCCAAGACACTCTACAGCACATGACACCTTCTGATTCACTAGCCCTAAGCCAGAGAGTGCCACCTACCTACAGGGTCAGATCAGTGCAGTCCAGATTACACTAGCATAGTTATAACACATCCGAGCCTCTCTGAAGCACATTACACCTTCTGATCCCCTACCACTGAGCCAGCGAGTGCCACCCTCCTAAAGTTGCACATTCCAACAGGGTGAAATTTGTGCAGTCCAGCCTTTCACTAGCATAGTTATAACACCTCCAAGCCTCTCTGCAGCACAGGACACCTTCTGACTCCCTAGCACTAAGCCAGAGAGTGCCACCCTCCTATAGGGTCAGATTAGTGCATTCCAACCGTTCACTAGCATAGTTATAACACCTCAAAGCCTCTATGCAGCACATGACAACTGCTGATTCCTTTGCACTGAGCCAGAGAGTGCCACCTTCCTATAAGGACAGATTAGTGCAGTCCATCCTTTCAATAGCAGAGTTATAACGCCTCCAAGCCTCTCTGCAGCACATGACACCTTCTGATTCCCTAGCACTGAGCCTTAGAGTGCCACCTTCCTATAGGGTCAGATTAGTGCAGTTCAGCCTTTCACTAGCATAGTTATAACACCTCCAAGCCTCTCTGCAGCACATGACACCTTCAGATTCTCTAGTACTGAGCCAGAGAGTGCCACCTTCCTACAGCTGCAACTTCCTACAGGGTCAGATTAGTGCAGTCCAACCTTTCACTAGCATAGTTATAACACCTCCAAGTTACTCTGCAGCACATGACATCTTCTGATTCCCCTGCACTGAGCCAGAGAGTGAAACCTTCCTATAGCTACACCTTCCTACAGGGTCAGAGTAGTGCAGTCCAGCTTTTCACTAGCATAGTTATAACACCTCCAAGCCTTTATGCAGCACATGGCACCGTCTGATTCCCTATCACTGACCTTGACAGCTACATCTTCATACACCTTAACCTTCCTACGGGGTCAGACTAGTTCAGTCCAACCTTTGACTAGCATAGTTATAACACCTCCAAGTCTCTCTGCAGTACAAGACAACTTCAGATTCCCTAGCACTAAGCTCCAGAGTGCCACCTTCCTACACCTTCACCTTCCAACAGGATCAGATTAGTCCAGTCCAGGCTATTACTACCATTGTTAAAACTCTTCCAAGCCTCTCTGCAGCACATGACACCTTCTGATTCCTTAGCACATAGCTTGAGAGTGCCACCTTCCTACACCTTCCCCTTCCAAAAGGGTCAGATTAGTGTAGTTCAACCTTTCACTACCATACTTATAACACATCCAAGCCTCTAGGCAGTACATGACACCTTCTGATTCCCTAGTACTGAGTAAGAGAGTGCCACCTTCCTACACCTTCCCCTTTCAAAAGGGTCAGATTAGTGTAGTTCAACCTTTCACTAGCATACTTATAACACATCCAAGCCTCTAGGCAGTACATGACACCTTCTGATTCCCTAGCACTGAGACAGAGTATGCCACCTTTCTACAGAATCAGATTACTGCAGTCCAGACTTTCACCAGCATAGGTATAACACCTCCAAACCTCTCTGCTGCAAATGACACCTTCTGATTCCCTAGCACTGAGCTTGAGAGTACCACCTTCCTACACCTTCACCTTCCTACAGGGACAAATTAGTGCAGTCCAGCCTTTCACTAGCATAGTTATAACACCTCCAAGCTCCTCTGCAGCACAAGACACCTTCTGATTTCCCAGCACAGATGCAGAGTGCCACCTTCCAACACCTTCACCTTCTTTCAGGGTCAGATTAGTTCAGTCTAGCCTTTCACTAACATAGTTATTACACCTCCAAGCCTTTCTGCAGCACATGACAACTCCTGATTCCCTAGCCTTGACCTTGAGAGTGGTGCCTTCCTGCAGGATCAGATTTGTGCAGTAAAGCATTTTACTAGCATAGTTATAACACCTCTAGTTGCCTCTAGTTACCTCTGCTAGTTGGACTGAAGCATATGAAAACCTTGTGATTCCTTAGAATTGAGCCAGAGAGTGCCACCTTCCTAAACCTTCACCTTCCTACAGGGTCAGATTAGTGCAGTCCAGCTTCTGAGTAGCATTGTTATAACACCTCCAAGCCTTTCTGCAGCACTAGGCAGCTTCAGACTTTCTAGCACTGAGCCAGAGAGTGCCACCTTCCTACAGGGACAAAATAATGCAGTCCAGCCTTTCACTAGCCTAGTCTAAACACCTCCAAGCCTCTCTTCAGCACATGACACCTGATTCCCTAGCACAGTGCTTGACAGTGCCACCTTCCTACATCTTCACCTTCGTACAAGGTCAGATTAGTACAGTCCAGTCTTTCACTAGCATAGTTGTAACACCTCCAAGCCTCTCTGCAGCACATGACACCTTCTGATTCCCTAGCACTGAGACAGAGTATGCCACCTTTCTACAGAGTCAGATTACTGCAGTCCAGCCTTTCACTAGCATAGGTATAACACCTCCAAGCCTCTCTGCAGCACATGACACCTTCTGATTCCCTATGAATGAGCCAGATAGTGCCACCTTTCTACAGTGTCAGATTACTGTAGTCCAGCTGTTGTATAGTCATTACACTTCAGCGGCACCGAAGCACTGAGCAGCTCTTCGGAACAGCAGTCCGAGGATACATGTACTGCCAAGGCTCGAGGATCGGACATTCCCTGCCTGGCCTCGTTATAGAATATATCGCAACCCCCGCTCCCTCGTGTGTGTCATTCACTCCTCAACACGTGGCGACGAGGATGGGATTCTGAAGGAATCGAGTGAAACCCCGAGGACGAGAATGGCAGCAATAATTGGAGCGGTGGAGCAGTACTCAGAGGGAGAAGATTTCGAGGCCTATACAGAAAGGTTCGAACAGTTCCTGGAGGTAAGTAATATCACCGAGGAGAATCGGAAACGGGCGTTGCTCCTGACTGTCTGCGGCCCGACGGTGTATCAATTACTGAGGAACCTGTGCGCCCTGGGGAAACCCTCTGAGAGGACACTGAAGGAATTGATTCGTCTCGCTACTCAGCACTATGCGCCCAAAGTTTCAGTGGTGGTGGAAAGGTTCAAATTCAACTCTGAAAATCAAAGGGAAACCCTGACAATCAGCAGTTACGTGGCAGAACTGAAGAGGAAAGCTTCCAACTGCAGCTTTGGGGCAAACTTAACAGAGCAGCTTCGAGAAAGATTCGTCGGTGGAGTGTCGAGCGAACGGATCCGGCGGAGGCTGTTACGAGAGGGCGACGACTTAACTTGGGACAAAGCGTGCAAAGTGGCATCATCGATGGAGGCAGCAAACACGGAGACGAAGGTACTGGGAGGGGAGCACAAAGAAGCCCAGGTGAACAGAGTGGAGCCGCCGCGACCGAAGCCCGGTGACCAGAAAGAACCAACGAGCAGGTGGGACAAGGCCAGGCTGCAAAACAAGTACTTGCCTCGTGAGGGGGCACGTAGTAGTGTAACTTGTAATCGGTGTGGCAGTAGTTACCACAAGGCAACGGAGTGCCCATTTAAGGATAAGGAATGCTTCAGGTGCAGTCGTAAAGGCCACACCAGGCGAATGTAATGTGTCGACGGCGAGGCAGAGTAAATAGCGTGGAGGATGAGGAGCAAGAGATTAGTGACGAGGAAGAGAGGGTGGAGGTGTTTGGTATTTTACAGCTGCCTGGACAACAGCGGAGAACCCGGAAAACCCCACCACTGACTGTAGACGTGAGCGTGCAGGGCACAGAGATACGCATGGAGGTGGACACGGGAGCGAGCAGCACGGTCATCAGCGAGGAGGAGTGGAACAGGCTACGCAGCAAACCAAGACTTGAAGCCTCCAACAGGCAGTTAGTCACATACACAGGTGAGGCACTTCAGGTACGAGGAGTAGCCATGCTGGAGGTCAAGTTTAAAAATCAAGTAGAAACTCTGCCGTTAAAGGTAGTGAAAGGAACAGGGCCCTCGCTCCTGGGTCGTGACTGGCTACTGGTGATTCAGCTGGACTGGAAGGAGATGGTAGGCAAACTTGGAGTGGCGGAGAAGAATGGGGATAAACTTACCACAATCCTACACAAGCACAGTGAGGTCTTTTCACAGTCTTTAGGACACATGCCGATCAAAGCACACCTGCGTCTCAAGGAGCACGACCGGTGCCACACGCCCTTTACCCACTCGTGGACCAGGAGCTGGAGAGGTGGATTAAGGAAGGTGTTGCCGAGCCCGTGGAGACTGACAACAGCAGTGGCTAGGCGACACCGTTGGTGGTAGTGCCCAAAGCAGATGGCAAAGTAAGGCTGGCGGCTGACTACAGAGTGAAGGTAAATCCCCAGTTGGATATAGTTAAGCACCCCTTACCCTCCCCGGAAGAGTTGTTTACAAGGATAAAAGGGAAGAGGTTTGCAAAGCTAGATTTGAGAGATGCTTATCTACAGATGGAGTTAAGTGAGGAATCAAAAGACCTAGCAACTGTAGCTACGCATAGAGGATTGCTGAGGATGAAAAGATTGCCCTTTGGTTTAGCTTTCTGTGGGGACATTTTCCAGGCGGCGATGGACAGAATATTAGAAGGAATCCCCTCCTGTGTGGCATACTTAGACGACTTGCTGGTGATGGGCACGAACACTGAAGACCTTATTGAAAGTCTGAACAAAGTGCTGGGGAGACTGAAAGAGAATGAGATTCGGCTCAAAAGGTCAAAGTGTGAATTCAATTTGCAGGAGGTGCACGGAGCTGAAACCCATACCCGAGAAGACCGAAGCAATAAGGAGGATGCCGAACCCGAGTGATGTACCGACACTCCGGAGCGTATTGGGAGCGGTGAATACTAGTCCCGGCTGCTGCCACACCTCGCCACTACGTTGTTGCCATTGTATGAGCTACTCAAGAAGGGTGTTAAGTGGCGATGGACCAAGGAATGTGAAGAGGCGATGGCAAGGGTAAAACAGACGTTGGCCAGCAACCCAGTATTGGTGATATACGGTCCACAACTACCGGTCAAACTGGTAACAGACGCGAGCGAAGTAGGAGTCGGAGCGGCGCTAATGCAAGTCTTTCCAGGAGACATAGAAAGGCCGGTGGCGTATGCGTCAGGAATACTGACACAAATAGAGCAGAAATATCCCATCGTAGAAAAGGAAGCTTTGGCAGTTTATTACGGTATTAGGAAATTTCATCAGTATTGCTATGAGAGGAAGTTTACCCTTGTCAGTTATAACAAAGCACTTTCCAGAATATTGAACCCCAGCAGAGAGATGCCGCCGTTGGGGGCAGCGCAGATGCAGCGATACGCCCTTCAACTAGCGGCCTACAGCTACGATGTGGGGGTAAGACCCTCTGCAGACATGAGGGTCGCCGACACCTTGTCCAGACTACCGCTCTCGGGCATCGTCGACAAAGGAGCAGAAAGAATAGAGAGGGAAGCCAAGACAAGTAACGTGTTATATATGGACGAGGGGCCTTCAGTGACAGCAAGAGAAGTGTCAGCGGCAACGCGGCGTGACAGAGTCCTGGGAAAGGTGCTGGCGGCAGTAAGGTCAGGCGGATTGCCGGAGGAGGCAACAGCAGAGGTAAGCAGTTACAAGTCTCGGATGGAGGAGCTCTCGACAGAGGGGGATTGCTTAATGTGGGGAGGCAGAGTGGTGATACCGGCGTCCCTGCAAGACAAGGTGAAAGAGGAACTGCATGTGGGGCACTCAGGATGCGTGAGGATGAAGCAGCTGGCTCGACGATATGTGTGGCGGCCGGGTCTCGACAAAGAGCTGGAGGAATTGGCGAGAGCGTGTCCATGATGTGCGGAGAAGCGGGCAGCACCACCACAGTCAGCGGTCCACCCTTGGGAGAGAACACGAGGCAGAGGCTTCATGCAGATTTTGCGGGGCCAATTATAGGCTACTCAAAGTGGATAGAGGCAGTGCCAATGAAATCCACGACGACGGCTCGAACTCTACATGAACTGAGTGTACTGTTTAGCAGGCTTGGTTTACCCCTACAGCTATGCACAGACAATGGCCCGCATTTTACGTCGGAAGAGATGGCATCTTTCGTTAAGCGGAATGGAATCCGGCACATCAGAATGGCGCCATACCACCCGGCGAGTAACGGACTGGCGGAGAGAGCGGTGAGCACTGTGAAGGAAGGAATAAAGGCAATGATGGGGGGCTGCAAGTCGGGGAAAAGGAGCCTGTTTAAATTTATGTTAAACTATCGTTCTGCTCCACACAGCACAACAGGGAAAACACCGGCGGAAATGCTGATGGGCAGGAATATACGCTCAAAACTAGACCTACTTCTGCCCGACGAAGAGACCGCGATGGAGAGCAGGCAAGACCAACAGATGACGGGGAGAAGGGTAAGAACATTCCGGGAAAATGACATAGTTTGGGCAAGAAGCTATGTGGGACCGAAATGGAGGAGAGGGAGAATAATAGCCAAGACGGGACCACTGTCCTACGAAGCAGATGTTGGAGGAAATACCTTGTGGTCCCGCCACGCGGATCAAATAATTTTGGTAAGCAGTGACGGGCCTGCCCAGGACAAAATTAACGGAGAATCCCCATTGTCAGCAGGTGACGACCAAGTGCCCCAGAGAGGTAACAAGCAGGCCACGGACGTAGACACCCCAGCCGCCCAAGGGGAGACGGCTGAGCGGCGAGGGGACGATAGGGACACGGAGGCACGCAGCGGGGCAGCGGTGGATATACAGCATCCCCAGCTAGTAGACAGAAGGCCATCCAGACAACCACGACCGGGAACAGAGGGGAGGGCGTCAACCAAACCGGGAGAGGCGGCAGCAGAGCCGCCGACAGGGGCAGGACAAACGCGCCACCCGGAGGGATCAACAGGAGAGACACCCGGGGAAAAAAAAACTTCTGCCGAGACGAGGCGACGATCGGCACGACAAAGGAAGCCGCCTGGCAGATATCAAGCAACTATGTAAATGGTGACGGCAGTAAAGGGGAGTTTTGGTGACGGGAGACGGTGGTGGATATTTGGGGGATAACATAAAACTTTAGTAGGAGGGTGAGGTGTTGTATAGCTATTACCCTTCAGCGGCCCCGAAGTAATGAGCAGCGCTTCGGAACAGCAATCCGAGGATACATGTACTGCGAAGGCTCGAGGATCGGACATTCCCTGTCTGACCTCTTTATATAATGCATCGCAACCCCCGCTCCCTCGTGTGTGTCATTCACTCCTCAACACCAGCATCTCACTAACATAGTTATAACACCTCCAAGCCTCTCATCAGCACATTGCACCTTCTGATTCACTAGCACTTAGCCAGAGAGTGCCACGTTCCTACAGGGTCAGATTAGTGCAATCCAGCATTTCACTATAATTTTTGTAACACCTCCAAGCCTCTCTGCAGCACATGACACCTTCTGATTCCCCAGCACTGAGCTTGAGAGTACCACCTTCCTACACATTCATCTTCCTAGAGGGCCAGATTAGTGAAGTCCAGCCTTTCACTAGTATAGTTATAACACTTCCAAGTCTCTCTGCAGCACATGACACCTTCTGATTCCCTAGAACTGAGACAGAGTGTGCCACCCTCCTACAGGGTCAGATTAGTGCAGTCAAGCCGTTCACTGGCATAGTTATAACACCTCCAAGCCTCTCTGCAGCACATGACACCTTCTGATTCCCTAGGACTGAGGCAGAGAGTGCCACCTTCCTACACCTTCACCTTCCTACATAGTCAGATTAGTGGAGTCCAGCATTTCACAAGCATATTTATAACATCCCCAAGCCGCTCTGTAGCACATGGCACCTTCTGATTCCCAAACACAGAGCCAGAGAGTGCCACCTTCCTATCCCTTCACCTTTCTACAGGGTCAGATTAGTGCAGTCCAGCCTTTCACTATCATAGTTATAACACCTCTAAGCCTCTCTGCAGCACATGCCACCTTATGATTCCCTAACACTGAGCCAGAGAGTGACACCTTCCTAAACCTTCACCTTCCTACAGGGTCAGACTAGTGCAGTCCAGCCTCTCACTGGCATTGTTATAACACCTCCAAGCCTTTCTGCAGCACATGACACCTTCTGACTCCCTAGCACTGAGCTTGAGAGTGCCATCTTCTTACACCTTCTCCTTCCTAAAGTGTCAGATTAGTGTAGTCCAGCCTTTCACTAGCAAAGTTGCAACACCTCCAAGACTCTCTGCAGCACATGACACCTTCACCTTCCTACAGGTCAGATTAGTGCAGTCCAGCCTTTCACTATCATATTTATTACACCTCTAAGCCTCTCTGCAGCACACGACACATTTTGATTCCCTAGCACTGAGCCAGAGAGTGCCACCTTCCTACACCTCCGTCTTCCTACAGGGTCAGATTACTGCAGTCCAACCTTTCACTAGCATTGTTATAGCAACTCCAAGCCTCGCTGCAGCACTTGACATCTGATTACCTAGCACTGAGCCAGATAGTGCGACCTTTCTACAGTGTCAGATTACTGCAGTCCAGCCTTTCACTAGCATAGTTATAACAACTCCAAGCCTCTCTGCAGCACATGACTCCTTCTGATTCCCTTGCACTCAGCAAGAGAGTGCCACCTTCCTACATATCCACCTTCCTACATGGTCAGATTAGTGCAGTCCATTCTTTCACTAGCATTTATATAATACCTCCAATCCTCTCTGCTGCATATGACACCTGATTCTCTAATACTGAGCTTGAGAGTGCCACCTTCCTACAGGTCAGATTAGTGTAGTCCAGCCTTTCACTAGCATGGTTATAACACCTCCAAGCCTCTCTTCAGCACATGGCGCCTTCTTATTCACTAGCACTGAGCCTGATAGTGCCATTCTCCTACAGGGTCAGACTAGTGCAATCCAGCATTTCACTATCATTGTTATAACACCTCCAAGGCTCTCTGCAGCACAAGACACAGTCTCTAGCCCTGAGCCAGTGAGTGCCACCTTCATTCAATGTCAAATTAGTGCTGTTCAGCCTTTCACTAGCATAGTTATAACAACTCCAAGCCTCTCTGCAGCACATGGCACCTTATGATTCCCTGGCACAGAGCTTGAGAGTTCCACCTTCCTACACCTTCACCTTCCTACAGGGTCAGATTAGTGGAGTCCACCCTTTCACTATCATAATTATAACATCTCCAGACCTCTCTGCAGCTCATGATACCTTCTGATTCCCTAGCACAGACCCATAGAGTGCCACATTCCTACACCTTCATCTTCCTACATTGCCAGATCAATGCAGTCCAGCATTTCATTAGCACTGGGGAGGCGGTAACTGAATGGATAGCGTTACGGCCCAGCGTTCAAGAGCTCCAGGATGGACGTGGGCTTGAATCCTAGCCGCCGCACAGCTGAGGATTTTCAGTCACCGCCGAGAGGCTTAAGACTACACACAGACTGGCCTGACGACCACCTATCAACCAGGGCTCTAGATAACCTCTCCAAAGGGAGGATCAAAGATGAGTTCCGTTGGACAGCATCAGTCAACACAAGATAGTGCAACTATAAACACTCGCCTGCGCCAGAATGACCTGGGCCGACCATCAGGCCCCACCGGTTATAGCCTACCGGAGCAATAGGCCGCGACGTAAACAAAAAAAAAATAATTATAGCACCTCCAAGCCTCTCTGCAGCACATGACACCTGATTCCCTAGCACTGAGCCAGAGAGTGCCACCTACAGGGTCAGATAAGTGAAGCCAAGCCATTCATTAGCATAGTTATGACACCTCCAACCCTCTATGTAGCACATGACACCTTCTGATTTCCTAGCACAGAGCTTCAGAGTGCCACCTTCCGACACCTTCACCTTCCTTCAGGATCAGATTGGTGCAGTCCAGCCTTCACCAGCATAATTATATCACTTCCAAGGCCCCTCTGCAACACTCGACACCTTCGGATGCCCGACCACTGACCTTGAAAGTGCCACCTTCCTACACTTTCACCTTCCTACAGGGTCAGATTAGTGCAGTCCAGCCTTTCAGTAGTATAGTTATAACACCTCCAAGCCTTTCTGCAGTACATGACACCTTTTGATTCCCTAGCACTGAGCCAGAGAGTGCAACCTTCGTACAGGGTCAGATAAGTGCAGTCCAGCTTTTCACTAGCATAGTTATAACACCTTCAAGCCTCTCTGCACCACATGCCACCTTCTGATTCCGTAAAACTGAGCCAGAGAGTGCCACCTTCCTACACTTTCATCCTCCTACATGGTGAGATTAGTGCAGTCATGCCTTTCACTAGAATAGTTATAACACCTCCAAGCCTTTCTGCAGCACATGACACCTGATTCCATAGTACTGTGCTTGAGAGTGCCACCTTCCTAAACCTTGACATTCCTTCAGTGACAGATTAGTGCAGTCCAGCTTACACTAGCATAGTTATAACACATCCAAGCCTCTCTCCAGCAAATGACACCTTGTGATTCCCTAGCACTGAGGAAGAGAGTGCCAGCTTCCTACAACATCACCTTCCTAGAGGGCGAGATTAGTGCAGTCCAGTCGTTCACTATCATAATTATAACACCTCCAAGCCTCTCTGCAGCACATGGCACCTTTTGATTCCCTAGCACAGAGAGAGAGCCAGAGAGTGCCACCTTCCTACACTTTCACCTTTTTACAGGCTCAGAATATTGCAGTCTAGCCTAACACTAGCATAGTTATAACACCTCCAAGCCTCATTGCAGCACATGGCACCTTCTTTTTCCTGTGCATTGAGCCAGAGAGTGCCACCTTCCTGCAGGTCAGATTAGTGCAGTCCAGCCTTTCACTAGCATAGTTATAACACCTCCAAGGCTCTCTTCAGCACATGGCACTTTCTGATTCACTAGCACTGAGGTTGATAGTGCCACTTTCCTACAGGGTCAGACAAGTGCAATCCAGCATTTCACTATCATTGTTATAACAACTCTAAGCCTCTCTGCAGCACAAGACAGCTTCTGACTCTCTAGCACTGAGCCAGAGAGTGCCACCTTCATACACTGTCAAATTAATGCTATCTAGCTTTCACTAGCATATTTATAACAACTCCAAGCCTCTCTGCAGCACCTGCCACCTGATTAACTAGCACTGAGCTTGAGAGTGCCACCTTCCTACACATTCACCTTCCTACAGGGTCAGTCCAGTGCAATCCAGCATTTCTCTATCATTGTTATAACACCTCTAAGCCTCTCTGCAGCACATGACAAATTGTGATTCCCAAGCTCTGAGCTTGAGAGTGCCACCTTTCTACACATTTACCTTCCTACAGGGTCAGATTTGTGCAGTCCAGCCCTTCACTAGCGTAGTTATAACACCTCCAAGCCTCTCTACAGCTCATGACACCTTCTGATTCCCTAGCACTGAGCCTTATGTGACACTTTCCTACAGGGTCAGATTAATGCAGTCCAGCCTCTCACTAACATAGTAATAACACCTCCAAGCCTCTCTGCAGCACATGACACTTTCTGATTCCTTAGTGCTCAGCCAGTGAGTGTCACCTTCCTACATCTTCATCTTCCACAGGGCAGATTAGTGCAGTCTAGCCTTCCACTAGAATAGTTGTAAAACCACCAAACCTCTCTGCAGCAAGTGACACTTTCTGATTCCCTAGCACAGAGCCAGAGAGTGCCACCTTCCTACTGGGTCAGAATAGTGCCGTCCAGCTTTTCTCTAGAATAGTTATAACACCTCCAAGCCTCTCTGCAGCACATGACACCTTCTGTTTCCCTAGCACTGAAAGAGTGAGTACCACCTACCTACAGGCTCTGAATAGTGCTGTCGAGCCATTACTAGCATAAATATAACACCTATAAGCCTCTCTGCAGCACATGACACCTTCAGTTTCCCTAGCACTGAGCCAAAGAGTGCCACCTCTGATTCCCTACCACAAAGCTTGATAGTGCCACATTCCTACACCTTTACCTTCCTACAGGGTCAGATTAGTGCAGTCCAGCCTTTCACTACATAGTTATAACACCTCCAAGCCTCTCTGCAGCACATGACACCAGATTCCCTATCACTGAGCTTGAGAATGCCACTTTCCTACAGGGTCAGATTAGTGCAGTTCAGCCTTTCACTAGCATAGTTACAACAACCCCAAACCTCTCTTCAGCACATGACGCCTTCTGATTCCCTACCACAGAGTTTGAGAGTGCCACCTTCCTACACCTTTACCTTCCTACAGGGTCAGATTAGTGCAGTCCAGCCTTTCACTTGCATAGTTTTAACACCTTCAAGCCTATCTGCATCACATGGCACCTTTTGATTCCCTAGCACTGAGCTTGAAAGTGCCATCTTCCTACACCTTCACCTTCCTACTGAGTCAGATTAGTTCAGTCCAGCCTTTTACTATCATAGTTATAACACCTCCATGTCACTGCAGCACAAAACACCTGATTCCCCTGCACTGAACCATAGAGTTCCACCTTCCTACACCTTCCCCTTTCTACATTGTCAGATTAGTGCAGTCCAGCATTTCACTACCATATTCCCGACCGTCTTGGAGACCGGCCAAACATACTAGACCTCTTTCTAATATCTAACTGTTGCTTACTCTGTCAAACTGTTCTCTCCGTTGGGCTCCTCCGATCACATCTTTATTTCTGTATTCTGTCATATCGCTGCAGTACATCTTCTGGACCCACCGAAGAGGCGATGCTTCTGGCATTTTGCTTCAGCTCTGTGGGACGACCTGAGGATATACTTTTCCTTTTTCCCGTTGAATGATTAATGCTTCCAGGATAGAGACCCCTCTGTGTGGGCCCATCGCATCACAGAGGTGATTGTCTCAGGAATGGAGTCATACATTCCACGTACTTTCTCTTCTCCTCATGCTTGGTTTAATCACGTTTGTTCTCGTGCTGTCAAAGATAGAGAGGCAGCTCACAAAAAGCACCAGAGCCTTCGAACTCCCGCTAACCATGACCTTTACATTTCCGCCCGGAATCGTGCCAAATCTATTCCTCGACTCACCAAAAACTCCTTTATCCATAGCAAATGTCAACACCTTGCTCCAATTTCACTTCCTCCTCTTTCCCGCCTCCTCTTAACCCAGACGGCAGCACTGCCGTCTCTTCTTTCACTAAGGCTGAACCCTTCGCTCAAACTTTCTGTAACAACTCCACTCCGGGTGATTTTGGACATATTCCTCTTACTCATCCCCCCTCCTACTCCTTTATGCCTGTTATTAGGATTCTTAGGAATGATGTTTTCTATGCCCTCTCTGACCTCAACTCTCAGAAGGCTTATGGACCTGACAGAGTGCCTCCTATTGTCCTTAAAAAAACTGTACTCCCGTGCTGTCACCCTGCCTGGTCAAACTTTCTCGCCTCTGCCTATCAACATCTACCTTTCCTTCCTGCTGGAAGTACGCCTTCGCACAGCCTGTGCCTAGGAAGGGTGACCGTTCCAATCCCTCAAACTACCGCCCTATAGCTTTACTTTCCTGTCTATCTAAAGCTTTTGAATCAATCCTTAGCCGGAAGATTCAAAAGCACCTTTCCACTTTTAACCTTCTATCTGATCGCCAGTATGGGTTCCACATGGGGCGTTCTACTGGCGATCTTCTTGCTCTCTTAACTGATTCTTGGTCATCTTTTCTTAGCCGTTTCGGTGAAACTTTCTATGTTTCTGTCTTGCACAAGTCTTTGCTTTCTAAAATGACCTCTTTCGGATTTTATCCTTCTCTCTGTTCCTTTATATCCAGTCTACTTTCCGGCCGTTCTATCTCTGCGGTGGTAGACGGTCACTGTTCTTCTCAGGAACTTATTAACATTGGTGTTCCACAGGGTTCTGTCCTATCACCCACTCTCTTCCTATTATTCTTCAATGATCTTTCCATAACAAACTGTCCTATCCACTCATACGCTGATGACTCCACTCTGCATTATTCAACTTCTTTCAATAGAAGACTCTCTTAACAGGAATTACATGACTCCAAGCTGGAGGCTGCAGAAAGCTTAACCTCAGACCTTACTAACATTTCCGAGTGGGGTAAAAGGAACCTTGTGCACTTTTTTTTTTTTTTACGTCGCGGCCTATTGTGCCGGTAGGCTTCATCCTGCTGGACCCTGATGGTCGGTCCAAGGCTTCTTCCCAGTGGGTCCTGATGGTCGGCCCAGCCCATTCTAGCACAGGCGAGTGTTTATAGTGGCGCCATCTTGCATTGGCTCATGCTGCCCTCCCGGAGCTCATCTTTAATACTAGAATCTAGAGTCCGGGTTGATAGGTGGTCTTCTGGACAGCATGTGGGTAGTTTTAAGCCACTCGGCGGCGGTTGGAAAATCCCAGCTTGGTGGCATCAGTCGGGGATTGAACTCGTGTCCTCCTAAACGCGGGGCCGTCTCGCTGTCCGTTCAGCCACCGCCTCTATAATGCATCAAAAACACAATTTCTCCACCTATCAACTCGACGCACTCTTCCAAAGACCCTTACCCCCGATTATTCGACAACACTCAGCTGTCACCATCTTCAACACTAAACATCCTCGGTCTATCCTTAACTCAAAATCTTAACTGAAAACTTCACATCTCGGGTCTCACTAAATCAGCTTCCTCAAAGTTGGGCGTTCTGTATTGTCTCCGCCAGTTATTCTCCCCCGCACACTTGCTATCCATATACAGTGGCATTGTCCGCCCTCGTATGGAGTATGCATCTCATGTGTTGGGGGGCTCCACTCACACAGCTATCTTGGACAGAGTGGAGTCTAAGGCTCTTCGTCTCATCAGCTCTCCTCCTCATACTGATAGTCTTCTACCTCTTAATTTCTACCGCAATGTTGCCTCTCTTTCTATCTTCTATCGATATTTTCAGGTTGACTGCTCTTCTGAACTTGCTAAATGCATGCCTCCCCCCATCCCGCGGCCCCGCAGCATCCGACTTTCTACTCATGGTCATCCCTATACTGTCCAAACCCCTTATGCAAGAGTTAACCAGCATAATCAATCTTTCATCCCTCACGCGGGTAAAATCTGGAACAATCCTACTTCTTATGTATGTCCTCCTGCCTACGACTTGAAAACCTCTCCTCCCGAAATTGGCCTCTCTTTCGGCCACCTCTTTGGATTCTTTTTGTGAGCAGCGAGTAGCGGGCTTTTTTTTTATTATTGTTTACTTTTTATTGTGCCCTTGAGCTGTCTTATTTGTTGTAAAAAAAATAGTTATAACACCTCCAAGCCGCTCTGCAGCACATGACACCTTCTGATTCCCTGCCACAGACCTTGAGAGTGCCACATTCCTGCACCTTTACCTTTTTACAGGGTCAGATTAGTGCAGTCCAGCCTTTCACTAGCTTAGTTATAACACCTACAAGACTCTGCAGCACATATCTCCTTCTGACTCCCTAGCTCTAAGGCAGAGAGTACCACCTTCCTACGCCTTCACCTTTCTACAGGGTCAGATTAGTGTAGTCCAGCCTTTCACTAGCTTAGTTATAACACCTACAAGACTCTGCAGCACATATCTCCTTCTGACTCCCTTGCACTAAGGCAAAGAGTACCAACTTCCTACGCCTTCATCTTTCTACAGGGTCAGATTAGTGAAGTCCAGCCTTTCAGTAGCATAGTTATAACACCTTCACGCCACTCTGCAGCACATGACACCTGATACCCTGGCACTGAGCTTGAGAGTGCCACCTTCCTACAGGCTTGATTAGTGCAGTCCAGCCTTTCACTAGCACAGTAATAACAACCCCATGCCTCTCTGCATCATATGACACCTGATTTCCTAGCAAAGAGTTCGAGATTGCCACCTTCCTACAGAGTCACTTTCCTACAGGGTCAGATTAGTGCAGTCCAGCCTTTCACTAGCATAGTAATAACACCTCGAAGCCTCTGTGCGGCACATGTCACCTTCTGATTCCCTAGCTCCAAGCCAGAGCCACCTTCCTTCACCTTAACCCTCCTACAGTGTCAAATTAGTGCAGTCCAGCCTTTCACTACCATAGTAATAACACCGCCAAGCCTCTCTGCAGCACATGCCACCTTATGATTCCTTAGCACAGCGCTTGAGAGTGTCACCTTCCTATTGGGTCAGATTAGTGCTGTACATCCTTTCACTACCATAGTTATAACACATCCAAGCCTCTCTGCAGCACATGACACCTTCTGATTCCCTAGCACAGAGCTTGAGAGTGCCACCATCCTACACTTTCACCTTCCCACACTGTCATATTAGTGCAGTTCAGCCTTTCATAATCATAGTTATAACACCTACAAACCTGTATGCAGCACATGACAGCTTCTGATTCCTAAGAACTGAGCCAGAAAGTGACCCCTGCCTACAAGGTCAGATTAGTGGAGTAGAGCCTTTCACAAGAATAGTTAAAACACCTCCAAGCCTCTCTGCACCACATACGACCTTCTGATTCCCTAGCACTGAGCCAGAGAGTGCCATCTTCCTACACCTTCACCTTCCTTCAGGGACAAATTAGATTAGATCAATCCAGCCTTTCACATGCATAGTTATAACACCTCCAAGCCTCTCTGCAGCACATGCCACCTTCTGATTCCCTAGCACAGAGCTTGAGAGTGCCACCTTCCTATTGGGTCAGATTAGTGCTGTACATCCTTTCACTAGCATAGTTATAACACCTCCAAGCTTCTCTGCAGCACATGCCAGCTTCTGATTCCCTAGAACAGAGCTTGAGAGTGCCACCTTCATACTGGGTCAGATTAGTGCTGTACATCCTTTCACATGCATAGTTATAACACATCCAAGCCTCTCTGCAGCACATGACACCTTCTGATTCCCTAGCACAGAGCCAGAGAGTGCCACTTCCCTACTGTTGAAGTTAGTGAAGAAGTTATTTAAGTCTCCCATGAAAGTACAGTATCTTTAATTACTCCTCCACATATTTTTATAAATCCAGCAGTTTAAGCTGAAATTACTGATTCCATTATTTTCCTTTATTATAATTAATTTCATTTAGTTTCTGTAAAGCAAGTTTTGTATTCTTAGTTGAACTGAGATAGGTATATATTTGCCTTTCTCGGGTTTTGTCTGTACAAGTTCCTGTCGTTAAAAATAAACACGTCTTTGCAAGAAGAGCGAGACCAAGCCGCCACCAGCCTGTCTCTACCCTCCGTTCACCTCCAGATCTTAGCCACGGTGTTGATAATTTCAACATTTGGTGCCCAGACCCGGGAAGTGGAGCCTTCAAGACTTTCCTGTGAGTAATCGTGGCTAAGATAACCTGTCAGAATGGGGGAAGGGAAAGAAGAGGCAACAAAGAAAAGGGCGGCTGCCCGAGGCTGGGTCACAGTCCACAGCTTTAAAGACCCAGCATCAGTGAATTTGAGTTGAGAAGTGCCATAGAGACCTTTGACCGTAGATTAAGCACTTTAGATGAGAGACAGGCTGAAATTGAACTTCTAGTAGACGACGGTTGTTATAGTAGGATATCAGTGTATTATTATTATTTAATATCACCACGAATTAGGCATACAATTGTCAATGGAAAAACCCACGACAGATAGATCACGCCACCTTATAGGAATGTCGTCCGTCAGTGTTTACCGCCTCAGTTTTATATACTTCGCACTCCGATGGTGCGTGGAGGTCACCTTGACATACGTGACCAATTGTAACAATTATTTTCCAACCTGTAACTCGCGACTCCTTCACGAGAGTCCGACTGACACACAACGACAGTCGCTCTCGCTCCGTCGCTTCTTGTACATAAAGGCTACGAATATAATTCGCCTTAAGGAAGCTGAAGTCTTAATCAACACCCTTTAAACGCCCCCCGACAAGCCCGTTACATTTGGTTGGCAGCGGTCAACACGCGCCTGTGCCTTCGTTACCTCGTTCTCCTCCAAGCCACGAGAACTCACCAACAAACTCCGGGGACAGGCGTACAAGGGCAGAAGGAGTCAACGCACCTGCCGTCCGCGGCAACACACCTGCCGTCCGCGGCAACACACCAGCCGTCCGCGGCATCTCACAAGGCGCCAGCTACGTGCAACTCACAAGGCGCCAGCTACAAGCATCTCACAAGGCGCCAGCTACGTGCAACTCACAAGGCGCCAGCTACAAGCATCTCACAAGGCGCCAGCTACGTGCAACTCACAAGGCGCCAGCTACATGCATCTCACAAGGCGCCAGCTACAAGCAACTCTACAGGCGTCCAGCCTACAAGCCTCGAGCACACCAGCTACAAGCAACTCTACAGGCGTCCAGCCTACAAGCCTCGAGCACACCAGCTACAAGCAACTCTACAGGCGTCCAGCCTACAAGCCTCGAGCACACCAGCTGCAAGCAACTCTACAGGCGTCCAGCCTACAAGTTCGAGCACACCAGCTACAAGCAACTCTACAGGCGTCAAGCCTACAAGCCTCGAGCACACCAGCTACAAGCAACTCTACAGGCGTCAAGCCTACAAGCCTCGAGCACACCCACCGGCCTACGCAGCCGAACGCGAGGGCCACAATCTACAAACCGCTCCCCCGTTTCACGCCGGCACTGCTACGAACACTGCAAGCCACTCCACGATACGGCAGAAGTATTCACACCAGCAACGAGGAGGCACGCCCCGCTGACCTTGGGATACCCCACATGCCCCTCGCTCCACAGCTGGCGGCACCACGGCCGCTGCCGGGAGCATCGGCCCAAACCTCTTCCGGCAAACAGTTAGCAAGGGTAACCGCGGACATCTCCCGGTGACTGCAAGCTGTTCCCACTACCGTTTCTTGCAAGGCGTCTTCTCAAGAGGTTACACACCCAAGTCGTCTTATCTGCCACCGCCGCCCATCTCTTACTATAACAAGGACGAAGCGGCCATCATACGTCTGGCGGCAGTGTACCGGCTCCCATCCGCTCATTCGCGGCCGCTCAAATTGCTGGGTCAGCAGTTTTTCAACCTCCATTGCAAGTCCTCCGCTGTCAGCCCATCCCTCACCTCTCACCGCCGCTGTGGCCGCGGCCGAGGTTTCCTGACGCGCCTACAACGACTGCACGTACCCCAGGGCATCACAAGCCGGTTTATTTCATTATTGTCCGTGCAGGGGCACGATTTTTTATTTCTGTGTTCCTAACGCTGTTAATCAGTCATAACTGTGAGAGTAACGTTCATTCGCATACGATATTGATTCTTTCTTATTGTTTGCTAGCGAGTCTATTGAGTATAGTGTGAGTTCCCTGATCAAAGTTAATCTTCTTCAGTGTGCCCTGCCTCCGTTTTCTTTTCACCGCTCGAGAGAAAACGTGAGCTTTAATGGTATACTCACTTAACATACCACTTTGTTTATATAGTTATTCTTTCAATATACCCATATCATTAGGGCATTCCATTATAACCTTAACTTCTATTACGTCTAAACAGGCACCTTGCTAGCCATTCTTTCTTGCCTTTTTTTTAGTGTTTCAACGCAAACTATTCATTCATACACGTTCCGTTTATTGGTTCATATTTACAGCTATCAACATATGCTCCTATTTTGTAAATGATTTACACCATAGTATGAACAAAGACACTCTCGCTAAACTCGGCGACACCTTTAAACAGTTGGCTCGTCCTTCAAGTGAAGAGGGACCGGAACACGATACCACAACCGGTGAATTTCCTAAGGTAATCTTATGTTCAGGCACTCATTATTTATCAATTACAGGCTGCAGAATTCGTTCACCCCCGGGTTCGTCTGCATACTTACAACCCACTCAAGGTTCAAGGACACCCTCACCAGCATCCCCTCGCACCAGCCGCAGTATTACAGGCTCAAAGTAAGGTCTCTCTCACCTGTAGTTTTTGCAAGCAATCAGGACATTCTGAACATTCTTGCTTCGCGAAACGTAGGGAATCAACACATTCTAGACAGGGCTCAGATAGGAGTTCAGGAGGTTACAGGGGCTGGCATCATTCATCACACAGGAACCCTAGGCCAAACCATCAGCGGAAGGCTGCCTTTTGCCACATCCACGGGAATTGTTTTCATGATTCAGACAGTTGTTCTGCAATACAAAAGGCCAAGGAGGAACAGAAGTACAAGTCCTCAGCTGACAGTAAACCACACTCCTCTTCTCAGACACGGCGACTGGATGCAGGGAGGCCACTGGCAAGGTAGTTTTTCCTTTTCTCAGACAAGTCAGGGGACAGAAACCTGGCTGCTCCTATACTTAACATTGTACTGTGTTTCACTACTGTATTTTTTTTTAGGAGCTAGATCAACGTTTCATTGTCTGTAACTATGCCAGTTGATAGCTTCTTATACATGTGTCCTTATATTTATCTTTTGAGAGGTTTCTTATGTTTCATGTCACACACGTTGTGGTTTCCCTCTCACTATTTATATTATAACTCCACATCTGTTCTTACATAGCCAGTGTTTTAATGTAAATGTATCATAGGCAGTTTGCTTGACAAACTCCCACTATGTATGTTCATGGTAACTAGACTGCTATTTAGATTTTTATATATCGCGAGGTCGCGATCAATGGTAGGTGACCGAGCAGTGTTATAGTAGGATATCAGTGTATTATTATTATTTAATATCACCACGAATTAGGCATACAATTGTCAATGGAAAAACCCACGACAGATAGATCACGCCACCTTATAGGAATGTCGTCCGTCAGTGTTTACCGTCTCAGTTTTGTATACTTCGCACTCCGATAGTGCGTGGAGGTCACCTTGACATACGTGACCAATTGTAACAATTATTTTCCAACCTGTAACTCGCGACTCCTTCACGAGAGTCCGACTGACACACAACGACAGTCGCTCTCGCTCCGTCGCTTCTTGTACATAAAGGCTACGAATATAATTCGCCTTAAGGAAGCTGAAGTCTTAATCAACACCCTGACAAGCCGTTACACTCCAATACTCTCTGCACATGACACCTGATTCCTTAACACTGAGCCAGAAAGTGCCACCTACCAACAGTGCCATATGAGTGTAGTCCAGCCTTTCACTAGCATAGTTATAACAACTCAAATGCTCTCTGACACCGGATTTCCTTGCAATGAGCCAGAGAGTGCCACCTTCCTACTGCAGCACCGTCCTACAGGGCCAGATTAGTGCAGTCCAGCCTTTCATTAGAATATTTATAACACCTCCAGGCCTCTCTACAGCATATGACTCCTTCTGATTCCCTACCATAAAGCTTCAGAGTGCCACCTTACTACACCTTCACCTTCTTACAGGGTCAGATTAGTGCAGTTTGCCTTTCACTAGTTTAGTTATAACACCACCAAGCCTCTCTGCAGCAAATGGCACCTTTGATTCTCAAGCACAGAGCTTGAGAGTGCCACGTTCCTACACCTTCACATTTCCACATGGACAGATAAGGCAGTTCAGCCTTTCACTAGCATAGTTAAACATTTCACGCCTCTGCAGGACATGACACCTGGATTTCTAGCACTGAGCTTGTGGGGAGGCCACCTTCCTACACCTTCACCTTTCTCTCCAGGGTCAGACTAGCAATCCAGCCTTTCACTAGCATGGATATAACACTTCCAAGCCTCTGCAGCACAAGACACCTCTAATTCCATAACACTGAGACAGAGGGTGCCACCTACCTAGAGAGCCAGATGAGTGTTAATCCATAATTATAACAACTCTAAGGCTCTCTGCAGCACATGACACCTCATAAACCTGGGCACAAAGCTTGAGAGTGCCACCATCCCACACCCCACCTTCCCACTGGGTCAGATTAGTCAGTCCAGCATTTCACTACCTCACACCTCGAATCTTCTCTGCAGTACATGACACCTTCTGGATTCCCTACACTGAGCCAGAGAGACACCTTCCTACAGGGTCAGAATAGCAGTCTAACACCTCCATGCCTCTCTGCAGCACATGACACCTCTGATTCCCTAGGCACTGAGAGAGAGACACGTCACCTTCCTACAGCTTAATCCTTACTCATAGGGTCAGGATTAGTAGTCCAGCTTTCGCTGATATAGTTATAACACTCTAAGCCTCTGCACATGACACCTTCCGTTTCCTTAGCACTGAGCCAGAGAGCCCACCTTCCACACCTTAATCTACCAAATCTACGTATGTCCAGCTCGCTGACATAGTTATAACACCTCTAAGCCTCTGCAGCACATGACACCTTCCGTTTCCTTAGCACTGAGCCAGGAGAGTTCCACCTTCCTACACCTTCACCTTCCCCAGGGTCTGATTAGCAGTCCAGTCTTTCACTAGTATTAGCTATAACATCTCCAAATCCCTCTCTGCAGCATAAGTGCCACCTCCTGATTCCTAGCACTGATCCCAGAGTGCCACCTTCCTAAAGCTTCTCCCTCCTACAGGGTCAGATTATGCAGTCAAGCCTTCAATAGCATAGCTATAACACCTCCAAGCCAATTTGCAGCACATGGTACCTTCTGATTTCTAGCACTGGAGCCTGAGAGTGAGTCTGAACCCAACCTGGGCAGTTTAGCATGGAGCCCACCCAGCTGTCATACCTCTCTTGCGGGCTGGTCGATAAATGGGTACCTGGGCAAACCTGGGGAAGGTAAACTGTGGTAACCTGGATGTCACGCTGACCCTGTGTCACGCCGGGGTGATGGGCTCCTCCCTCCAATAGCTCAAGGGCCATTGTTAGAGATAGCATTGCACACGCTCAGCTGGAGCGTATGCCCCATCTTTACTATTTTGGCTGGTCCCAGCCAATTGGTGACGCAGGCAACTGTTTTGAGTTGCTGCAATCTTGCTTGACCATCTCTCAACCCCCCCCTCCGCCTCCCCTCGAGCTTCACTTGATCTCTTTAGATAGATTCGCTGGAGTCTGCTTGATAAGCAATGATGAAGACAGCATGTAGTCTTGGCCCTCAAAACACCAAAGTGAACTAAAGAATAGCCATTAAAAGGGACGAAAATCATCTATAGGAAGTAGCAATAAAGCGATATATATGAAACATATACCCTATTTTTCAAAGAATCACTTCTACATACATTCATGGATCCACAGCGTTTTCTGATACTTTCATTTGAAGTTGCTGTCATTTTTCTTGTGAACAGTGAGGAATTTGTCTAAAACGTGATGTGATCTGGTTAGACTGTTATGAGACTAGATACAGAGTTGTGGTGTGGTGTCGCCAGTGGCTGGCTGGCTGGATGGTCAGTCTAACCTCTGTTCCGGACTCCGCCACATTTGCCCTGGAGGATTTTGTCAAAACGATCATTTTTTTTATTACCAAGTTTAAAAGAAAACAGACCTACTGATAAACGTAGAAAATACTGTAGATTAAGATGCGATATCAGCCAACCATAGGAGCCTCCGTTATCTTGCTAAACACTAATATTTAGAAACACCGACGCGAATCATTTGAAGCACGGCGATACGCTGTAAAAACCAACGTTCAAACGCCTCCGGATGACGATATTATTACTGTTATAAGTATTAATATACCTGTATTGTGTGTAGTGCCATACTGCATGTTCTGCATCTTTTATGTTAACAAAGCTTTAGCTGATACACTAAACAGACCAACAAACAAGCTAGCTGTAATAAAATGATATAAAAAACGTACACAGCCCGCTGTACGAGAGTTATTCAACGGCAGTTATGATACGAGTTTGTGATTGATGATTGATTGACAGTTTATTATTGCAAAACTGCACAGACAAGAGAGTGAACATGCCATCCTCTCTTGATTACATATTGATGTGTGCATTCGTATGTGTGTGTGTGTGTTTACGGTGTGTGTGTGTGTGTGTGTGTGTGTGTGTGTGTGTGTGTGTGTGTGCTTTTTGTGTTGCCATGAGGCGAGGGGTTGCTATGCTCGTTTTCTATGACGAATTATGGCACATACAATTTTATTTGACATTACCATGGGTGATAACTGTGTTCTGCATATGTGCTAATTTCTTTGTACTTTGGCCAGACAATTCTATATATAGCTAATAAAGAAAAAACGTACGTGCTTGAGTCAGACAGAGAGAGAGAGAGAGAGAGAGAGAGAGAGAGAGAGAGAGAGAGAGAGAGAGAGAGAGAGAGAGAGAGAGAGAGGCCAGCCAGTACATTTGGACCGCTCTGAAACCTAGCTCCCCTCTCTTCCATCTTCATATATATATATATATATATATATATATATATATATATATATATATATATATATATATATATATATATATATATATATATATATATATATATATATATATATATATATATATATATATATATTAACTAGGCAAATAATGATAATACTTCCAAAATAATATCAGTGCCAGTGTGTCACTTTGCTGCGAAATATTCATGTCATTCATATTCAGTTCCTTTCAATATAAGCAAATATACTCTTATCGGCAAAAAAAAATTAGCGTAATAAAAAAATATGAAAGATGGAAGAGGGATAGGTTCAAACGGTCAACAGCCATGACTGGTCTCTCTCTCTGACATCATCATCAACGCCACCATCACGACCACCATCATCACCACCATCATCATCATCACTACCATCATCATCACCACCATCATCATCACCACCATCACCATCATCACCATCACTCATCATCACCATCATCATCACCACCATCATCCCCACCATCATCCACACCACGACCATCACCACCATCATCACCACCATCATCATCACCATCATCACCATCATCATCACTATCATCACCATCATCAACACCATCATCATCACCACCATCATCACCATCACCATCATCACCACCATCATCACCACCATCACCATCACCACCAATCATCACCACCATCATCACCACCATCATCATCACCACCACCAGTCATCATCACCACCATCATCATCACCACCATCATCACCACCACCATCATCACCACCACCATCATCACCACCATAATCATCACCACCATCAACATCATCACCATCATCATCACCATCATCATCACCACCATCATCACCACACCCCACCATCATCACCACCACCATCATCACCCACCACCATCATCACCACCATAATCAATCACCACCATCATCAGCACCATCAGCATCACCACCACCATCATCACCACCATCACTTCATCACCACCACCATCATCACCACCCACCATCATCACCACCATAATCACTCACCACCATCACCACATCATCAATGACCTCATCACCCACCATCATCACCACCATCATCATCACCACTACCAACGCATCATCACCACCATCATCACCACCAATCTTTCATCACCATCACCACCACAATCATCACCACCACACCATCATCATCACCACCCATCATCATCACCACCATCATCACCACCATCATCATCACCACCACCATCATCACCACCACCATCATCACCACCACCATCACCACCATAATCAACACCTCCATAATCACCACCATCATCATCAACACCACCATCATAACCACAATCATCATCACCCACCACCATCATCACCACCACCATCATCACCACCATAACTTCATCACCACCATCACCATCATCACGATCATCACCACCATCATCATCACCACCATCATCACCCATCATCACCACCACCACCACCACCACTCACCCACCACCACCACCACTCACCACCATAATCACCACCACCATCATCATCACCTTCACACCATCATCATCACCACCATCATCACCCACCACTCATCACCACCACCATCATCACCACCACCCACTCAATCACCACCCACCACCACCACCACCACCATCACCACCACCACTCACTTCCACCACCACCATCATCACCACCACATAATCATCACCACCACCACCATCATCACCATCCCCATCACCACATCATCATCACCACCGTCATCATCACCACCATCATCACCACCATCATCATCATCATCACCATCATCACCATCATCATCACCATCATCATCACCACCTACCATCATCATCACCACCATCACCATCATCACCATCACACCATCATCATCACCACCATCACCATCACCACCATCATCATCACCACCACTCACATCATCATCACTCAATTACATCATCACCACTCATCATCACCACCTCACCATCATCACCACCATCATCATCACCCACCATCATCATCACCACCATCACCATCACCACTATCATCACCATCATCATCACCACCACATCATCATCACTAATTCATCATCCCATCATCATCACCACATCACCAATTCATCATCATCACCACCATCACCATCATCACCAAAAGGAGGAAGAAGAGGATGAAGAAGAGGAAGAGGAAGAAGAGGAGGGAAATAGAGGAAGGAGGGGAGAGGAGGCAAGAAGAGAGAAGAGAGGAAGATGCAGAAGAGGAGGAAAAGAGAAGAAAAGGAAGAGGAAGAAGAAGAGAGGGGAGTGGAAAAGAGGAAGAAGGAAGAGGAAGAAGAAGAGGACGAGAAGTCAGGAAGAGGTGGAAAGCATAGAAGAAGTTGAGGAGGAAGAAGAGGAAGAAGAGGAGGAAGAGGAATGTATCAATATGAGGAAGAAGATGAAATAGCGAAGAAGATAGCGATCTAGGAAGAGCAGGGAAGAAGAGGAATAGCAAGGAGGAAGATGATGAAGAGGAAGAGGAAGAAGAGGAGGAAATAGAGGAAGAGGTGGAGAGGAGGAAGCTTGAAGAGAAAGAGTGAAGAGGAGGAAGCTGTTAAAGAGCAAATCGTTGTTGAAGAAGAAGATGACAAGGAAGAATAGGCATGAAGAGTGAGGAGGAAGAATGAGGAAGAAGAGTAGACGAGAAGTTAGGAAGAGGAGGAAAGTAGGAAGCTAGAGGAAGAGGAAAAGGAAAAGAAGAGGAAAGGAGGGGAAAAGAGGAAGAGGGAAAGGGGAGAAAGTTAGTGGAAGAGGAGGAAGAAAAGGAGGAAGAAGAGGAGGAAGGAAAGGGAGAAGAGCAGGAAGAAGAGTAAGAGGAAGAAGAGGAGGAAATAGAGGAAGAAGAGGAGGAGGAGGAAGAACAGGAAGAGGAGGAAGATGAAGAAGAAGAGGAAGAAGGAAGGGAAGAGGAAGTGAAGAGGAAGAGGCAGAAGAAAAGGAAGAGGCAGAAAAAGAGGCGAGAAGTTGAAGCGAGAAAAGGAAAAGGAGGAAAAGGAGGAAGAAGAGGAAGAGGAAGAATAAAAGGAGAAAGAAGAGGAAGAGGAGGAAGAAGAAAAGGAGAAAGAAGAGGAGGAAGAAAAGAAGGAAGAAGAGGAAGAAGAAGAAGAAAAGAAGGAAGAATAGGAAGAGGAGGAAGAAGAAGAAAAGAAGGAAGAATAGGAGGAAGAGGAGAAAAGGATTTTATTTCTTGAGAGTTTCTTTTCACTCATTATTCACTATTGCTTTACACCATTGATTAGGTTGCAGTACTTAGTGTTCACGAGCGTTATTGTTGTTCAGAAAATCAATACGATGCTAGCTATACGAGCGCGAAACGTATAGGGTTAAGACTGGCTCAAACAGCCAACCAGGCTACTTGTTATGATAGAATATGATTCAAGACTACTCCAACATGTGTTTGAAACCAGTGTAGAGAATATTGAGGTTTAAATCAAAGCCAGACAATACCACCTTCCAACACCTTCAACTTCCCACAGGTCAGATTAGTGCAGCCTTTCACTAGCATAGTTATAACACCTCCAAGCTTCTGCAGCACATGACACTATACATTCCCTAGCACTGAGCAACAGAGTGCCACCTTCCTGCACCTTCATTTTCCTACAGGGTCACAGATTAGTGCAGTCCAGCCTTTCACTAGCATAGTTATAATATATCCAAGCCACTCTGCAGCACATGACATATGATTCCCTAGCACAGAGCCAGAGAGTACCACCTTCCTAAACCTTCACCTTCCAACAGGGTCAGATTAGTGCAGTCCAGCTTTTACCTAGCATAGTTATAACACCTCCAAGCCTCTCTGCAGCACATGACACCTTCTTATTCCCAAGCACTGAGCCAGAGAGTGCCGCCTTCCTATAGGATCAGATTATTTACCTATCATAGTTATAACACCTCCAAGCCTCTCTGCAGCACATGCCAACTTCTGATTCCCTAGCACTAAGCCAGAAAGTCCCACCTTCCTACACCTTCACCTTCCTCCATGTTTAGATTAGTGCAGTTATTAGATTTATTATACTTTTTATAGCACACAAACAACGACAGACACCACCGCCGGGCACACACAATAACAGACACCACCGCCACACACACACAACAACAGACACCACCGCCGGGCACACACACAACAACAGACACCACCGCACACACACAACAACAGACACCACCGCCGGGCACACACACACACAACAGCCACCTCAGCCACGCACCCACATACACAACCACAGACACCACCGCCGGGCACACACACACACACAACAGACACCACCGCCGGGCACACACACACAACAACAGACACCACCGCCGGGCACACACACACACAACACAACACACCACCGCCGGGCACACAGACACACACACACAATCACACACACCACCGCCGGGCACACACACACACACACACAACGACAGACACTACCGCCGGGCACACACACACAACGACAGACACCACCGGGCACACACACAACAGACACCACCGCCGGGCACACACACAACAGACACCACCGCCGGGCACGCAACAACACACACCACCGCCGGGCACACACACACACAACAACAGACACCACCGCCGGGCACACACACACACAACAACAGACACCACCGCCGGGCACACCCACACAACAACAGACACCACCGCCGGGCACACCCACACAACAACAGACACCACCGCCGGGCACACACACAACGACAGACACCACCGCCGGCACACACACAACGACAGACACCACCGCCGGGCACACACACACACACACAACGACAGACACCACCGCCGGGCACACACACACACAACGACAGACACCACCGCCGGGCACACACACACACCAACAGACACCACCGCCGGGCACACACACACACACCCAAACACACACCCGCCGGGCTGACACACACAAAAACATACACAACCGCCGGACTGTCACACACACACACACAACGACAGACACCACCGCCGGGCACACACACACACAACAACAGACACCACCGCCGGGCACACACACACAACAACAGACACCACCGCCGGGCACACACACACAACAGACACCAATGCCGGGTACACACACCTAACAAAAGACACCACCGCCGGGCACACACACACAACGACAGACACCTAGACCGGGCACACACACACACACAACGACAGACACCACCGCCGGGCACACACACACACAACAACAGACACCACCGCGCGACACACACACACAACAACAGACACCACCGCCGGGCACACACACACAACAACAGACACCACCGCCGGGCACACACACACACACAACAACAGACACCACCGCCGGGCACACACACACACAAAAACACACAACACCCCCGCACACACACACACAACAACACACACCACCCCCACGCACACACACACAACAACAGACACACACACCGGGCACACACACACAACAACAGACACCACCGCCGGTCACGCACACAACAACAGACAATACCACCGGGCACACACACACAACAATAGACACCACAGCTATGCACACACACACACAACAACAGACACCACCGCCTGGCACACACACACAACAACAGACACAACCGCCGGGCACACACACACACACAACAACAGACACCACCGCCGGGCACACACACACAACAACAGACACCACCGCCGGGCACACACACACAACAACAGACACCACCGCCGGGCACACACACACAACAACAGACACCACCGCCGGGCACACACACACACACAACAACAGACACCACCGCCAAGCACACACAACAACAGCCACCACCACCGCGCACACACACACAACAACAGCCACCACCACCGGGTACACACACACACACAACAACAGCCACCACCACCGGGCACACACACACACACAACAACAGCCACCACCACCGGGCACACACACACACACACAACAACACACACACACACACACACACAACAACAGACATCACCGCGCACACACACACATTATTATTATTATTATTATTATTATTATTAACACACACACACACAACAGACACCACCAGACATTACACACACACACATTATTATTATTATTATTATTATTATTATTATTATTATTATTATTATTATTATTATTATTATTATTATTATTATTATTATTATTATTATTATTATTATTATTATTATTATTATTATTATTATTATTATTATTATTATTATTATTATTATTATTAATTAATATTATTATTATTATTATTATTATTATTATTATTATTATTATTATTATTATTATTATTATTATTATTATTATTATTAATATTATTATTATTATATTATTATTATTATTATTATTATTATTATTATTATTATTATTATTATTATTATTAATATTATTATTATTACTATTATTATTATTATTATTATTATTATTATTATTACTATTATTATTATCAATATTAATATTATTATTATTAATATTGTTATTCTTTTTATTAGTCTTATTATTATTATTATTATTATTATTATTATTATTATTATTATTATTATTATTATCAATATTAATATTATTATTATTACTATTATTATTATTATTATTATTATTATTATTATTATTATTATTATTATTATTATTATTATTATTATTATTATTATCATTACGTACATTCTCTCAATGTTTCTCAACTATTGCCTGAATGTATCCAAGTTGTTTCTCATCTGCTTCCCGAGACACTAGGGAAACGTCTGGGATACATTGTTGTCATACAAAGATTCCTGGTGTGGACGCGCCTTAATGTCCTGCCTGCCTGTGCCGTGAGCTGTGTAAGGTGGCGGTTCGCAGTCTGTCAGTCTGAGTTGCCAGTTATGTAAGTGGGGTCTGTCTGTCTGTCTAAATTAGTGACTCTGTCTGTCTGTCTGCTTGTCTGTGTCTTGGTGACTGTCTGGCTGGGCGTCGGTTAGTCTTTTTCTAGGTCATGTCAGGCGACTGTCTGTGTGTTGTAAACTGAACAAATCTCTCTCTCTCTCTCTCTCTCTCTCTCTCTCTCTCTCTCTCTCTCTCTCTCTCTCTCTCTCTCTCTGTTCGTTTTTCAGAAGAGGAAAGTAGAGTGGGAAAGATAAATCAAGGAGGAGAAAGAAAGGAAAGGAGGAACCAGAGAAGAGAGAATCAAGGAGGAGAAAGGAGAGGAAGAGGTAACTTGAGAGGGAAGGAGATAATTATATTTTGAGTCGGTCTGAAGCAATGATGTTTTATTTTTATTTATCATTATTTTATGTATTTATTTGTGCTTCACTTTAATCCCTTCTTCCCGCACCCACATCCTCGGTGCTCCCTGTTCCTTAGTGGGGGAGAGGAAGGGAGGGAAACAGGGAAGGATGGAACACACACGCCCTTATCCTGCATCCTCCACATCATAGAATAAAAACTGATGGTGACTCGAGACTCGCGGCGTTCGAACCCGCGAGTGAAGCAACGAGCCACTTCAACCATGACACGGGAGCAATCATCTCCACAACACAATCTCCTTAGCCATTAAACACAGGAATATAGAAACCTAGGAGCATCGGAGTATGAGAAGCACACTAGTCTGCCTTCAATTACGTTCAACATGACCAAAATAACCGGTATCCGTTGAAGCGTTTGAGTTCATTCAGTTAGAGTTTCAAGATTCGTCTGTTGCTCTCCACTCGGATGCTAACCCTTCGTCAGTCGCCGCTAGAGTTGGAGACAGGAAGGCCGCGTCGTGTCATGTATTCGTATTTATTGTGTGTTTTGGTGGCGTGTGGCGTTGCGGAAGGAAACTGCTGCGGACGGGTAGGGAGGCGGGGGGCACGAGCTGCGCTGGGAAGAAAGGTGAGTGGTCATTTGTTGGGAGGTGAGCCGAGCGTCCATCATGGGCCAGGAGGGTGGTAGCTGGCCCCTCCAGCCTTCACGCGCAGGTGAGGAAGAAAGCGGGATACAAATTTTTACCGCAAACTTTTTAACTTTTTTTTTTTTTTGTTTAATTGATGTAAACGATTTTATGCACAATATTTCAACATGGACTGAACAAATTTGTGATTTTGTGTACTATAATCTATCGAATCTATCTTGAGCCTCTAGGCACGGCTCCCCTGAGCCGCGCTAATGCTGCATCACCCCGTCGCTCTCCCCAGAGGAGCTGGCTACCTCTCTCTCTCTCTCTTATTTGCGTTATATTTAATATATTTTGCTTGGCTGTGCAGGACGCGAGAGTGAGACCTACGTGAGTCTTCTATGGTGGCGGAAGGGTGAATGGTAGCGCCATCACGCATGACCGCGTTGCCAAGTGAAATGGAAGGTTTACAGAGGTCACTCTTTCCCTCAAATACCAAATACTTCATAACACCATGCAGTCATATTTTATATGTATATATATATATATATATATATATATATATATATATATATATATATATATATATATATATATATATATATATATATATATATATATATATATATATATATATATATATATATATATACTCTCTCTCTATATATATATATATATATAAGCCATGCGTACAGACTGGCTGTGGAACAGATGGTGAGCGGAGATAGTAATTGAGTGGTGATGGTGGTGATAGTGGTGGTGGTGACAGCGGAGATGAGTGAAAATTGGTGGTGACGGCGGTGATGGTGGTGGTGGTGACGGCGGAGATAGTGGTGGTGGTGATGGTGGTGATAGTGGTGGTGGTGACTGGCGGAATGGTGGTGGTGGTGACGGCGGTGATGAGTGGTGGTGGTGATGGTGGTGATGGTGGTGGTGGTGACGGCGGTGATGGTGGTGGTGGTGATGGTGGTAATGAGTAAAGATTGGTGGTGGTGATGGTGGTAATGGTGGTGGGTGGTGGCCAGCGGTGATGGTGGTGGGTGGTGACGGTGGTGATAGTGGTGAGGTGGTGATGGGTGAAATTTGTCGGTGGTGGTGGTGATGGTGGTGATAGTGGTGGTGGTGATGGTGGTGATAATTGAATTGGTGATGGTAGTAATAGAGGTGATGATTGTAGTGATGCAGACGATGATGACAATGATGATGAGGGTGAAGGTGGTGGTGGTGCTGGTGGTAGTGGCAGTGCTGAGGCAGCCCATTGTCCTTTTTACCTTGACATAAATTGACGAACGAAGATTGGACTACATTTTCTCGGTCATTATCACATGAAAAAGAATATCAAAACAGAAGGTTACGCAAAGCCTAAGCCGCCAGGCATCACGTGTAAAGAGTCTGACTGTATTCCTCGCAGAATATTACTCCTGCATGCACTCATTGCCGTGACTATTGATCTGCGCCACCATCTCCTACAAACTATCGAATCTCCACCAGGTTAGAAGCATCAACGCCACCTTCACTAGTACATTCGAGGTGGGGATTTTAAACGGCCCGAAGCAATCGTCTTCTCCTTCCTTGTTCGTCATCCCGGTCTTCAGAGGAGGAGGCAGGCAGTTCACTTATTCCCCACTTAGTTCTTTCTTCGTGCGACGGCCCACACTTAATCGTCCTTCTCCTTCCTTGTTCGTCTGTCAGTCTTCGAAGGAGGAGGATTGATTCAACAGTTCTTGTAGTTCTTTCTTCGTTACCTGCCTTCTGTTTGTACTCTAGATTACAGTGCCTCGCGAGTTAAAGAGTGTCAAATAAGACAAGCACAAATATTTAAAGTGGTAACTTCTGAGAGCTTGTATAGTCAGGTTATCAATTCCTTCCAGATTAATATTACGTAACGGGATCAACAGAATTTCCAAAAAGTGGGTAAAGTATAGCAAAGTTTTGGCGCGGCCGTCTGGTGGGTCAGCCTCCGTTAGAGCGTCAAGTCATGGAAGTGAAGGGTCAAGGCCAGGCGGTATGAATCCCTGTGGCGCCGCGGACGTCAGGAAGAGCTTCAACCCCCCGAAATAGCGATCCCATATAAACAAAAGTAAAAGCTATCAAGAGAAAAGAGAAAAAGGAAATATTGTAAATGTTTTGCTTATATCTGCGTCCCTGGAGTCGGTTATGTAATGTATTTATGGACCCTGTTGGAAAATGGTGCGCCATGAGAGAGGACGCCAGAGATATCCTGTTGCTGGCATAACCTCTACTTTAGTTTATTGTTTCTCATGTATGCGTACCAGGACTTGGTGTTATGTAATGTAGTTTTGGATCCTGTTGGAAAATGGTGCGTCACGAGATTGATGATGCTTGAGATATCCTGTTGCTGGCATTGTCTCTACTTTGTTCTAGTTTAGCCCATTCAGGTTACGGAGTTCAGTCTGCCGCTCTGTTAGGTAACGCTATTTTCTGTGATTTGTTGTTGTTGTTGTGAGAAGTACATGTAGGTTTTCAAAAAAGTATTCAGGCACCTCAAAAATAATAATGTGTGTTCGCTTTTTGTGTAAATCTTAAGGCAGTCTAATGTTTTTTGAACACCCATTTATTTATTTATTTACTTAATGCATTCCATTGACGTCTCTTCACATCCACACATTCCTAAGTTTCCTCGCTCTCAAATGGAAAGAAACCACAAAACCTACACCGGTCTAAACTTATCTTCTATTATTTTTGTTTCATCCCGAGTGCACAAACAGGTGACGGAAGCAAGGAAGTTGAACTAAGCTCGGGAGCTGTTTACTGGCCTCTATAATGAACCCGGCGAAGACTGGCGTTTATATTTCCTAACCTGACAAGATTCAACATTAAGCATTTTGTTTAGCAATTGTAATTTCTTGCTAGGGAACAACACAGGAGGAGGGGAAGGGGAGGAGGAAGAGGAGGAGGAAATAAATAAAGAACATGGTAAGAAAAAGGAGGTAGACAGTAAAGAAGGAAAGGTAATAAAGGAGGGAGATGGAGGAGCAGGAGAATGAGAAGGAAGAAGAAGAAGAAAAACGAAGAGTAGTGGAACGAGAGGAAGAGATGAGCTGAGAGAGAGAGAGAGAGAGAGAGAGAGGAGAGAGAGAGAGAGAGAGAGAGAGAGAGAGAGAGGGAGAGAGAGAGAGAGAGAGAGAGAGAGGAGAGAGAGAGAGAGGAGAGAGAGAGAGAGAGAGAGAGAGAGAGAGAGAGAGAGAGAGAGAGAGAGAGAGAGAGAGAGAGAGAGAGAGAGAGAGAGAGAGAGAGCGAGAGAGAGAGAGAGAGAGAGAGAGAGAGAGAGAGAGAGAGAGAGAGAGAGAGAGAGAGTAAAGGTCCATATCTGCACAATCACAGAAAAAAAATCCCCATAATGTGGTCTACCTCGACTCTCGCTTATGTTCTTACCTGTTTGTCAGTAGTCACCCGCCGCGGCCCACCTGTGATTAGCTTCCTACCGCCGCGTCTCAGGTGCGCGCGTGCTACGCGCGTCACCTTGGCTCATACACGCCTTCCTTCCGCTCCTTCGTTATGACGGAACCAGGAACTCTTTCATCCCTCACGCTGGTAAACTCTGGAACAATCTTCCTTCATCTGTATTTCCTCCTGCCTACGACATGAACTCTTTCAAGAGGAGGGTATCAGGACACCTCTCCTCCTGAAACTGACTTATCTTTCGGCCACCTCTTTGGATTCTTTTTTGGAGCAGCGAGTAGCGGGCTTTTTTTTTTTTTTTTTATTAATGTTTACTTTTTTGTGCCCTTGAGCTGTCTCCTTTGCTGTAAAAAAAAAAAAAAAAAAAAAAAAAACTGGAAACTTCATATCTCATCTCTTACTAAATCAGCTTCCTCGAGGCTGGGCGTTCTGTCTCCGCCAGTTCTTCTCCCCTGCACAGTTGTTGTCCATATAGGGGCCTTGTCCGCCCTCGTATGGAGTATGCATCTCATGTGTGGGGGGGCTCCACTCACACAGCTCTTCTGGACAGAGTGGAGGCAAAGGCTCTTCGTCTCATCAGCTCTCCTCCTCATACTGATAGTCTTCTACCTCTTAAATTCCGCCGCAATGTTGCCTCTCTTTCTATCTTCTATCGATATTTCCACGCTGACTGCTCTTCTGAACTTGCTAACTGCATGCGTCGCCCCCGCCCGCGGCCCAGCTGCACGCGCCTTGCTAGTCATGCGCATCCCTATACTGTCCAAACCCTTATGCAAGAGTTAACCAGCATCTTCACTCTTTCATCCTCACGCTGGTAAACTCTGGAACAATCTTCCTTCATCTGTATTTCCTCCTGCCTACGACTTGAACTCTTTCAAGAGGAGGGTATCAGGACACCTCTCCCGAAACTGACTTATCTTTCGGCCACCTCTTTGGATTCTTTTTAGGAGCAGCGAGTAGCGGGCTTTTTTTTTTATTAATGTTTACTTTTTTGTGCCCTTGAGCTGTCTCCTTTGCTGTAAAAAAAAAATATATATATATATATATATATATATATATATATATATATATATATATATATATATATATATTTATATATATATATAGATATATATATATATATATATATATATATATATTTTTTTTTATACTTATTTACATAATTTTATATGTATTTTGAATATATATTTTCACAGAAATTTACTCTATTTTATGTGTATTCTTATATATATTTTGATACAAATTTACATTATTTATGTGTATTTCGCATATCTATTTCAATACAAATTTTCTTTATTGTATGTGCCTTTTGTATATTTATTTTGATGCAAATTTAATTATTTTATGTGTATTTTTGAATATATATTTTTAAACAAATATGCGTTATTATATGGGTATTTTGCATCTTTATTTTCATACAAATTTACATTATTTTATTGATTGTCTGTTTATTTATTTTGATACGCTTTTACGTTATTCTGTGTATTTTGTATATATATTTTTAGACATATTTACATTATTTAATGTATATTTTGTTCATATATTTTATGGAAATTTACGTTATCTTATGTGTAATTGTTTATATATTTTCATACAAATTTACATTATTTTATGTGTATTTTGTATATGTATTTCAATAAAAATTTGCCTAATTTCATTTGTATTTTGCATATCTATTTTCAAACAAATTTAAATTATTTTTGTGTATTTCTGTATTATTTTTATACAATTTTTTTTTTTTTATTTGTATTTTGTATATATATTTTCCTACACATATATATTCTTTTAGAGGAAATTTTGTTTATTTTGATACGAATTTACATTATTTTATGTGTATTTTGTATATATATTTTTCTATGTATTTACATTATTTTATGTGTATTTTGTATATATATTTTCAAAAAAATTTACGTAATTTTATTGTGTGTATTCGTATATATTTTGATAAAAAATTTCATTATTTTATGTGTTTTTTGCATATCTATTTCAATAAAAATCTACCTTATTGAATGTGTATTTTGTATGTTTATTTTAATACAAATTTAATTATTTCATGTGTATTTTTGTATATATTTTTTTTTAAATATAAGATATTTTATGGGTATTTTGCATCTTTAATTTTATAAATTTTTACATTACGTACATATCTTTTATACGTATTTACATTATTTAATGTGTATTTTGTTTATATATTTTTATACAAACTTACGTTATAATATGTGTATTTGAATATATATTTTGATACAAATTTACATTATTTTATGTATTTTCTATATTTATTTCAATTCAAATTTAGCTTATTTTATGTGTCTTTTGTATATCTATTTTCATACAAATTTAATTATTTTTGTTTATTTTTGTATATAGTTTTATACAATTTTACGTTATTTTATGTGTATTTTGTATATTTATATTTATACAAGTAAACATTCTTTTATTGACATTTAGTTTATTTATTTTGATACGAATTTACATTATTTTATGTGTATTTTGTATACATTTTCTTATACGTATTTACTTCATTTTATGTGTATTTTGTATATATATTTTATAGAAATCTACGTTATTTTATGTGTATTCGTATGTATATTTTGAAACAAATTTACATTGTTTTATATGTATTTTGCATATCTATTTCAATACAAATTTACCTTATTGTATGTGCATTTTGTATATTTATTGTAATACAAATTTAAATATTTTATGTGCATTTTGGTATATATATTTTCATAAAAAATGCGTTGTTTTATGGGTATTTTGCATCTTTATTTTCATACAAATTTACATTATTTTATTAATATTCTGTTTATTTATTTTGATACTATTTTGCACTATTCTATTTGTGTTTTGTATATATTTTTTTATACATATTTACATTATTTAATGTGTATTTTCTATTTATATTTCATACAAATTTTCGTTCTTTTAAGTGTATTTGTTTATATATTTTTATTCAAATTTACATTATTTTATGTGTATTTTGTATATGTATTTCAATAGAAATTTACCTAATTTCATGTGTATTTTGTATATATATTTTATACAAATTTAAAAAAAAATTGTGTATTTTTGTATAGAGTAATATTCGAATTTACAATATTTTATGTGTATTTTGTATATCTATTTTCATACAAATACACATTCTTTTATTGATATTTTGTTTATTTATTTTGATGCGAATTTACATTATTTAATGTGTATTGTGTATATATATTTTTATACGTATTTACGTCATTTCATGTGTATTTTGTATATATATTTCTATAGAAATATACGTTATTTTATGTGTATTCGTATATATTTTTTGAAACAAATATACATTGTTTTATGTGCATTTTGCATATTTTTTCAATACAAATTTACCTTATTGTACGTGCATTTTGTATATTAATTTTAATACAAATTTAGCTATTCTATGTGTATTTTTGTATATGTATTTTTATAAAAATATGCTTTATTTTATGGGTATTTTGCATCTTTATTTTCATACAAAATTACATTATTTTACTGATATTCTGTGTATTTATTTTGATACGATGTTACATTATTCTATGTATATTTTGAATATCTATTTTATACCAATGTACGTTATTTTATGTGAATTTGTTTTCATTTCATACAAATTTACATTATTTTATGTGAATTTTGTACATTGATTTAAATACAAATTTAACTAATTATATGTCTATTTTGTATATCTGTTTTCATACAAATTGAAATTAATTTTGTGTATTTTTGTATATATTTTTATTCAAATTTTCGTAATTTTATGTGTATTTTGTATATTTATTTTCCTACAAATATACGTTCTTTAATCGGAATTTTATTTATTTATTTTGATACGAATTTTCATTTTTTTTAGGTGTATTTGATATATATATTTTTATACTTATTTACATAATTTTATATGTATTTTGAATATATATTTTCATAGAAATTTACTCTATATGTATATGTATAAAAATACACATGAAATAATCTAAATTCGTATCGAAATAAATGAACAAAATACCGATAAAATAATGTAATTTTGAATGAAAATATATATAGAAAATACACATAAAATAACGTAAATATAAATAAATATATACACATAAAATGATTTAAATTTGAATGAAAATAGATATAAAAATAAACTTAAAATAAGGCAAATTTATAATGAAATATATATACAAAATACACATAAAATAATGTAGATTTGTTTGAAAATATATATACGAATACACATAAAATAATGTAGATTTCTATAGAAATATATATACAAAATACACATGAAATGTTGTAAATAAGTATAAAAATATATATACAAAATACACATTAAATAATGTAAATTCGTGTCAAAATAAATAATTAAAATATCAATAAAAGAATGTGTATTTGTATGAAAATACATATACAAAATACACATAGAATAACGTAAATTTGTATAAAACTATATATAAAAATCCAAAAAATAAGTTAAATTTGTATGAAAATAAATATACAAAATACATATAAAATTAGGTAAATTTGTAAAGAAATACATATACAAAATACACATAAAATAATGTAAATTTGAATGAAAATATATAAACAAATACACTTAAATTAACATAAATTTGTATAAAATATATATAAAAAATACTCATTAAATAATGTAAATATGTATAAAAAATATATATTCAAAACACAAATAGAATAATGTAAAATCGTGTTAAAATAAATACACAGAATGAAAATAAAATAATGTAAATTTGTATGAAAATAAAGATGCAAAATACCCATAAAATAACGCATATTTTATAAATATACAAAATACACATGAAAGGATGTAAATACGTATAAAAATATATATACAAATTACACATTAAATAATGTAAATTCGCGTCAAAATAAATAAACAAAATGTCAATAAAAGAATGTGTATTTGTATGAAAATATATATACAAAATACACATAACATAAATTTGTATAAAACTATATACAAAAATACACAAAAATAATTTAAATTTGTATGAAAATAAATATACAAAATACACATAAAATTAGGTAAATTTGTATTGAAATACATATACAAAATACACATAAAATACTGTAAATTTGAATGAAAATACATAAACAAATACACTTAAAATAACGTAAATTTGTATAAAAAAATATATACAAAACACAAATAGAATAATGTAAAATCGTATCAAAATAAATACACAGAATATTAATAAAATAATGTAAATTTGTATGAAAATAAAGAAGCAAAATACCCATAAAATAACGCATTTTTTTAAATATATATACAAAAATACACGTAAAAAAATTTATTTGTATTAAAATAAATATACAAAATACACATACAATAAGGTAAATCTGGTTTGAAATAGATATGCAAAGTACATATAAAACAATGTAAATTTGTTTCAAAATATATATACGAATACACATAAAATAACGTAGATTTCTATAAAAATATATATACAAAATACACGTAAAATGAAGTAAATACGTATAAAAAAATGTATACAAAATACACATAAAATAATGTAAATTCGTATCAAAATAAATAAACAAAATACCAATAAAAGAATGTGTATTTGTATAAATAAAAATATATAAAATACACATAAGATAACGTAAATTTGTATAAAACTATATACAAAAATACACAAAAGTAATTAAATTCGTATGAAAATAGATATACAAAATACCGATAAAATAAGCTAAATTTGAATTGAAATGTATATACAAAATACATAAAATAACGTAAATTTGTATCAAAATATTTATAAAAATACGTATAATAACGTAAATTTGTTTAAAAATATATAAACAAAATACACATTAAGTAATGTAAATACGTATAAAAAATATGTACAAAATACACATATAATCATGTAATTCGTATCAAATTAAATAAACAAAATAGCAATAAAATAATGTAAATTTGTATGAGAAAACATATACAAATACATATAAAATAACGTTAATTTCTATAAAAATATATGTCCAAAAATGAACGTAAAATAAATTAACTTTGGATAAAAATATATATACAAAACACCCATTAAATAATGTAAATGAGTACATAAAATAACCTAAATTTGTATAAAACTATATACAAAAATACACAAAAATAATTAAAATTTGTATGAAAAGAAATATACAAAATACACATAAAATTATGTTAATTTCTATTGAAATACATATACAAAATACACATAAAATAATGTAAATTTGAAAGAAAATATATAAACAAATACACATATAATAACGTAGATTTGTATGAAATATATATACAAAATACACATTAAATAATGTAAATATGTATAAAAAAATATATACAAAACACAAATAGAATAATGTATAATTTATCAAAATATATACGTACAAAAAATACATAAAATAATGTAGATTTGTATGAAATGAAAACAAATACATTTTATATAAAATATATATACAAAATACACATAGAATAATGTAAAATCATATTAAAATAAATACACAGAATATCAATAAAATTATGTAAATTTGTATGAAAATAAAGATGCAAAATACCCATAAAATAAAGCATATTTTTATAAAAATACATATACAAAAATACACATAGATTAATCAAATTTGTATTAAATTAATATACAAAATGCATATACAATAAGGTAAATTTGTAATGAAAAAATATGCAAAATACACATAAAACAATGTAAATTTGTTTCAAAATATATATACGAATACACATAAAATAACGCAGATTTCTATAGAAATATATATATACAAAATACACTTGAAATAATGTAAATACGTATAAAAATATATATATAAAATAAACATTAAATAATGTTAATTCGTGTCAAAATAAATAAACAAAATATCATGAAAAGAATGTGTATTTGTATGAAAATAGATATACAAAATACACATAAAATAACCTAAATTTGTATAAAACTATAAACAAAAATACACAAAAATAATTTAAACTTGTATGAAAATAAATATACAAAAAACATATAAAATTAGGTAAATTTGTATTGAAATACATATACAAAATACAGATAAAATAATGTAAATTTGAATGAAAATATATAAACATATAGACTTAAAATAACGTAAATTTGTATCAAATATATATACAAAAAACACATTAAGTAATGTAAATATGTATAAAAAAATATATACAAAACACAAATAAAATAATGTAAAATCGTATCAAAATAAATACAGAAAATATTAATAAAATAATGTAAATTTGTATGAAAATTAAGATGCAAAATATCCATAAAATAACGCATTTTTTATAAAAATATGTATACGAAAAAACATAAAATATTTGATTTTGTAATAAAATCAATAGATATACAAAATACACATAAAATAAGCTAAATTAAATAAAAAAAATATATACAAAATACACATAAAATAATGTAAAATCGTATCAAAATAAATACACAGAATATCAATAAAATAATGTAATTTTGTATGAAAATAAAGATGCAAAATACCCATAAAATAAAGCATATTTTTTTAAAAATACATATACAAAAATACACATAGAATAATTAAATTTGTGTTAAAATTAATATACAAAATACACGTACAATAAGGTAAATTTGTATTGAAAAAATATACAAAATGCACTTTAAAGCGTAAATTTGTTTAAAAATCTATATACGAATACACATAAAATAACGTAGATTTCTATAGAAATATATATACAAAATACGCATGAAATGATGTAAATACGTATAAAAATATATATATACAAAATACACATTAAATAATTTAAATTCTCGTCAAAATAAATAAACAAAATATCAATAAAAGAATGTGTATTTGTATGAAAATAGATATACAAAATACTCATAAAATAACCTAAGTTTGTATAAAACTATATACAAAAATACACAAAAAATATTTAAATTTGTATGAAAATAAATATACAAAATACACATAAAATTAGGAAAATTGGTATTGAAATACATATACAAAATACACATAAAATAATGGAAATTTGAATAAAAATATATAAACATATACACTTAAAATAACGTAAATTTGTATCGAATATATACAAAATACTAATTAAATAATGTAAATATGTATAAAAAAATATATACAAAACACAAATAGAATAATGTAAAATCGTATCAAAATAAATACACAGAATATTAATTAAATAATGTAAATTTGTATGAAATTAAAGGTGCAAAATAGCCATAAAATAACGCATTTTTTATAAAAATATATATACCAAAATACACATAAAATATTAAAATTTGTATTAAAATAAATATAAAAAATGCACATACTGTAAGGTAAATTTGTATTGAAATAGATATGCAAAATACATATAAAACAATGTAAATTTGTTTCAAAATATATATACGAATACACATAAAATAACGTTGATTTCTATATAAATATATACAAAATACATTGAAATAGATATGCAAAATACATATAAAACAATGTAAATTTGTTTCAAAATATATATACGAATACACATAAAATAACGTTGATTTCTATAAAAATATATACAAAATACACATGAAATGAAATAAATACGTATAAAAAAATGAATACAAAATACACATAAAAATCGTATCAAAATAAATAAACAAAATACCATTAAAAGAATGTGTATTTGTATAAATATAAATATACAAAATACACATAAAATATCGTAAATTTGTATAAAACTATATACAAAAATACACAGAACAAATACACATTCTTTTATTGGTATTTTGTTTATTTATTTTGTTTCGAATTTATATTATTTTATGTGTATTTTGTTTACATTTTTTTATACGTATTTACCTAATTTTATGTGTATTTTGTATATATATTTTTATAGAAATCTACGTAATTTTATGTGTATTCGTATATATATTTTGAAACAAATTTACAATTTTTTATATGTATTTTTGCATATCTCTTTTAACAGAAGTTTACCTTATTGTATGTGCATTTTGTATATTTATTTCAATACAAATTTAAATATTTTATGTGTATTTTGGTATATACATTTTTATAAGAAATGCGCTATTTGATGGGAATTTTGCATCTTTATTTTCATACAAATTTACATTATTTTATTAATATTCTGTGTATTTATTTTGATACGATTTTACATTATTCTATTTGTTTTTTGTATATATTTTTTTATACATATTTACATTATTTAATGTGTATCTTGCATATATATTACATACAAATTTATTATCTATTATTTATTTTCATACAAATACACATTCTTTTCATGATATTTTGTTTATTTATTTTGTCACGAATATACATTACTTAATATGTATTTTATATATATAAATATATATATATATATATATATATATATATATATATATATATATATATATATATATATATATATATATATATATATATATATATATATATATATATATATATATATATATATATATTTTTTTTTATACGTATTTACATAATTTCATGTGTATTTTGTATATATATTTCTATAGAAATATACGTTATTTTATGTGTATTCGTATATATATTTTGAAATAAATTTACACTGTTTTATTTGTATTTTGCGTTTTTTTTCAATACAAATTTACCTTATTGTATGTGTGCATTTTGTATATTAATTTTTAAACAAATTTAATTATTCTATATGTATTTTTATATGTATTTAAAAAAAAATGCTTTATCTTATGGGTATTTTGCATCTTTATTTTCATACAAATTTAAATTATTTTATTGATATTCTGTGTACCTATTTTGATACGATTTTACATTATTCTATGTATAACAAAAATAAATTCAGAATACACAAAAATAGATATGCAAAATACATATAAACAATGTAAATTTGTTTCAAAATATATATACGAATACACATGAAATAAGGTAGATTTCTATAAAAATATATATACAAAATACACATAAAATTAAGTAAATACGTATAAAAAATGTATACAAAATACACATAAAATAATGTAAATTAGTATCAAAATAAGTAAACAAAATACCAATAAAAGAATGTGTATTTGTATAAATATATATAAATACAAAATACACATTAAATAATATAAATTTGTTTAAAACTATACAAAATACACATGAAATGATGTAAATACGTATAAAAATATATATACAAAATACACATTAAATAATGTAAATTCGCGTCAAAATAAATAAACAAAATATCAATAAAAGAATGTGTATTTGTATGAAAATAGATATACAAAATACACATAAAATAACCTAAATTTGTATCAAACTATATACAAAAATACACAAAAATATTTAAAATTTGTATGAAAATAAATATACAAAATACACATAAAATTAGGTAAATTTGTATTGAAATACATACACAAAATACACATAAAATAATGTAAATTTGAATGAAAATACATAAACAAATACACTTAAAATAACGTAAATTTGTATAAAAAATATGTACAAAACACAAATAGAATAATGTAAAATCGTATCAAAATAAATACACAGAATATTAATAAAATAATGTAAATTTGTATGAAAATAAAGAAGCAAAATACCCATAAAATAACGCATTTTTTTTATTTATAAAAATATATATACCAAAATACACATCAAAAAATTAAATTTGTATTAAAATAAATATACAAAAAACACATACAATAAGGTAAATTTGTATTGAAATAGATATGCAAAATACATGTAAAACAATGTAAATTTGTTTCAAAATATATATACGAATACACATAAAATAACGTAGATTTCTATAAAAATATATATACAAAATACACATAAAATGAAGTAAATACGTATAAAAAAATGTATACAAAAAACACATAAAATAATGTAAATTCGTATCAAAATAAATAAACAAAATACCAATAAAAGAATGTGTATTTGTATAAATATAAATATACAAAATACACATAAAATAACGTAAATTTATATAAAACTATATACAAAAATACACAGAAGTAATTAAATTTGTATGAAAATATATACAAAATACACACAAAATAAGCTAAATTTAAATTGAAATATATATACAAAATACACATATTTTGCATATCTATTTTCAAACAAATTTAAATTATTTTTTGTGTATTTTTGTATAGATTTATTTTTGTTATACATAGAATAATGTAAAATCGTATCAAAATAAGTACACAGAATATCAATAAAATAATTTAAATTTGTATGAAAATAAAGATGCAAAATACCCATAAGATAAAGCATATTTTTTAAAAAAAATACATATACAAAAATACACATAGAATAATTAAATTTGTATTAAAATTAATATACAAAATGCACACATACAAAAAGGTAAATTTGTATTGAAAAAAAAACGCAAAATTCAAATAAAACAGTGAAATTTGTTTCAAAATATATATACGAATTCACATAAAATAACGTGTATATTGTATATCTATTTTCATACAAATACACATTCTTTTATTAATATTTTGTTTATTTATTTTGACGCGAATTTACATTATTTTCATGTGTATTTTATATATATATTTTTATACGTGTTTACATCATTTGATGTGTATTTTGTATATATATTTTTTTAGAAATCTACGTTGATTTATAAGTATTCGTATATAGATTTTGAAATAAAGTTACACTGTTTTATGTGTATTTTGCATATTTTTTCAATACAAATTTACCTTATTGTATATGCATTTTGTATATTAATTTTAATACAAATTTAATTATGCTATGTGTATTTTTGTATATGTATTTTTATAAAAATATGCTTTATTATATGGGTATTTTGCATTTTTATTTTCATACAAATTTACATTATTTTATTTATATTCTTTTTTTTTTTAAACAATTTTACATTATTCTATGTGTATTTTGTATATCTATTTTTATACGTATTTACTTAATTTTATGTGTATTTTGTATATATATTTTTATAGAAATCTACGTTATTTTATGAGTATTCGTATATATATTTTGAAACAAATTTACATTGTTTTATATGTTTTTTTGCATATCTCTTTCAATACAAGTTTACCTTATTGTATGTGCATTTTTTATATTTATTTCAATACCAATTTAAGTATTTTATGTGTATTTTGGTATATATATTTTTATGAGAAATGCGCTATTTGATGCGAATTTTGCACCTTTATTTTCATACAAATTTACATTATTTTATTAATATTCGGTGTATTTATTTTGTTACGATTTCACATTATTCTATTTGTTTTTTGTATATATATTTTTATACGTATTTACATAATTTCATGTGTATTTTGTATATATATTTCTATAGAAATCTACGTTATTTGATGTGTATTCGTATATATATTTTGAAACAAATTAACTTTGTTTTATATGTATTTTTGAATATCTCTTTCAATACATATTTACCTTACTGTATATGCATTTTGTATATTTATTTCAATACAAATTTAAATATTTTATGTGTATTTTGGTATATATATTTTTTTTAAAAATGCGCTATTTTATGGGAATTTTGCATCTTTCTTTTCATACAAATTTACATTATTTTATTGATATTCTGTGTATTTATATTGATAGGATTTTACATTATTCTATTTCTTTTTTGTATATATTTTTTTATACACATTTACATTATTTAATGTGTATCTTGCATATATATTTTATACAAATTTACGTTATTTTAAGTGTATATGTTTATATATTTTCATTCAAATTTACATTATTTTATGTGTATTTTGTATATGTATTTCAATACAAATTTACCTAATTTTATGTTTATTTTGTATATTTCTTTTCATACAAATTTTAAATATTTTTGTGTATTTTTGTATATAGTTTTATACAAATTTACGTTATTTTATGTACGCATTTACATTATTTAATGTGTGTTTTGTATATATATTTTTATGCAAATTTACTTTATTTTATGTGCATTTTTGTACATATATTTTTCTAGAAATTTGCGTTATTTTATGTGTATTTGTATATGTTTTCTCATACAAATTTACATTATTTTATTGCTATTATGTTTATTTATTTTGATACGAATGAAAATAGATATACAAAATATATATAAAATAAACTAAATTTGAATTGAAATATATATACAAAATACATAAAATAATGTAAATTTGTATCAAAATATTTTAACAGATGCGCATAAAATAACGTAATTTTTTTTTTAAATATACAAAATACACATTAAATAATGTTAATATGTATAAAAAAATATATACAAAACACAAATAGAATAATGTAAAATCGTATCAAAATAAATACACAGAATATTAATAAAACAATGTAAATTTGTATGAAAATAAAGATGCAAAATACCCATTAAATAACGCATTTTTTTAATAAAAATATATATACCAAAATACACATGAAAAAATTAATTTGTATTAAAATAAATATACAAAATACACATAAAATAAGGTAAATCTGTATTGAAATAGATATGCAAAATACATATAAAACAATGTAAATTTGTTTCAAAATATATATACGAATACACATAAAATAACGTAGATTTGTATAAAAATATATATACAAAATACACATAAAATGAAGTAAATACGTATAAGAAAATGAATACAAAATACACATAAAATAATGTAAATTCGTTTCAAAATAAATAAACAAAATACCAATAAAGGAATGTGTATTTGTATAAATATAAATATACAAAATACACATAAAATAACGTAAATTTGTATAAAACTATATACAAAAATACACAGAAGTAATTAAATTCGTATGAAAATAGATATACAAAATACAGATAAAATAAGCTAAATTTGAATTGATATGTATATACAAAATACATAAAATAATGTAAATTTGTATCAAAATATTTATAAAAATACATATAATAACGTAAATTTGTTTAAAATTATATAAACAAAATACACATTAAGTAATGTAAATACGTATAAAAAATATGTACAAAATACACATATAATCATGTAATTCGTATCAAACTAAATAAACAAAATATCAATAAAATAATGTAAATTTGTATGAGAAAACATATACAAATACATGTAAAATAACGCTAATTTCCATAAAAATATATGTCCAAAAATAAACGTAAAATAAAGTAACTTTGGATAAAAATATATATACAAAACACACATTAAATAATGTAAATGCGTACATAAAATAACCTAAATTTGTATAAAACTATATACAAAAATACACAAAAATAATTTAAATTTGTATGAAAAGAAATATACAAAATACACATAAAATTAGGTTAATTTGTATTGAAATACATATACAAAATACATATAAAATAATGTAAATTTGAAAGAAAATATATAAACAAATACACATATAATAACGTAAATTTGTATGAAATATATATTCAAAATACACATTAAATAATGTAAATATGTATAAAAAAATATATACAAAACACAAATAGTATAAAGTAAAATCGTATCAAAATATATACACAGAATATTAAAAAAATAATGTAAATTTGTATGAAAATTAAGATGCAAAATACCTATAAAATAACGCATTTTTTATAAAATTATTGATACCAAAATACACATAAAATATTTGAATTTGTATTAAAATAAATATACAAAATGCACATACAATAAGGTAAATTTGTATTGAAATAGATATGCAAAATACATATAAAATAATGTAAATTTGTTTCAAAATATATATACGAATACACATAAAATAACGTAGATTTCTATAAAAATACATATACAAAATACACATAATATTAAGTAAATACTTATAAAAAAAGGAATACAAAATACACATAAAATAATGTAAATTCGTATAAATGTAAATAAACAATATACCAATAAAAGAATGTGTATTTGTATAAATATAAATATACAAAATGCACATAAAATAATGTAAATTTATATAAATCTATATACATAAAATAACGCAAATTTCTATAAAAATATATGTACAAAAATGAACATAAAATAAATTTGCATAAAAATATATTTACAAAACACACTTTAGATAATGTAAATGAGTATAAAAATATGTATACAAAATACCTATGAAATAATCTAAATTCGTATCGAATTAAATTAAGAAAATATCAATAAAATAAAGTAATTTTGGATGAAAATATATATACAAAATACACATAAAATAACCTAAATACAAATACAAATATTCACAAAATAATTTAAAATTGAATGAAATAAATATACAAAATAAACATAAAATAAGGTAAATTTGTAATGAAATATATGAAAAAATACACATAAAATAATATAAATTTGTATGAAGATATATATACAAATACATATTAAATAACATGAATTTGTATAAAATTTGTATCAAAATATATACTTATACACACAATAAAATAACGTAATTTTTTATGAAAATGTATATACAAAATACACATAAAATAATTTAAATACGTAGGAAAATATATAAACAAAAAACACATTAAATAATGTAAATTTGTATTAAAATATATAAACAAATACTCATAAAATAATGTAAATTTGGATAAAATATATATACAAAATGAACATTAAATAATGTAAATATGTATAAAAAAAAATATAAAAGATACACATAGAATAATGTTAAATCGTATCAAAATAAATAAAGAGAATATCAATAAAATAATGTAAATTTGAATGAAAATAAAGATGCAAAATATCCATATAATAACGCATATTTGCATAAAAATATATATACAAAAATAAATATAAAATAGTTAAATTTGTATTAAAATAAATATACAAAATGCACGTACAATAAAGTAAATTGGTATAGAAATAGATATGCAAAATACACATCAATAATGTAAATTTGTATCAAAATATATATACGAATATTCATAAAATAGAGTAAATTTCTATAAAAATATACATACAAAATAGATATACAAAATACACATATAACTACTTAAATTTGTATTTAAATACATGTACAAAAAAACACATAAAATAATGTAGATTTCTATGAAATGAAAACAAATACATTTTATATAAAATATATATACAAAATACACATAGAATAATGTAAAATCATATTAAAATAAATACACAGAATATTAATAATATAATGTAAATTTGTATGAAAATAAAGATGCAAAATACCCATAAAATAAAGCATATTTTTATAAAAATACATATACAAAAATACACATAGATTAATCAAATTTGTATTAAAATTAATATACAAAATGCACATACAATAAGGTAAATTTGTATTGAAAAAATATGCAAAATACACAAAAAACAATGTAAATTTGTCTCAAAATATATATACGAATACACATTAAATAACGCAGATTTCTATAGAAATATATATACAAAATACACTTGAAATAATGTAAATACGTATAAAAATATATATACAAAATACACATTAAATAATGTTAATTCGTGTCAAAATAAATAAACAAAATATGATGAAAAGAATGTGTATTTGTATGAAAATAGAGATACAAAATACACATAAAATAACCTAAATTTGTATAAAACTATATATAAAAATACACAAAAATAATTTAAACTTGTATGAAAATAAATATACAAAAAACATATAAAAATAGGTAAATTTGTATTGAAATACATATACGAAATACACTTAAAATAATGTAAATTTGAATGAAAATATATAAACATATAGACTTAAAATAACGTAAATTTGTATCAAATATATATACAAAAAAAACATTAAATAATGTAAATATGTAATAAAAAAATATATACAAAACCCAAATAAAGTAATGTAAAATCGTATCAAAATAAATACAGAAAATATTAATAAAATAATGTAAATTTGTATGTAAATTAAGATGCAAAATACCCATAAAATAACGCATTTTTTATAAAAATATATATACGAAAAAACATAAAATATTTGATTTTGTAATAAAATAAATAGATATACAAAATACACATAAAATAAGCTAAATTTGAATTGAAATATATAAACAAAATACATAAAATAATGTAAATTTGTATCAAAATACCTATACAAATACACATATAATAACGTAAATTTGTATAAAAATATATAAACAAAATACACATTAAATAATGTAAATACGTATAAAAAAATGTAAAAAATACACAAATAATCATGTAATTCGTATCAAAATAAATAGACAAAATACCAATAAAATAATGTAAATTTCTATGAGAAAACATATACAAAATACACATAAATAACGCAAATATCAATAAAAATATATATAATATAATATATTTTTATACATATTTAAAATATTTAATGTATATTTTGTATATATATATTTTATCCAAATTTACGTGATTTTATATGTATTTGTTTATATATTTTCATACAAATTTACATTATTTTATGTGAGTTTTGTATATGTATTTCAATACAAATTTGCCTAACTTTATGTGTATTTTGCATATCTATTTTCAAACAAATTTAAATTATTTTTGTGTATTTTTGTATATATTGTTATACAAATTTTAGTTATTTTATTTATTTTTTGTATATATATTTTCCTACAAATATACATTCTTTTATTGTAATTTTGTGTATTTAATTTTTTACGAATTTACTTTATTTTATATGTATTTTGTATATATATTTTTCTACTTATTTAAACTATTTTATGTGTATTTTATATATACATTTTCATAAAAATTTACGTTATTTTATTGAGTGTATTCGTATATATTTTGAAACAAATTTTATACAAATTCATGTTATTTTATGTGTATTTTTATATATATTTTCATACAAATTTATATTATTTTATAATAAAACAATGTAAATTTGTATGTCAATAAAGATGCAAAATACCCATTAAATAACGCATTTTTTATAAGAATATATATACCAAAATACACATGAAAAAATTAATTTGTATTAAAATAAATATACAAAATACACATACAATAAGGTAAATCTGTATTGAAATAGATATGCAAAATACATATAAAACAATGTAAATTTGTTTCAAAATATATATACGAATACACATAAAATAACGTAGATTTGTATAAAAACATATATACAAAATACACATAAAATGAAGTAAATACGTATAAGAAAATGTATACAAAATACACGTAAAATAATGTAAATTCGTATCAAAATAAATAAACAAAATACCAATAAAAGAATGTGTATTTGTATAAATATAAATATACAAAATACACATAAAATAACGTAAATTTGTATAAAACTATACAAAAATACACAGAAGTAATTAAATTCGTATGAAAATGGATATATAAAATACAGATAAAATAAGCTAAATTTGAATTGAAATGTATATACAAAATACAATATTTTATGTGTATATTTGTATTTAGGTTATTTTATGTGTATTTTGTATATATATTTTCATCCAAAATTACATTATTTTATTGGTATTTTCTTAATTTAATTCGATACGAGTTTAGATTATTTCATAGGTATTTTCTATACATATTTTTATACTCATTTACATTATCTAATGTGTGTTTTGTATATATATTTTTATGCAAATTTATTTTATGTTCATTTTTGTACATATATTTTTATAGAAATTTGCGTTATTTTATGTATATATTTTCATATAAATTTACGTTATTTTATGTGCATTTTGTATATTTATATTTACACAAATACACATTCTTTTATTGGTATATTGTTTATTTACATTTATACGAATTTACATTATTTTATGTGTATTTTGTATACATTTTTTTATACGTATTTACTTAATGTTATGTGTATTTTGTATATGTATTTTTATAGAAATCTACGTTATTTTATGTGTATTCGAATATATATTTTGAAACAAATTTACATTATTTGATATGTATTTTGCATATCTATTTCAATACAAATTTACCTTATTGTATGTGCATTTTGTATATTTATTTTAATACAAATTGAAATATTTTATGTGTATTTTGGTATCAATAATTTTATAAAAAAACGTAAATTTCTATAAAAAAATATGTACAAAACACAAATAGAGTAATGTAAAATCGTATCAAAATAAATACACAGAATATTAATAAAATAATGTAAATTTGCATGAAAATAAAGAAGCAAAATACCCATAAAATAACGCATTTTTTTATTTATAAAAATATATATACCAAAATACACATCAAAAAATTAAATTTGTATTAAAATAAATATACAAAAAACACATACAATAAGGTAAATTTGTATTGAAATAGATATGCAAAATACATATAAAACAATGTAAATTTATTTCAAAATATATATACGAATACACATAAAATAACGTAGATTTCTATAAAAATATATATACAAAATACACATAAAATGAAGTAAATACGTATAAAAAAAAGTATACAAAATACACATAAAATAATGTAAATTCGTATCAAAATAAATAAACAAAATACCAATAAAAGAATGTGTATTTGTATGAATATAAATATATAAAATACACATAAAATAACGTAAATTTATATAAAACTATATACAAAAATACACAGAAGTAATTAAATTTGTATGAAAATATATTTAAAATACACACGATATAAGCTAAATTTGAATTGAAATATATATACAAAATACATGAAATAAAGTAAATTTGTATCAAAATATTTATACAAATACACATATAATAACGTAAATTTGTATGAAAATATATAAACAAAATACACATTAAATAATGTTAATACGTATAAAAAAAATATGTACAAAATACACATATAATCATGTAATTCGTATCAAAATAAATATACAAAATACCAATAAAATAATATAAATTTATATGAGTAAACGTGTATGTTGCATATTTTTTCAATACAAATTTACCTTATTATATATGCATTTTGTATATTAATTTTAATACAAATTTAATTATTCGATGTGTATTTTTGTATCTGTATTTTTATAAACATATGCTTTATTTTTTGGGTATTTTGCATCTTTATTTTCATACAAATTTACATTATTTTATTGATATTCTGCTCATTCATTTTGATACGAATTGACATTATTCTATGTGTATTTTGTATATATTTTTCATACAAATTTACGTTATTTTATGTGAATTTGCTTATATATTTTGACACAAATTTACAATATTTTATGGGTATTTTGTATATACATTTCAAAAGAAATTTACCTAGTTTTATGTGTATTTTGTATATCTATTTTCATACAAACTCAAATTATTTCTATGTATTTTTGTATATATTTTAATGCAAATTTTAGTTATGTTATGTGTATTTTGTAAATTTATTTTCATTCAAATATATATTATTTTATTGGTGTTTTGTTGATTTATATTGATACGAATTTACATTATTTTATATGTACTTTGTATATATGTTTTTATACGCTTTTACATTATTTAATATTTATTTTGAATATATATTTTTATACAAATTCATGGTATTTTATGTGTATTTGTATATATATTTTTATATAAATTTACATTATTTTATGTGTATTTTGTACATATATTTTATTACAAATCTACCTTATTTTATGTTAATTTTGTATGTGTATTTTGTATATTTATATTTATCCAAATACACATTCTTTTATTGGTATTTTGTTTATTTATTTTAATTCGAATTTACATTATTTTATGTGTATTTTGTATACATTTTTTTATACGTATTTACTTAATTTTATGCGTATTTTGTATATATATTTTTATAGAAATCTACGTTTTTTATTTGTATTCGTATATATATTTTGAAACAAATTTACATTGTTTTATATGTATTTTTGCATATCTCTTTCAATACAAATTTACCTTATTGTATGTGCATTTTGTATATTTATTTCAATGCAAATTTAAATATTTTATGTGTATTTTGCTATATATATTTTTATAAGATTACGAAAATTTGAATAAAAATATATACAAAAAAACAAAAAAATAAATTTCAATTTGTATGAAAATAGATATACAAAATACACATATAATTAGTTAAATTTGTATTTAAATACATGTACAAAATACACATAAAATAATGTAAATTTGTATGAAATGAAAACAAATTCACATAAAATTCGCGTCAAAATAAATAAACAAAATATCAATAAAAGAATGAGTATTTGTATGAAAATAGATATACAAAATACACATAAAATAACCTAAATTTGTATCAAACTATATACAAAAATAAACAAAAATATTTTAAATTTGTATGAAAATAAATATACAAAATACACATAAAATTAGGTAAATTTGAATTGAAATACATACACAAAATACATATAAAATAATGTAAATTTGAATCAAAATACATTATCAAATACACTTAAAATAACGTAAATTTGTATAAAAAAATATGTACAAAACACAAATAGAATAATGTAAAATCGTATCAAAATAAATACACAGAATATTAATAAAATAATGTAAATTTGTATAAAATTAAGAAGCAAAATACCCATAAAATAACGCTTTTTTTTTTATTTATAAAAATATATATACCAAAATACACATCAAAAAATTTAATTTGTATTAAAATAAATATACAAAAAACACATACAATAAGGTAAATTTGTATTGAAATAGATATGCAAAATACATATAAAACAATGTAAATTTGTTTCAAAATATATATACGATTACACATAAAATAACGTAGATTTCTATAAAAATATATATACAAAATACACATGAAATGAAGTAAACACGTATAAAAAAATGTATACAAAGTACACATAAAAAAATGTAAATTCGTATCAAAATAAATAAACAAAATACCAATAAAAGAATGTGAATTTGTATAAATATAAATATACAAAATACACATAAAATAACGTAAATTTATATAAAACTATATACAAAAGTACACAGAAGTAAATAAATTTGTATCAAAATATTTCTACAAATACACATATAATAACGTAAATTTGTATGAAAATATATAAACAAAATACACATTAAATAATGTAAATACGTATAAAGAAATATGTACAAAATACACATATAATCATGTAATTCGTATCAAAATAAATAAACAAAATACCAATAAAATAATATAAATTTGTATGAGTAAACGTGTATGTTGCATATTTTTTCAATACAAATTTACCTTATTATATACGCATTTTGTATATTAATTTTAATATATGTGTATTTGAATATATATTTTGATACAAATTTACATTATTTAATGGATTTTCTATATTTATTTAAATTCAAATTTAGCTTATTTTATGTGTCTTTTGTATATCTATTTTCATACACATTTAAATATTTTTGTTTATTTTTGTATATAGTTTTATACAATTTTACGTTATTTTATGTGTATTTTGTATATTTATATTTATACAAGTAAACATTCTTTTATTGTCATTTAGTTTATTTATTTTGATACGAATTTACATTATTTTATGTGTATTTTGTATACATTTTCTTATACGTATTTACTTCATTTTATGTGTATTTTGTATATATATTTTTATTGAAATGTACGTTATTTTATGTGTATTCGTATATATTTTTTGAAACAAATTTACATTGTTTTATGTGCATTTTGTATATTTTTTCAATACAAATTTCCCTTATTGTACGTGCATTTTGTATATTAATTTTAAAACAAATTAAATTAAATTTGTATGAAAATAGATATACAAAATACACACAAAATAAGCTAAATTTGAATTGAAATATACAAAATACATAAAATAAAGTAAATTCGTTTCAAAATATTTTTAACAAATACACATATAATAACGTAAATTTGTAAAAAAAATATATAAACAAAATACACATTAAGTAATGTAAATACGTATAAAAAAATATTTACAAAATACACCAATAATCAAGTCATTCGTATCAAAATAAATAAACAAAAAACTAATTAAATAATGTAAATTTGTATGAGAAAACATATACAAAATACACATAAAATAACGTTTTAAGTTTCTATAAAAATATATGTACAAAAATGCACATAAAATTAGTTTGCATAAAAAAATATATACAAAACACACATTAGATTATGTATATGAGTATAAAAATATGTATACAAAATACCTATGAAATAATCTAAATTCGTATCGAGTTAAATTAAGAAAATAACAATAAAATAATGTAATTTTGGATGAAAATATATATAGAAAACACACATAAAATAACATAAATACAAATACAAATATACACATTAAATAATTTAAAATTGAATGAAATAAATATACAAAATAAACATAAAATAAGGTAAATTTGTAATAAAATATATGTAAGAATACACATAAAATAATATAAATTTGTATGAAAATATATAAACAAATACACATAAAATAACATGAATTTGTATAAAATGTTTCAAAATATATACGAATACACACAATAAAATAACGTAAATTTTTATGAAAATGTATATATAAAATACACATAAAATAGTTTAAATACGTAGAAAAATATATATACAAAAAACACATAAAATAATGTAAATTCTTATCAAAATAAATAAACAGAATTCCAATAAAAGAAAGTCTATTTGTAGGAAAATATATATCCAAAATACAAATAAAATAATTAAATTTGTATAAAAATATATACAAAAATACACCAAAAAAAATTAAATTTGTTTGAAAATAGATGTGCAAAATACACATAAAGTTAGGCAAATTTCTATTGAAATACATATACAAAACTCACATAAAATAATGTAAATTTGTATGAAAATATATAAACAAATACATATAAAATCACGTAAATTTGGATAAAAATATATATATATATATATATATATATATATATATATATATATATATATATATATATATATATATATATATATATATAATATATATATATATATATATATATATATATATATATATATATATATATATATATATATATATACAAAATATATATTAAATATTTTAAATATGTATAAAAATATATTACATTATATATATTTTTTTATTGATATTTGCGCTATTTATGTGTATTTTGTATATGTTTTCTCATAGAAATTTACATTATTTTATTGGTATTTTGTCTATTTATTTTGATACGAATTACATGATTATTTGTGTATTTTTTACATTTTTTTAAAACGTATTTACATTATTTAATGTGTATTTTGTTTATATATTTTTATACAAATTTACGTTATTATATGTGTATTTGTATAGGTATTTTGATACAAATTTACATTATTTTATGTATTTTGTATATATATTTCAATTCAAATTTAGCTTATTTTATGTGTATTTTTTATATCTATTTATTTTAATAAAAAATCAAATATTTTATGTTTTTTCGTATTCATATTTTTATAAAAAATGCGTTATTTTATGGGTATTTTGCATCTTAATTTTCATACAAATTTACATTATTTTATTAATATTTTCTGTATTTTTTTTGACACGATTTTACATTATTTTATTTGTGTTTTGTATATATTTTTTATACATATTTACATTATTTAATGTTTTTTTTTGTATATATATTTGATACAAATTTACGTTATTTTAAGTCTATATGTTTATATATTTTCATTCAAATTTACATTATTTTATGTGTATTTTGTATATGTATTTCAATACAAATTTACCTATTTTTATATGTTTTTTGTATATTTATTTTCATACAAGTTTAAATTATTTTTGTGTATTTTTGTATATAGTTTTATACAAATTTAGGTTATTTTATGTGTATTTTGTATATCTATTTTCATACAAATACACATTCTTTTCATGATATTTTGTTTATTTATTTTGAAACGAATTAACATTATTTAATGTGTATTTTGTATATATATTTTTATACGTATTTACATTATTTCAAGTGTATTTTGTATATATATTTCTATAGAAATCTGCGTTATTTTATGTGTATTCGTATATATATTTTGAAACAAATTTACATTATTTTATGTGTATTTTGCATATTTTTTCAATACAAATTTACCTTATTGTATGTGCATTTTGTATATTAATTTTAATACAAATTTGATTAATCTATGTGTATTTTTGTATATGTATTTTTATACAAATATGCTTTATTTTATGGGTATTTTGCATCTTTATTTTCATACAAATTTACATTATTTTATTGATATTCTGTGTATTTATTTTTATATAATTTTACATTATTCTATGTGTATTTTGTATATATATTTTATATAAAATGTATTTGTTTTCATTTCATACAAATCTACATTATTTTATGTGTTTTTTGTACATGTATTTAAATACAAATTTAACTAGTTATATGTGTATTTTGTATATCTATTTTGTATGTATATTTTCATAGAAATTTACTCTATTTTATGAGTATTAGTATATATATTTTGATACAAATTTACATTATTGATGTGTATTTTGCATATCTATTTCAATACAAATTTACTTTATTGTACGTGCATTTTGTATATTTATTTTAATACAAATTTAACTATTTTATATGTATTTTTGTATATATATTTTTATGCAAATATGCGTTATTATATGGGTATTTTGCATCTTTATTTTCATACAAATTTATATTATTTTATTGATATTATTTTAATACGATTTGACATTATTCTATGTGTATTTTGTATATTTTTTTTATACATATTTACATTATTTAATGTTCATTTTGTATATATATTTTATCCAAATTTACATTATTTTATGTGTATTTGTTTATATATTTTCATACAAATGTACATTATTTTATGTGTTTTTTGTATATATATTTTTCTACGTATTTAAATTATTTTATGTGTATTTTGTATATACATTTTCATAAAAAAATTACGTTATTTTATTGTGTGTATAAGTATATATTTTGATACAATTTTTACACAAATTCATGTTATTTAATGTGTATTTGTATATATATTTTTATACAAATCTACGTTATTTTATGTGTATTCGTATATATATTTTGAAACAAATTTACATTGTTTTATATGTATTTTGCATATCTATTTCAATACAGATTTACCTTTTTGTATGTGTATTTTGTATATTTATTTTAATACAAATTAATTTTTTCATGTGTATTTTGGTATATATATTTTTATAAAAAAATGCGTTATTTAATGGGTATTTTGCATCTTTATTTTCATACAAATTTACATTGTTTTATTAATATTCAGTGTATTTATTTTGATACGATTTTACATTATTCTATTTGTGTTTTGTATATATTTTTTTATACATATTTACATTATTTAATGTGAATTTTGAATATTTCAAAACAAATTTACGTTATTTTATGCGCATCTTTTAAAATATTTTGATACAAATTTACATTATTTTATGTATTTTGTATATATATTTTAATACAAATTTAGTTTATTTTATGTATATTTTGTATATCTATTTTTATTAGTATCAAAATAAATAAACAAAATAGCAATAAAATAATGTAAATTAGTATCAAAATATTTTAACAGATGCGCATAAAATAACGTAAATTTGTTTTAAAATATACAAAATACACATTAAATAATGTAAATATGTATAAAAATATATATACAAAACACAAATAGAATAATGTAAATGCGTATCATAAAATAACAAAAATTTGTATAAAAATACATACAAAATTACACAAAATATTTAAAATTTGTATGAAAATAAATATACAAAATACACATAAAATTAGGTAAATTTGTATTAAAAAACATATACAAAATACACATAAAATAATATAAATTTGAATGAAAATATATAAACATATACGCTTAAAATAACGTAAATTTGTATAAAATATATATACAAAATACACATTAAATAATGTAAATATGTATAAAAAAATATATACAAAAAGAAATAAAATAATGTAAAATCCTATCAATATAAATACACAGAATATCAATAAAATAATGTAAATTTGTATGAAAAGAAATATACAAAATTCAAATAAAATAACTAAATTTGTATAAAATATATATACCAAAATACACATAAAATATTTAAATTTGTTTGAAATAGATATACAAAATACATATAAAGTTAGGTAAATTTGTATTGAAATACATATACAAAATACATATAAAAAAATGTTAATTTGTATTAAAATATATAAACAAATACATATAAAATAACGTAAATTTCTATAAAATATATATACAAAATATACATTAAATTATGTAAATATGTATAAAATATATATACAAAAACATATCAAGGTAAATTGTGTCAAAATAAATAAACAAAATATCATGAAAAGAATGTGTATTTGCATGAAAATAAATAATATATAATAAATTTGTATGAAATGTATATACAAGATACATTAAATAATGTAAATATGTATAAAAATATATACAAAAACAAATAGAATAATGTGAAATCGTAACAAAATAAATACACCGAATATTAATAAAATAATGTAAATTTGTATGAAAATAAAGGTGCAAAATTGCATCAAATAGCATTTCTCATAAAATATATATACCAAAATACACATAAAATACTTAAATTGGTATTGAAATAAATATAAAAATGCACATACAATAAGGTAAACTTGTATTGAAAGAGATATGAAAAACATATAAAACAATGTAAATTTGTTTCAAAATATATATACGAATACTCATAAAATAACGTAGATTTCTATAAAAAATATATACACAATACACATAAAATTAAGTAAATACGTATAAAATAGATATACAAAATACACATAGAATAATGTAAAATTGTTTAAAAAAAGAATATAAATAAAATAATGTAAATTTGTATGAAAATAAAATGCAAAATACCCATATAATAAAGCATATTTTATAAAATACATATACAAAATACACATAGCATAATTAAATTTGTATTAAAATTAATATACAAAATGCATATACAATAAGGTAAATTTGTATTGAAAAATATGCAAAATACATAAAACAGTGTAACTTTATTTCAAAATCTATATACGAATACTTATAAATCAACGTAGATTTCTAAAAAATATATACAAAATACACATCAAATGATGTAAACACGTATAAAATATATATATAAAATACACATGAAAATAATGTAAATTCGCGTCAAATAAATAAACAAAATATTAATAAAGAATGTATTTGTATGAAAATATATATACAATATACACGTTATTTTATGTGAATTGTATATATATTTTGAAACAAATTTACACTGTTTTATTTGTATTTTGCGTTTTTTTTTCAATACAAATTTACCTTTTTGTATGTGTGCATTTTGTATATTAATTTTAATACAAATTTAATTATTCTATGTGTATTTTTGTATATGTATTTTTAAAAAAAAATATGCTTTATCTTATGGGTATTTTGCATCTTTATTTTCATACAAATTTAAATTATTTTATTGATATTCTGTGTACTTATTTTGATACGATTTTACATTATTCTATGTATAACAAAAATAAATATATACAAAAATACACAAAAATAATTTAAATTTGTTTGAAAATAGATATGCAAAATATGTGTATTTTGTATATATATTTCAATTTAAATTTAGCTTATTTTGTGTGTATTTTGTATATATTTTCATACAAATTTAATTACTTCTGTGTATTTTTGTATATAGTTTTATATAAATTTACGTTATTTTATGTGTATTTTGTATATTTATATTTATACAAATACACATTCTTTTATTGGTATTTTGTTTATTTATTTTGATACGAATTTACGTTATTTTATGTGTTTTTTGTATACATTTTTTTATACGTATTTACTTCATTTTATGTGTATTTTGTATATATATTTTTATAGAAATCTACGTTATTTTATGTGTATTCGTATATATATTTTGAAACAAATTTACATTGTTTTACATGTATTTTGCATATCTATTTCAATACAAATTTACCTTATTGAATGTGTTTTTTGTATATTTATTTTAATACAAATTTAATTTTTTGATGTGTATTTTGGTATATATATTTTTATAAATAAAAAAATGCGTTATTTTATGGGTATTTAGCTTTATTTTCATACAAATTTACATTATTTTATTAATATTCTGTGTATTTATTTTGATACGATTTTACATTATTCTATTTGTGTTTCGTACATATTTTTTTATACAAATTTACGTTATTTTAAGTGTATTTGTTTATGTATTTTCATTCAAATTTACATTATTTTATGTGTATTTTGTGTATGTATTTCAATACAAATTTACCTAATTTTATGTGTATTTTGTATATTTATTTTCATACAAATTTTAAATATTTTTGTGTATTTTTGCATATAGTTTGATACAAAATTTAGGTTATTTTATGTGTATTTTGTATATCTATTTTCATACAAATACACATTCTTTAATTGATATTTTGTTTATTTATTTTGACGCGAATTTACATTATTTAATGTGTATTTTGTATATATATTTTTATACGTATTTACATCATTTCATGTGTATTTTGTATAGTTTTAAACAAATTTATATTATTTAATGTGTATTTCGTATTTATATATATTTATACAAATACACATTCTTTTATTGGTATTTTGTTTACTTATTTTGATACTAATTTACATTATTTTATGTGTATTTTGTATACATTTTTTATACGTATTTACTTAATTTTATGTGTATTTTGTATATATATTTTTATAGAAATCTACCTTATTTCATGTGTATTCGTATATATATTTTGAAACAAATTTACATTGTTTATATGTATTTTGCATATCTATTTTTGTGTATTCTGAATTTATTTTTGTTATACATAGAATAATGTAAAATCGTATCAAAATAGGTACACAGAATATCAATAAAATAATTTAAATTTGTATGAAAATAAAGATGCAAAATACCCATAAGATAAAGCATATTTTTTTTTTAAATACATATACAAAAATACACATAGAATAATTAAATTTGTTTAAAAATTAATATACAAAATGCACACATACAATAAGGTAAATTTGTATTGAAAAAAAACGCAAAATACAAATAAAACAGTGTAAATTTATTTCAAAATATATATACGAATACACATAAAATAACGTAGATTTCTATAGAAATATATATACAAAATACACATGAAATTATGTAAATACGTATAAAAAAAAAATATATATATATATATATATATATATATATATATATATATATATATATATATATATATATATAGATATATATATATATATATATATATATATATATATATATATATATATATATATATAAAATACATATTAAGTAATGTATATTCGTGACAAAATAAATAAACAAAATATCATGAAAAGAATGTGTATTTGTATGAAAATAAATAATAGATAATAAATTTGTATGTAATATATATGCAAGATACACATTAAATAATGTAAATATGTATAAAAAAAATATATACAAAAAACAAATAGAATAATGTAAAATCGTATCAAAATAAATACACAGAATATTAATAAAATAATGTAAATTTGTATGAAAATAAAGATGCAAAATTCCCATCAAATAGCGCATTTCTTATAAAAATGTATATACCAAAATACACATAAAATATTTAAATTTGTATTGAAATAAATATACAAAATGCACATACAATAAGGTAAACTTCTGTTAAAAGATATATGCAAAAATACATATAAAAAATTGTAAATTTGTTTCAAAATATAAATACGAATACACATAAAATTACGTAGATTTCTATAAAAATATATACAAAATACACATAAAATTAGGTAAATACGTATAAAAAATGTAAACAAAATACACATAAAATAATATAAATTCGAAACAAAATAAATAAACAAAATACCAATAAAAGAATGTGTATTTGTTCTGTGTATTTTTGTATATAGTTTTATACAAATTTACGATATTTTATGTGTATTTTGTATATTTATACAAATACACATTTTTTTACTGGTATTTTGTTTATTTATTTTGATACGATTTTTATGTGTATTTTGTATTCATTTTTTTATACGTATTTATTTCATTTCATGTGTATTTTGTATATATTTTTATAGAAATCAACGTTATTTTATGTGTATTCGTATATATATTTTGAAACAAATTTACATTGTTTTATATGTATTTTGCATATCTATTTCAATGTATTTTGTATATATTTATATAGAAATCAACGTTATTTTATGTGTATTCGTATATATATTTTGAAACAAATTTACATTGTTTTATATGTATTTTGCATATCTATTTCAATACAAATTTACCTTACAGTATGTGCATTTTTTATATTTATTTTAATACAAATTTTAATATTTTATGTGTATTTTTTTATATATATTTTTATAAAAAATGCGTTATTTTATGGCTATTTTGCACCTTTAATTTCATACAAATTTACATTATTTAATTAATATTCTGTGTATTTATTTTGATACGATTTTACATTATTCTATTTGTGTTTTGTATATATTTTTTTATACATATTTACATTATTTAATTAGTATTTTGTATATATATTCGATACAAATTTACGTTAATTTAAGTGTATATGTTTATATATTTTTATTCAAATTTCCATTATTTTATGTGTATTTTGTATATGTATTTCAATACAAATTTTCCTAATTTTATGTGTATTTTGTATATTTATTTTCATACAAATTTAAATATTTTTTGTGTATTTTTGTATATAGTTTTATACAAACTTAGGTTATTTTATGAGTATTTTGTATATCTATTTTCATACAAATACACATTCTTTTATTGATATTTTGTTTATTTATTTTGACGAGAATTTAAATTATTTAATGTGTATTTTGTATATTTATATTTTTATACGTATTTACATCATTTCATGCGTATTTTGTAAATATATTTCTATAGAAATCTACGTTATTTTATGTGTATTCGTATATAGATTTTTAAACAAATTTACGCTTTAAAGTGCATTTTGTATATTTTTTCAATACAAATTTACCTTATTGTACGTGTATTTTGTATATTAATTTTAACACAAATTTAATTATTCTATGTGTATTTTTGTATATGTATTTTTAAAAAAATATGCTTTATTTTATGGGTATTTTGCATCTTTATTTTCATACAAAATTACATTATTTTATTGATATTCTGTGTATTTATTTTGATACGATTTTACATTATTCTATGTGTATTTTGTATATATTTTTTTATTTAATTTAGATTATTTATGTGTATTTTGTATATCTATTGATTTTATTACAAAATCAAACATTTTATGTTTTTTCGTATATATATTTTTATAAAAAATGCGTTATTTTATGGATATTTTGCATCTTAATTTTCATACAAATTTACATTATTTTATTAATATTTTCTGTATTTATTTTGATACGATTTTACATTATTTTATTTGTGTTTTGTATATATTTTTTTATACATATTTACATTACTTAATGTGTTTTTTGTATATATATATGATACAAATTTACGTTATTTTAAGTCTATATATTTATATATTTTCATTCAAATTTACATTATTTTATCTGTATTTTGTATATGTATTTCAATACAAATTTACCTAATTTTATATGTTTTTTGTATATTTATTTTCATACAAGTTTAAATTATTTTTGTGTATTTTTGTTTATAGTTTTATACAAATTTAGGTTATTTTATGTGTATTTTGTATATCTATTTTCATACAAATACACATTCTTTTCATGATATTTTGTTTATTTATTTTGACACGAATTAACATTATTTAATGTTTATTTTATATATATATTTTTATACGTATTTACATTATTTCAAGTGTATTTTGTATATATATATATTTCTATAGAAATCTGCGTTATTTTATGTGTATTCGTATATATATTTTGAAACAAATTTACATTGTTTTATGTGTATTTTGCATATTTTTTCATTACAAATTTACCTTATTGTATATGCATTTTGTATATTAATTTAATACAAATTTGATTAATCTATGTGTATTTTTGTATATGTATTTTTATAAAAATATGCTTTATTTTATGGGTATTTTGCATCTTTATTTTCATACAAATTTACATAATGTTATTGATATTCTGTGTATTTATTTTAATATGATTTTACATTATTCTATGTGTATTTTGTATATATATTTTATATAAAATGTATTTGTTTTCATTTCATACAAATCTACATTATTTTATGTATTTTTTGTACGTATATATTTTGATAAATTATACATTATTCTATTTGTGTTTTGTATATATTTTTTTATACATATTTACATTATTTAATGTGTATTTTGTATATATATTTCATACAAATCTACGTTATTATATGTGTATTTGTTTATATATTTTCTTTCAAATTTACATTATTTTATGTGTATTTTGTATATGTATTTCAATAGAAATTAACATAATTTTATGTGTATTTTGTATATTTCTTTTCATACAAATTTTAATTATTTTTGTGTATTTTTGTATATAGTTTTATACAAATTTAGGTTATTTTATGTACTCATTTACATTATTTAATGGGTGTTTTGTATATATATTTTTATCCAAAGTTAATTTATTTTACGTTCATTTTTGGACATATATTTTTATAGAAATTAACGTTATTTTATATGTATTTGTATATGTTTTCTCATACAAATTTACATTATTTTATTGCTATTTTGTTTATTTAATTTGATACGAATTACATGATTATATGTGTATTTTGTACATATTTTTTATACGTATTTACATTACTTAATGTGTATTTTGTTTATATATTTTTAAACAAATTTACGTTATTATACGTATTTTTATAAATATTTTGATACAAATTTACATTATTTTATGTATTTTGTATATACATTTCAATTCAAATTTAGCTTATTTTATCTGTATTTTGTATATCTATTTTCATACGAATTTAATTACTTCTGTGTATTTTTGTATATAGTTTTATACAAATTTACGTTATTTTATGTGTATATTATATATTTATATTTATACAAATACACATTCTTTTATTGGTATTTTGTTTATTTATTTTGAAACGAATTTACATTAATTTATGTGTATTTTGTATACATTTTTTTATACGTATTTACTTCATTTTACGTGTATTTTTTATATATATTTTTATAGAAATCTACGTTTTTTTATGTGTATTCGTATATATATTTTGAAACAAATTTACATTGTTTTATATGTATTTTGCATATCTATTTCAAACCAGATTTACCTTATTGTATGTGTATTTTGTATATTTATTTTAATACAAATAATTTTTTTTACGTGTATTTTTGTATATATATTTAAAAAAATTGCGTTATTTTATGGGTATTTTGCTTCTTTATTTTCATACAAATTTACATTATTTTATTAATATTCTGTGTATTTATTTTGATACGATTTTACATTATTCTATTTGTGTTTTGTATATATTTTTTTATACAAATTTACGTTATTTTAAGTGTATTTGTTTAAGTATTTTCATTCAAATTTACAGTATTTTATGTGTATTTTGTATATGTATTTCAATACAAATTTACCTAATTTTATGTGTATTTTGTATATTTATTTTCATACAAATTTAAATTATTTTTGTGTATTTTTTAATATAGTTTTATACAAATTTATGTTATGTGTATTTTGTATATATATTTTCATACAAATACACATTCTTTTATTGACATTTTGTTTATTTATTTTGACGCGAATTTACATTATTTAATGTGTAATTTGTATATATATTTTTATACGTATTTACATCCTTTCATGTGTATTTTGTATATTTATAAAATATGCGTTATTTTATGGGTATTTTGCATCTTAATTTTCATACAAATTTACATTATTTTATTTTCATTCTGTGTATTTATTTTAACACGATTTTACATTATTCTATTTGTGTTTTGAATATATATTTTTTATACATATTTACATTATTTAATGAGTATTTTTTATATATATTTTATACAAATTTATGTTAATTTAAGTGTATTTGTTTATATATTTTCATTCAAATTTACATTATTTTATGTGTATTTTGTATATGTTTTTCTTTACAAATTTACCTAATTTTATATGTATTTTGTATATTTATTTTCATACAAATTTAACTTATTTTTTGGATTTTTATATATAGTTTTATACAAATTTACGTTATTCTATGTGTATTTTGTATATGTATTTTCATACAAATACACATTCTTTTATTGATATTTTAATTATTTATTTTGACACGAATTTACATTATTTAATGTGTATTTTGTATATATATTTTTATACTTATTTACAACATTTCATGTGTATTTTGTATATATATTTCTATAGAAATCTACATTATTTTATGTGTATTCGTATATATATTTTCAAACAAATCTACATTATTTTATATGTATTTTGTATATATATTTCATTATAAATTTGCCTTATTTTATGTTTATTTTTATATCTATTTTCATTCAAATTTAAATCATTTTATGTGTATATATTTATTTGTATTTACGTAATTTTATGTGTATTTTCAATATATATTTTCATTCAAAATTACATTATTTTATCGGTATTTTGTTCATTTATTTCGATACGAATTTAGATTATTTCATGTGTATTTTTTATACATATACATATAGAGTAAATTTCTATGAAAATATATATTCAAAATACATATAAAATTATGTAAATAAGTATAAAAATATATATATCAAATACACCTAAAAAAAATGAAAATTCGTATCAAAATAAATAAATAAAATTCCGATTAAAGAACGTATATTTGTAGGAAAATAAATATACAAAATACACATAAAATTACGAAAATTTGAATAAAAATATATACAAAAATACACAAAATTAATTTCAATTTGTATGAAAATAGATATACAAAATAGACATATAATTAGTTAAATTTGTATTTAAATCAATGTACAAAATTCACATAAAATAATGTAAATTTGTATGAAATGAAAACAAATTCACATAAAATAACGTACATTGGTATTAAATAGATATTCAAAATATACATAGAATAATGTAACATCGTATCAAAATAAATACACAGAATATCAGTAAAATAATGTAAATTTGTATGAAAATAAAGATGCAAAATACCCATAAAATAAAGCATATTTTTATAAAAATACATATACAAAAATACACATAGAATAGCTAAATTTGTATTAAAATTAATATACAAAATGCACGTACAATAAGGTAAATTTGTATTGAAAAAATATGCAAAATGCACATAAAACAATGTATATTTGTTTCAAAAAATATATACGAATACACATAAAATGACGTATATTTCTATAGAAATATATATACAAAATACACATGAAATGACGTAAATACGTATAAAAATATATATACACAATACACATTAAATAATGTAAATTCGCATCAAAATAAATAAACAAAATATCAATAAAAGAATGTGTATTTGTATGAAAATAGATATACAAAATACACATAAAATATTGTAAATTCGAATATTACTCTATACAAAAATACACAATTTTTTTTTAAATTTGTATAAAATATATATACAAAATACACATGAAATTAGGTAAATTTCTATTGAAATACATATACAAAATACACATAAAATAATGTAAATTTGAATAAAAATATATAAACAAATACACTTAAAAGAACGAAAATTTGTATGAAATATAAATAGAAAATACACATTAAATAATGTAAATATATATAAATATATACAAAACACAAATAGAATAATGTAAAATAGTATCAAAATAAATAAACAGAATATTAATAAAATAATGTAAATTTGTATGAAAATAAAGATGCAAAATACCCATAAAACAACGCATTTTTTATGAAAATATATATACCAAAATGCACATAAAATATTTAAATTTGTATTACAATAAATATACAAAATGCACATACAATAAGGTAAATTTGTATTGAAATAGATATGCAAAATACATATAAAACAATGTAAATTTGTTTCAAAATATACATACGAATACACATAAAATAACGTAGATTTCTATAAAATATATATACAAAATACACATAAAATGAAGTAAATACGTATAAGAAAATGTATACAAAATACACATAATACATATATTAAAATTAATATACAAAATGCGTATATAATAAGGTAAATTTGTATTGAAAAAATATGACACATACACGTTTACTCATAAAAATTTATATTATTTTATTGGTATTTTGTTTATTTATTTTGATACGAATTACATGATTATATGTGTATTTTGCACATATTTCTTTATACGTATTTACATTATTTAATGTGTATTTTGTTTATATATTTTCATACAAATTTACGTTATTATATGTGTATTTGTATAAATATTTTGATACAAATTTACTTTATTTCATGTATTTTGTATATATATTTCAATTCAAATTTAGCTTATTTTGTGTGTATTTTGGATATATTTTCATACAAATTTATTTACTTCTGTGTATTTTTGTATATAGTTTTATATAAATTTACGTACTTTTATGTGTATTTTGTATATTTATATTTATACAAATACACATTCTTTTGTTTATTTATTTTGATACGAATTTACATTATTTTATGTGTATTTTGTATACATTTTTTTATACGTATTTACTTCATTTTATGTGTATTTTGTATATATATTTTTATAGAAATCTACGTTATTTTATGTGTATTCGTATATATATTTTGAAACAAATTTACATTGTTTTATATGTATTTTGCATATCTATTTCAATACAAATTTACCTTATTGTATGTGTTTTTTGTATATTTATTTTAATACAAATTAAATTTTTTGATGTGTATTTTGGTATATATATTTTTATAAATAAAAAAAAGCGTTATTTTATGGGTATTGTTGCTTCTTTATTTTCATACAAATTTACATTATTTTATTAATATTCTGTGTATTTATTTTGATACGATTTTACATTGTTCTATTTGTGTTTTGTACATATTTTTTTTATACAAATTTATGTTATTTTAAGTGTATTTGTTTATGTATTTTCATTAAAATTTACATTATTTTATGTGTATTTTGTGTAAGTATTTCAATACAAATTTACCTAATTTTATGTGTATTTTGTATATTTATTTTCATACAAATTTAGAATATTTTTGTGTATTTTTGTATATAGTTTGATACAAATTTAGGTTATTTTATGAGTGTTTTGTATATCTATTTTCATACAAATACACATTCTTTTATTGATATTTTATTTATTTATTTTGACGCGAATTTACATTATTTAATGTGTATTTTGTATATATATTTTTATACGCATTTACATCATTTCATGTGTATTTTGTATAGTTTTAAACAAATTTATATTATTTAATGTGTATTTTGTATATATATATATATATATATATATATATATATATATATATATATATATATATATATATATATATATATATATATATATATATATATATATATATATATATATATATATATATATATATATATATATATTTATACAAATACACTTTTATTGGTATTTTGTTTATTTATTTTGATACTAATTTACATTATCTTATGTGTATTTCGTATACATTTTTTATACGTATTTACTTAATTTTATGTGTATTTTGTATATATGTTTTTATAGAAATCTACCTTATTTCATGTGTATTCGTATATATATTTTGAAACAAATTTACATTGTTTATATGTATTTTGCATATCTATTTTTGTGTATTCTGTATTTATTTTTGTTATACATAGAATAATGTAAAATCGTATCAAAATAAGTACACAGAATATCAATAAAATAATTTAAATTTGTATGAAAATAAAGATGCAAAATACTCATAAGATAAAGATTTTTTTTTTTAATAAAAATACAAAAATACACATAGAATAATTAAATTTGTATTAAAATTCATATACAAAATGCACACATACAATAAGGATGACGTAAATACGTATTAAAATATATATTCACAATACACATTAAATAATGTAAATTCGCATCAAAATAAATAAACAAAATATCAATAAAAGAATGTGTATTTGTATGAAAATAGATTTACAAAATACACATAAAATATTGTAAATTTGTATAAAACTCTATTAAAAAAAATCACAAAAATAATTTAAATTTGTATAAAAACATATATACAAAATACACATAAAACTATTTAAATTTCTATTGAAATACATATACAAAATACACATAAAATAATGTAAATTTGAATGAAAATATATAAACAAATACACTTAAAATAACGTAAATTTGTATGAAATATATATAGAAAATACACATTAAATAATGTAAATATGCATAAAAAAATATATACAAAACACAAATAGAATAATGTAAAATAGCATCAAAATAAATACACAGAATATTAATAAAATATTGTAAATTTGTATGAAAATAAAGATGCAAAATACCCATAAAACAACGCATTTTTTATGAAAATATATATACCAAAATACACAAAATATTTAAATTTGTATTACAATAAATATACAAAATGCACATACAATAAGGTAAATTTGTATTGAAATAGATATGCAAAATACACATAAAACAATGTAAATTTGTTTCAAAAAATATATACGAATAAACATAAAATAACGTAGATTTCTATAAAAATATATATACAAAATACACATAAAATGAAGTAAATACGTATAAGAAAATGTATACAAAATACACATAAAATAATGTAAATTCGTATCAAAATAAATAAACTAAATGACAATAAAAGAATGTTTACTTGTATAAATATAAATATACAAAATACACATAAAATAACGTAAAATTGTATAAAACTATATACAAAAATAAACAAAAATAATTAAATTTCTATGAAAATAGATATACAAAAGAATCATAAAATAAGCTAAATTTGAATTTAAATAAATATAGAAAATCCATAAAATAATGTAAATTTGTATCAAAATATATATTCAAATACACATATATTAAAATTTACCTTATTGTATGTGTTTTTTGTATATTTATTTTAATACAAATTAAATTTTTTGATGTGTATTTTGGTATATATATTTTTATAAATAAAAAAAAGCGTTATTTTATGGGTATTGTTGCTTCTTTATTTTCATACAAATTTACATTATTTTATTAATATTCTGTGTATTTATTTTGACACGATTTTACATTATTCTATTTGTGTTTTGTACATATTTTTTTATACAAATTTACGTTATTTTAAGTGTATTTGTTTATGTATTTTCATTAAAATTTACATTATTTTATGTGTATTTTGTGTATGTATTTCAATACAAATTTAGCTAATTTTATGTGTATTTTGTATACTTATTTTCATACAAATTTAAAATATTTTTGTGTATTTTTGTATATAGTTTGATACAAATTTAGGTTATTTTGTGTGTATTTTGTATATCTATTTTCATACAAATACACATTCTCTTTTTATTTTGTTTATTTATTTTGACGCGAATGTTATGTGAATTTGTTTTCATTTCATACAAATTTACATTATTTTATGTGTATTTTGTACATGTATTTAAATACAAATTCAACTAATTATATGTGTATTTTGTATATCTATTTTCATACAAATTGAAATTTATTTTTTTGTTTTTTTGCATATATTTTTATTCAAATTTTCGTAATCTTATAAAAATATATATACCAAAATACACATAAAATATTTAAATTTGCATTGAAATAAATATACAAAATGCACATACAATAAGGTAAATTTGTATTGAAAGAGATATGCAAAAATACATATAAAACGATGTAAATTTGTTTCAAAATATATATAAGAATACAAATAAAAAAACGTAGATTTCTATAAAAATATATATACAAAATACACTTAAAATTAAGTAAATACGTATAAAAAAATGTATACAAAATACACATAAAATAATGTAAATTCGAATTAAAATAAATAAACAAAATACCAATAAAAGAATGTGTATTTGGATAAATATAAATATACAAAATACACATACAAAATAAACATAAAATTAGGTAGATTTGTAAAAAAATATATGTACAAAATACACATAAAATAATGCAAATATATATAAAAATATATATACAAATAGACATAAAATACCATGAATTTGTATAAAAATATATATTCAAAACAAATATTAAATAATGTAAAAGCGTATAAAAATATATATACAAAGTACATATAAAATAATGTAAATTCGTTTCAATATAAATCAACAAAACACCAATAAAATAAAATATATTTGAATGAAAATAAATTTACAAACTACACATAACATTACTAAAATTTGTATTAAAATATATACAAAAATACATAGAAATAATTTGAGTTTGTTTGAAAATAGATATACAAAATACACATAAAACTAGGTTAATTTCTTTAGAAATGTATATACAAAATACCCATAAAATATTGTAAATTTGTGTCAAAATATATAAACAAATACTCATAAAATAACGTAAATTTGTATGAAAAATATATACAAAATACACATAGAATAATGTCAATTCGTATCAAAATGAATGAGCAGAATATCTATAAAATAATGTAAATTTGTATGAAAATAAAGATGCAAAATACCCAAAAAATAAAGCATATGTTTATAAAAATACAGATACAAAAATATACATCGAATAATTAAATTTGTATTAAAATTAATATACAAAATGCGTATATAATAAGGCAAATTTGTATTGAAAAAATATGCAACATACACGTTTACTCATACAAATTTTTATTATTTTAATGGTATTTTGTTTATTTATTTTGATACGAATTACATGATTATATGTGTATTTTGTACATATTTTTACACATAAAATAACGTAAACTTGTATGAAAAATATATACAAAATACACATAGAATAATGTCAATTCGTATCAAAATGAATGAGCAGAACATCAATAAAATAATGTAAATTTGTATGAAAATAAAGATGCAAAATACCCAAAAAATAAAGCATATGTTTATAAAAATACAGATTCAAAAATACACATAGAATAATTAAATTTGTATTAAAATTAATATACAAAATGCGTATATAATAAGGTAAATTTGTATTGAAAAAATATGCAACATACACGTTTACTCATACAAATTTATATTATTTTATTGGTATTTTGTTTATTTATTTTGATACGAATTACATGATTATATGTGTATTTTGTACATATTTTTTTATACGTATTAACATTATTTAATGTGTATTTTGTTTATATATTTTCATACAAATTTACGTTATTATATGTGTATTTGTATAAATATTTTGATACAAATTTACTTTATTTCATGTATTTTGTATATATATTTCAATTCAAATTTAGCTTATATCGTGTGTATTTTGTATATATTTTCATACAAATTTAATTACTTCTGTGTATTTTTGTATATAGTTTGATATAAGTTTACGTTATTTTATGTGTATTTTATATATTTATATTCATACAAATACACATTCTTTTATTGGTATTTTGTTTATTTATTTTGATACGAATTTACATTATTTTATGTGTATTTTGTATACATTTTTTTATACGTATTTACTTCATTTTATGTGTATTTTGTATATATATTTTTATAGAAATCTACGTTATTTTATGTGTATTCGTATATATATTTTGAAACAAATTTACATTGTTTTATATGTATTTTGCATATCTATTTCAATACAAATTTACCTTATTGTATGTGTTTTTTGTATATTTATTTTAATACAAATTTAATTTTTTGATGAGTATTTTGGTATATATATTTTTATAAATAAAAAAAATTGCTTTATTTTATGGGTATTTTGCTTCTTTATTTTCATGCAAATTTACATTATTTTATTAATATTCTGTGTATTTATTTTGATACGATTTTACATTATTCTATATGTGTTTTGTACATATTTTTTTTATACAAATTTACGTTTTTTTATAAAATTATTGATACCAAAATACACATAAAACATTTCAATTTGTATTAAAATAAATATACAAAACGCACATACAATAAGGTAAATTTGTATTGAAATAGATATGCAAAATACATATAAAATAATGTAAATTTGTTTCAAAATATATATACGAATACACATAAAATAACGTAGATTTCTATAAAAATACATATACAAAATACACATAACATTAAGTAAATACGTATAAAAAAATGTATACAAAATACACATAAAATAATGTAAATTCGTATAAATGTAAATAAACAATATACCAATAAAAGAATGTGTATATGTGTAAATATAAATATACAAAATGCACATAAAATAACGTAAATTTATATAAAAATATATACATAAAATAACGCAAATTTCTATAAAAATATATGTACAAAAATGAACATAAAATAAATTTGCAAAAAAATATATATTCATAAAACACATTAGATAATGTAAATGAGTATAAAAATATGTATAGAAAATACCTATGAAATAATCTAAATTCGTATCGAATTAAATTAAGAAAATACCAATAAAATAATGTAATTTTGGATGAAAATATATAAACAAAATTCACATAAAATAACCTAAATACAAATATGCACATAAAATATTGTATTTTTTATATACATTTCAATTCAAATTTAGCTTATTTTATCTGTATTTTGTATATCTATTTTCATACGAATTTAATTACTTCTGTGTATTTTTGTATAGTTTTATACAAATTTACGTTATTTTATGTATATTTTGTATATTTATATTTATACAAATACACATTCTTTTATTGGAATTTTGTTTATTTATTTTGATACGAATTTACATTATTTTACGTGTATTTTGTATACACTTCATTTTATGTGTTTTTTGTATATATGTTTTTATACAAATCTACGTTATTTTATGTGTATTCGTATATATATTTTGAAACAGATTTACATTGTTTTATATGTATTTTGCATATCTATTTCAATTCAGATTTACCTTATTGTATGTGTATTTTGTATATTTATTTTAATACAAATTATTTTTTTCATGTGTATTTTGGTATATATATTTTTATAAAAAATGCGTTATTTAATGGGTATTTTGCATCTTTATTGACATACAAATTTACATTGTTTTATTATTAATAATATAAATTTGTATGAAAATATATATAAAAATACACATAAAATAACATGAATTTGTATAAAATTTGTTTCAAAATATATACGAATACACACAATAAAATAACGTAAATTTTTATGAAAATGTATATATAAAATACACATAAAATAGTTTAAATAAGTAGAAAAATATATATACAAAATAAATATAAAATAATGTAAATTCGTAAAAAATTAAATACACAAAATTCCAATAAAAGAATGTATATTTGTAATAAAATATATATACAAAAAATAAATAAAATAACTAAAATTTGTATAAAAATATATACAAAAATACACAAAAATAGTTTAAATTTGTTTGAAAATAGATATGCAAAATACACATAAAGTTAGGCAAATTTGTATTGAAATACATATACAAAACTCACATAGAATAATGTAAATTTGTATGAAAATATATAAACAAATACATATAAAATCACGTAAATTTGGATAAAATATATATATTCAAAATATACATTAAATATTTTAAATATGTATAAAAATATATTATATTATATATATTTTTATTGATATTTGCGTTATTTATGTGTATTTTGTAAATGTTTTCTCATAGAAATTTACATTATTTTATTGGTATTTTGTCTATTTATTTTGATACGAATTACATGATTATTTGTGTATTTTTTACATTTTTTTTATACGTATTTACATTATTTAATGTGTATTTTGTTTATATATTTTTATACAAATTTACGTTATTATATAAATATTTGTATAGGTATTTTGATACAAATTTACATTATATTATGTATTTTGTTTATATATTTCAATTCAAATTTAGCTTATTTTATGTGTATTTTGTATATCTATTTATTTTATTACAAAATCAAATATATTATGTTTTTTCGTATATATATTTTTATAAAAAATGCGTTATTTTATGGGTATTTTTCATCTTAATTTTCATTCAAATTTACATTATTTTATTAATATTTTCTGTATTTATTTTGATACGATTTTACATTATTTTATTTGGGTTTTGTATATATTTTTTTATACATATTTACATTATTTAATGTTTTTTTTTGTATATATATTTGATACAAATTTACGTTATTTTAAGTCTATATGTTTATATATTTTCATTAAAATTTACATTATTTTAAGTGTATTTCGTATATGTATTTCAATACAAATTTACCTATTTTTATATGTTTTTTGTATATTTATTTTCATACAAGTTTAAATTTTTTGTGTGTATTTTTGTATAAAGTTTTATACAAATTTAGGTTATTTTAAGTGTATTTTGTATATCTATTTTCATACAAATACACATTCTTTTCATCATATTTTGTTTACTTATTTTGACACCAATTTACATTATTTAATGTGTATTTTTTATATATATTTTTATATATATATATATATATATATATATATATATATATATATATATATAGATAAATATATATATATATATTTATATATATATATATATATATATATATATATATATATATATATATTTCTATAGAAATCTGCGTTATTTTATGTGTATTCGTATATATATTTTGAGACAAATTAACATTGTTTTCTGTGTATTGTGCATATTTTTTCAATACAAATTTACCTTATTGTATGTGCATTTTGTATATTAATTTTAATACAAATTTGATTAATCTATGTGTAATTTTGTATATGTATTTTTATAAAAATATGTTTTATTTTATGGGTATTTTGCATCTTTATTTTCATACAAATTTACATTATATTATTGATATTCTGTGTATTTATTTTAATATGATTTTACATTATTCTATGTGTATTTTGTATATATATTTTATATAAAATGTATTTGTTTTCATTTCAAAGAAATCTACATTATTTTATGTGTTTTTTTGTACATGTATTTAAATACAAATTTAAGTAGTTATATGTGTATTTTGTATATCTATTTTGTATGTATATTTTTATAGAAATTTACTCTATTTTATGAGTATTCGTATATATATTTTGATACAAATTTACATTATTGATGTGTATTTTGCATATCTATTTCTATACCAATTTACTTTATTGTACGTGCGTTTTGTATATTTATTTTAATACAAATTTAACTATTTTATATGTTTTTTTGTATATATATTTTTATGCAAATTTTCGTTATTATATGGATATTTTGCATCTTTATTTTCATTCAAATTTACATTATTTTATTGATATTCTCTTTATTTATTTTGATACGATTTAACATTATTCTATGTGTATCTTTTATATTTTTTTAATACATATTTACATTATTTAATGTTCATTTTGTATATATATTTTATCCAAATTTACATTATTTTATGAGTATTTGTTTATATATTTTCATACAAATTTACATTATTTTATGTGTTTTTTGTATATATATTTTCCTACGTATTTAAATTATTTTATGTGTATTTTGTATATACATTTTCATTAAAAAATTACGTTATTTTATTGTTTGTATAAGTATATATTTTGATACAAATTTTATACAAATTCATGTTATTTAATATGTATTTGTATATATATCTTCATACAAATTTATATTATTTTATGTGAATTTTTTCATATATTTCATTACAAATTTACCTTATTTTATGTTTATTTTGTATATTTATTTCATTCAATTTTAAATTATTTTGTGAATATTTGTATTTGTATTTAGGTTATTTTATGTGTATATTGTATATATATTTTCATCCAAAATTTCTTTATTTTATTGATATTTTCTTAATTTAATTCGATACGAATTTAGATTATTTCATAGGTATTTTGTATACATATTTTTATACTCATTTACATTATCTAAAGTGTGTTTTGTAAATATATTTTTATGCAAATTTATTTTATGTCATTTTTGTACATATATTTTTATAGAAATTTGCGTTATTTTATGTATATAGATTTATATAAATTTACATTATTTTATGTGCATTTTGTATATTTATATTTATACAAATACACATTCTTTTATTGCTATATTGTTTATTTACATTTAAACGAATTTACATTATTTTATGTGTATTTTGTATTCATTTTTTTATACGTATTTACTTAATATTATGTGTATTTTGTATATGTATTTTTATAGAAATCTACGTTATTTTATGTGTATTCGTATATATATTTTGAAACAAATTTACATTATTTTATATGTATTTTGCATATCTATTTCAAAACAAATTTACCTTATTGTATGTGCATTTTGTATATTTATTTTAATACAAATTCAAATATTTGATGTGTATTTTGGTATCACTAATTTTATAAAAAATGCGTTATTTTATAGGTATTTTGCATCTTAATTTTCATACAAATTTACATTATTTTATTAATATTCTGTGTATATATTTTGATACGATTTTACTTTATACTATTTGTGTTTTGTATATATTTTTTTATACATATTTACATTATTTAATGTGTATTTTGAATATATATTTCATACAAATTTACGTTATTATATGTGTATTTGTTTATATATTTTCTTTCAAATTTACATTATTTTATATGTATTTTGTATATGTATTTCAATACAAATTAATCTAATTTTATGTGTATTTTGTATATTTCTTTTCATACAAATTTAAATTATTTTTGTGTATTTTTGTATATAGTTTTATACAAATTTTACGTTATTTTATGTACGCATTTACATTATTTAATGTGGGTTTTGTATATATATTTTTATCCAAAGTTACTTTAGTTTACGTTCATTTTTGGACATATATTTTTATGGAAATTAGCGTTATTTTACATGTATTTGTATATGTTGTCTCATACAAATTTACATTATTTAATTGATATTTTGTTTATTTAGTTTGATACGAATTACATGATTATATGTGTATTTTGTACATATTTTTTATACGTATTTACAATACTTAATGTGTATTTTGTTTATATATTTTTAAACAAATTTACGTTATTATATGTATTTTTATAAATATTTTGATACAAATTTACATTATTTTATGTATTTTGTATATACATTTCAATTCAAATTTAGCTTATTTTATCTGTATTTTGTATATCTATTTTCATACGAATTTAATTACTTCTGTGTATTTTTGTATATAGTTTTATACAAATTTACGTTATTTTATGTGTATTTTGTATATTTATATTTATACAAATACACATTCTTTTATTGGTATTTTGTTTATTTATTTTGAAACGAATTTACATTATTTTATGTGTATTTTGTGTACATTTTCTTATACGTATTTACTTCATTTTATGTGTATTTTGTATATATATTTTTATACAAATCTACGTTATTTTATGTGTATTCGTATATATATTTTGAAACAAATTTTCATTGTTTTATATGTATTTTGCATATCTATTTCAATGCAGATTTATCTTATTGTATGTGTATTTTGTATATTTATTTTAATACAAATTAATTTTTTCATGTGTATTTTGGTATATATATTTAAAAAAAAATGCGTTATTTAATGGGTATTTTGCATCTTTATTTTCATACAAATTTACATTGTTTTATTAATATTCTGTGTATTTACTTTGATACGATTTTACATTATTCTATTTGTGTTTTGTATATATTTTTTTATACATATTAATATTATTTAATGTGTATTTTGTATATTTTAAAACAAATTTACGTTATTTTATGCGCATCTGTTAAAATATTTTGATACAAATTTACATTATTTTATGTATTTTGTATATATATTTCAATTAAAATTTAGTTAATTTTATGTATATTTTGTATATCTATTTTCATTCGTATCAAAATAAATAAACAAAATAGCAATAAAATAATGTAAATTTGTATGAGAAAACATATACAAATACACATAAAATAACGTAAATTTCTAGAAAAATATATGTACAAAAATGCACATAAAATAAAGTAAATTTGCATAAAAATTTATATACAAAACACACATTAAATATTGTAAATGCGTACATAAAATATCCTAAATTTGTATAAAACTATATACAAAAATACACAAAAATATTTAAAATTTGTATGAAAAGAAATATACAAAATACACATAAAATTAGGTAAATTTGTATTGAAATACATATACAAAATACACATAAAATAATGTAAATTTGAATGAAAATATATAAACATATACACTTAAAATAACGTAAATTTGTATAAAATATATATGCAAAAAAAAATATATACAAAAAAGAAATAGAATAATGTAAAACCGTATGAAAATAAATACACAGAATATCAATAAAATAATGTAAATTTGTATGAAAATAAAGATGCAAAATTCTCAAAAAATTTCGCATTTTTTATAAAAATATATATACCAAAATACACATAAAATATTTAAATTTGTATCGAAATAAATATACAAAATGCATATACAGTAAGGTAAATTTGTATTAAAAGAGATATTCAAAAATACATATAAAACAATGTAAATTTATTTCAAAAAATATATACGAATACACATAAAATAAAGTAGATTTCTATAGAAATATATATACAAAATACATATGAAATTATGTAAATACGTATAAAAATATATATACAAAATACAAATCAAATAATGTAAATTCGTATCAAAATAAATAGACAAAATATCATGTAAAGAATGTGTATTTGTATGAAAATAGATAATAGATAATAAGTTTGTATAAAATATATATGCAAGATACTCATTAAATAATGTAAATATGTATAAAAAAGTATATACAAAAAACAAATAGAATAATGTAAATTCGTATCAAAATAAATACACCGAATATTAATAAAATAATATAAATTTTTATGAAAATAAAGATGCAAAATTCCCATAAAATAGCGCATTTTTTATAAAAATATATATACCAAAATACATATAAAATATTTAAATTTGTATTGAAATAAATATACAAAATGCACATACAACAAGGTTAATTTGTATTGAAAGAGATATGCAAAAATACATATAAAATAATGTAAATTTGTTTCAAAATATATTACGAATACAAATAAAAAAACGTAGATTTCTATAAAAATATATATACAAAATACACATAAAATTAAGTAAATACGTATAAAAAAATGTATACAAAATACACATAAAATAATGTAAACTCGATTTAAAATAAATAAACAAAATACCAATAAAAGAATGTGTATTTGGATAAATATAAATATACAAAATACATATATAAAATAAACATAAAATAAGGTAGATTTGTAATAAAATATATGTACAAAATACACATAAAATAATGTAAATTTATATGAAAATATATATACAAATACACAAAAAATACCATGAATTTGTATAAAAATATATATTCAAAATAAATATTAAATAATGTAAAAGCGTATAAAAATATATATACAAAGTACATATAAAATAATGTAAATTCGTATCAATATAAATCAACAAAACACCAATAAAATAATAAATATATATATATATATATATATATATATATATATATATATATATATATATATATATATATATATATATATATATATATATATATATATATATATATATATATATATATATATATATATATATATATATATATATATATATATATATATATATATATATATATATATATATATATATGAATGAAAATAAATTTACAAAATACACATAACATAACTAAAATTTGTATTAAAATATATACAAAAATACATAGAAATAATTTGAGTTTGTATGAAAATAGATATACAAAATACACATAAAACTAGGTAAATTTCTTTTGAAATGTATGTACAAAATAGCCATAAAATATTGTAAATTTTTGTCAAAATATATATACAAATACACATAAAATAATGTAAATTCGTATGAAAAATATATACAAAATACACATAGAATAATGTCAATTCGTATCAAAATGAATGAGCAGAATATCAATGAAATAATGTATATTTGTATGAAAATAAAGATGCAAAATACCCAAAAAATAAAGCATATGTTTATAAAAATACAGATACAATAATCGAATAATTAAATTTGTATTAAAATTAATATACAAAATGCGTATATAATAAGGTAAATTTGTATTGAAAAAATATGCAACATACACGTTTACTCATACAAATTTATATTATTTTATTGGTATTTTGCTTATTTATTTTGATACGAATTACATGATTATATGTGTATTTTGTATACGTTTTTTTATACGTATTTACATTATTTAATGTGTATTTTGTTTATATATTTTCATACAAATTTACGTTATTATATATGTATTTGTATAAATATTTTGATACAAATTTACTTTATTTCATGTATTTTGTATATATATTTCCATTCAAATTTAACTTATTTTGTGTGTATTTTGTATATATTTTCATACAAATTGAATTACTTCTGTGTATTTATGTATATAGTTTTATATATATTTACGTTATTTTATGTGTATTTTGTATATTTATATTTATAAAAATACACATTCTTTTATTGGTATTTTGTTTATTTATTTTGATACGAATTTACATTATTTTATGTGTATTTTTTATACATTTTTTTATACGTATTTACTTCATTTTATGTGTATTTTGTATATATATATATATATATATATATATATATATATATATATATATATATATATATATATATATATATATATATATATATATATATATAAATATATATATATATATATATATATATATATATATATATATATATATATATATATATAGTTATAGAAATCTACGTTATTTTATGTGTATTCGTATACATATTTTGAAACAAATTTACTTTGCTTTATATGTGTTTTGCGTATCTATTTCAATACAAATTTACCTTATTGTATGTGTTTTTTATATATTTATTTTAATACAAATCTAATTTTTGTATGTGTATTTTGGTATATATATTTAAAAAAAAAAAGCATTATTTTGTTAATATTCTGTGTATTTATTTTGATACGATTTTATATTATTCTATTTGTGTTTTGTATATATTTTTTTTAATACAAATTTAAGTTTTTTTAAGTGTATTTGTTTATGTATTTTCATTCAAATTTACATTATTTTATGTGTATTTTGTATATGTATTTCCATACAAATTTACCTAATTTTATGTGTATTTTGTATATTTATTTTCATACAAATTTAAAATATTTTTGTGTATTTTTGTATATAGTTTGATACAAATTTAGGTTATTTTATGTGTATTTTGAATATCTATTAAATATATATGCAAAATACATATGAAATTATGTAGATACGTATAAAAATATATATACAAAATACATATCAAATAATGTAAATTCGTGTCAAAATAAATAAACAAAATATCATGAAAAGAATGTGTATTTGTATGAAAATAGATAATATATAATAAATTTGTATAAAATATATATGAAAGTTACACATTAAATAATGTAAATATGTGTAATAAAGTATATACAAAAAACAAATAGAATAATGTAAAATCGTATCAAAATAAATACACCGAATATTAATAAAATAATGTAAATTTTTATGAAAATAAAGATGCAAAATTCCCATAAAATAGCGCATTTCTTATAAAAATATATATACCAAAATACACATAAAATTTTTAAATTTGTATTGAAATAAATATACAAAATGCATATACAATAAGATAAATTTGTATTGAAAGAGATATGCAAAAATACAATATAAATTTGTTTCAAAATATATATACGAATACAAATAAAAAAACGTAGATTTCTATAAAAATATATATACAAAATACACATAAAATTAGGTAAATACGTATAAAAAAATGTATTCAAAATAAACATAAAATAATGTAAATTCGAATTAAAATAGATAAACAAAATACCAATAAAAGAATGTGTATTTGGATAAATATAAATATACTAAATACACATACAAAATAAACATAAAATAAGGTAGATTTGTAATAAAATATATGTACAAAATACACATACAATAATGTAAATTTATATGAAAATATATATACAAATACACATAAAATACCATGAATTTGTATAAAAATATATATTCAAAATAAATATTAAATAATGTAAGAGCGTATAAAAATATATATACAAAGTACATATAAAATGAAAATTAAGATGCAAAATACCTATAAAATAACGCATTTTTTTATAAAATTATTCATACCAAAATACACATAAAATATTTGAGCTTTTATTAAAATAAATATACAAAATGCACATAAAATAAGGTAAATTTGTATTGAAATAGATATGGAAAATACATATAAAATAATGTAAATTTGTTATAAAATATACATAAAATACACATAAAATAACTTAGATTTCTATAAAAATACATATACATAATACACATAAAATTAAGTAAATACGTATAAAAAATGTATACAAAATACACATAAAATAATGTAAATTCGTATAAATGTAAATAAACAATATACCAATAAAAGAATGTGTATTTGTATATTTATAAAAATACATATACAAAAATACACATAGATTAATCAAATTTGTATTAAAATTAATATACAAAATGCACATACAATAAGGTAAATTTGTATTAAAAAAATATGCAAAATACACATAAAACAATGTAAATTTGTTTCAAAATATATATACGAATACACATAAAATAACGCAGATTTCTATAGAAATATATATACAAAATACACTTGAAATAATGTAAATACGTATAAAAATATATATACAAAATACACATTAAATAATGTTAATTCCTGTCTAAATAAATAAACAAGATATCATGAAAAGAATGTGTATTTGTATGAAAATAGATATACAAATACATATAAAATAACCTAAATTTGTATAAAACTATATACAAAAAAACACAAAAATAATTTAAACTTGTATGAAAATAAATATACAAAAAACATATAAAATTAGGTAAATTTGTATTGAAATACATATACAAAATACTCATAAAATAAAGTAAATTTGAATGAAAATATATAAACATATAGACTTAAAATAACGTAAATTAGTATCAAATATATATACAAAAAACACATTAAATAATGTAAATATGTTTAAAAAAATATATCCAAAACACAAATAAAATAATGTAAAATCGTATCAAAATAAATACAGAAAATATTAATAAAATAATGTAAATTTGTATGAAAATTAAGATGCAAAATACCCATAAAATAATGCATTTTTTATAAAAATACATATACGAAAAAACATAAAATATTTGATTTTGTATCAAAATAAATAGATATACAAAACACACATAAAATAAGCTAAATTTGAATTGAAATATATATACAAAATACATAAAATAATGGAAATTTGTATAAATATACCTATACAAATACACATATAATAACGTAAATTTGTATAAAAATATATAAACAAAATACACATTAAATAATTTAAGTACGTATAAAAAAATGTAAAAAAAACACAAATAATCATGTAATTCGTATCAAAATAAATAGACAAAATACCAATAAAATAATGTAAATTTCTATGAGAAAACATATACAAAATACACACAAATAACGCAAATATCAATAAAAATATATAAAATATAATATATTTTTATACATATTTAAAATATTTAATGTATATTTTGTATATATATATTTTATCCAAATTTACGTGATTTTATATGTATTTGTTTATATATTTTCATACAAATTTACATTATTTTATGTGAGTTTTGTATATGGCTGGAGTAGGTAGGAAGACACCTACCGAACGGGCGCAAGCCACTCCCGGTGAGGTATATATGGGAGGTGAGAAGGGAGCTGAAGCCCTCCAAAGACCCTTCCCATGTCCTCACTAACCGTTTCCCTATTGTCTCACCAACACCGGAGAGTAGTTCAGCATGCTCTCTAAAGACAGATCCTCTCTTTATCCACACCACACTACATTTTCACAACATATACACCTTTTCCCAAAATTAAAATTTCAAAATGGCGCACATACACCAAGCCTCGGAGTCCCCGCCTGGGGGGGGGACCACAAATTCCCCCAGGGAGGACTCCCCTTCTGGCTGCCGACCCGAGAGGTGTCTTGATAACTCCTCGAACCTCTTTCTTCTCAATTTCTGCAACATTCGCGGTCTTCGCTCCAATTTTCATTCTGTGGAACATCATCTCTCCTCCTCTAAACCTCACCTTCTCTTCCTTACCGAAACACAGGTTTCTGAGGCTACTGACAGCAATCTCTACTCTGTTCCCTCCTACTATCTCTATCCTAAATTTCAATCCAACGCTGGATGTTGCGCCTACGTGCGCAACGACATCACTTGCTCTCGTGCCCACGACCTTGACTCTTCTGAATTTTCCACCATCTGGTTAAGACTTCACTGTCATTCTATTACTAAATACATCTGTGCTGTTTATCTCTCACCTAACTCTACCAACTATGTAAAATTCTTTGACTATTTGAATTCTAAAGTGGAGCACATCTTGACCCACTCTCCCTTCGCTGAAATCTCCATCCTAGGAGATTTCAATGTTCACCACCAGCTTTGGCTTTCATCCTCTTTCACTGACCAGCCTGGTGAACATGCCTACAACTTTGCTATCCTCAACGACCTAGAGCAGTTGGTCCAGCACCCTACACGTATTCCCGACCGTCTTGGAGATCGGCCCAACATTCTAGACCTCTTCCTTACCTCAAACCCTTCTGCTTATTCTGTCAAACTGTTCTCTCCGTTGGGCTCCTCCGATCACAATCTTATTTCTGCATCCTGTCCTATCGCTCCTGTACACCCTCTGGACCCACCGAAGGCGATGCTTCTGGCATTTGCTTCAGCTCGGTGGGACGACCTGAGGATGTACTTTTCCATTCCCGTGGAATGATTATTGCTTCCAGGATAGAGACCCCTCTGTGTGTGCTCAGCGCATCACAGAGGTGATTGTCTCTGGAATGGGCATACATTCCTCGTTCTTTCTCTACTCCTCACGCAAAAGCCTTGGTTTAATCACGCTTGTTCTCGTGCTGTCAATGATAGAGGTAGCTCACAAAAGGTACCAGAGCCTTCAAACTAATGCTAATTATGAACTTTACATTTCTGCCCGAAGTCGTGCCAAATCTATTCTCCGACTAACCAAAATTCTTTCATTAATAGAAAATGTCAAAACCTTGCTTTCTCTAACTCTTCCCGTGACTTCTGGCATCTAGCCAAAACATCTCCTCCAACTTCACTTCTTCATCTTTCCTCCACTCCTCAGTCCTGACGGCAACACTGCCGTCTCATCTATCTCTAAGGCTGAACTCTTCTCTCAAACTTTTCTAAAACTCCACTCTGGACGATTCTGGGCATATTCCTCCTACTCAACCCTCTCTGACTCTTTTATGCCTGTTATAAAGATTCTTCAAAATGAAGTTTTCTATGCCCTCTCTGGCCTCAATCCTCAGAAGGCTTATGGACCTGATGGAGTGCCTCCTATTGTCCTTAAAAACTGTGCCTCCGTGCTGTCACCCTGCCTGGTCAAACTCTTTCGCCTCTGCCTGTCAACATCTACCTTTCCTTCTTGCTGGAAGTATGCCTTCACACAGCCTGTACCTAAGAAGGGTGACCGCTCCAATCCCGCAAACTACCGTCCTATTGCTTTACTTTCTTGTCTATCTAAAGCTTTTGAATCAATCCTTAACCGGAAGATTCAAAAGCACCTTTCCACTTCTGACCTTCTATCTGATCGCCAGTATGGGTTCCGCACGGGGCGTTCTACTGGTGATCTCCTAGCCTTCTTAACTGACTCTTGGTCATCCTCTCTTAGCCGTTTCGGTGAAACTTTTGCTATTGCGCTGGACATATCAAAAGCTTTTGATAGGGTCTGGCACAAATCTTTGCTTTCTAAACTACCCTCCTACGGTTTCTATCCTTCTCTCTGTACCTTTATCTCCAGTTTCCTTTCTGACCGTTCTATTTCTGCCGTGGTAGACGGTCACTGTTCTTCCCCTAAATCTATTAACAGTGGTGTCCCACAGGGTTCTGTCCTATCTCCCACTCTTTTTCTGTTGTTCATTGATGATCTTCTTTCCAAAACGAACTGTCCTATCCATTCCTACGCCGATGATTCCACTCTGCATCATTCAACTTCTTTTAATAGAAGACCCACCCTTCAGGAACTTAACGACTCAAGGCTGGAGGCTGCAGAACGCTTAGCCTCAGCCCTTACTATTATTTCCGATTGGGGCAAGAAGAACCTGGTGTCCTTCAACGCCTCAAAAACACAGTTTCTCCACCTATCCACTCGACACAATCTTCCAAACAACTATCCCCTATTCTTTGACAACACCCAGCTATCACCTTCCTCAACACTAAACATCCTCGGTCTATCCTTAACTCAAAATCTCAACTGAAACTTCATATCTCATCTCTTACTAAATCAGCTTCCTCGAGGCTGGGCGTTCTGTACCGTCTCCGCCAGTTCTTCTCCCCTGCACAGTTGCTGTCCATATACAGGGTCCTTGTCCGCCCTCGTATGGAGTATGCATCTCATGTGTGGGGGGGCTCCACTCACACAGCTCTTCTGGACAGAGTGGAGGCAAAGGCTCTTCGTCTCATAAGCTCTCCTCCTCATACTGATAGTCTTCTACCTCTTAAATTCCGCCGCAATGTTGCCTCTCTTTCTATCTTCTATCGATATTTCCACGCTGACTGCTCTTCTGAACTTGCTAACTGCATGCCTCCCACCCTCCCGCGGCCCCGCTGCACTCGACTTTCTACTCATGCTCATCCCTATACTGTCCAAACCCCTTATGCAAGAGTTAACCAGCATCTTCACTCTTTCATCCCTCACGCTGGTAAACTCTGGAACAATCTTCCTTCATCTGTATTTCCTCCTGCCTACGACTTGAACTCTTTCAAGAGGAGGGTATCAGGACACCTCTCCTTCCGAAACTGACCTATCTTTCGGCCACCTCTTTGGATTCTTTTTAGGAGCAGCGAGTAGCGGGCTTTTTTTTTATTAATGTTTACTTTTTTTGTGCCCTTGAGCTGTCTCCTTTGCTGTAAAAAAAAAAAAAAAAAAAAAATATGTATTTCAATACAAATTTGCCTAACATCATGTGTATTTTGCATATATATTTTCAAACTAATTTAAATTATTTTTGTGTATATTTGTATATATTTTTATACAAATTTTAGTTATTTTATTTGTTTTTTGTATATATATTTTCCCACAAATATACATTCTTTTATTGGAATTTTGTGTATTTAATTTTTTACGAATTTACATTATTTTATGTGTATTTTGTATATATATTTTTCTACGTATTTAAACTATTTTATGTGTATTTTATATATACATTTTCATAAAAATTTACGTTATTTTATTGTGTGTATTCGTATATATTTTGAAACAAATTTTATACAAATTCATGTTATTTTATGTGTATTTGCATATATATTTTCATACAAATTTATATTATTTTATGTGTATTCTTACATCTATTTTATTACAAATTTACCTTATTTTATGTTTATTTTGTATATTTATTTCATTTAATATAATCAAATTTAAATTTATTGTATATGCATTTTGTATATTAATTTTAATACAAATTTAATTATTCTATGTGTATTTTTCTATATGTATTTTTATAAAAATATGCTTTATTTTATGGGTATTTTGCATCTTCATTTTCATACAAATTTACGTTATTTTATTGATATTCTGCTCATTCATTTTGATACGATTTGACATTATTCTATGTGTATTTTGTATTTATTTTTCATACAAATTTACGTTATTTTATGTGTATTTGTTTATATATTTTGACACAAATTTACAATATTTTTTGGAAATTTTGTATATATATTTCAAAAGAAATTTACCTAGTTTTATGTGTAATTTGAATATCTATTTTCATACAAACTCAAATTATTTTTATGTATTTTTGTATATATTTCAATACAAATTTTAGTTATGTTATGTGTATTTTGTAAATCTATTTTCATTCAAATATATATTATTTTATTGGTATTTTGTTGATTTATATTGATGCGAATTTACATAATTTTATATGTACTTTTTATATATATTTTTATACGCATTTACATTATTTAATATTTATTTTGAATATATAATTTTATACAAACTCATGGTATTTTATGTGAATTTGTATATATATTTTCATATAAATTTACATTATTTTATGTGTATTTTGTATATATATTTCATTACAAATTTACGTTATTTTATGTTTATTTTGTATGTGTAGTTTGTACATTTATATTTATACAAATACACTTTCTTTTCTTGGTATTTTGCTTATTTATTTTGTTTCGAATTTATATTTTTTTATGTGTATTTTGTTTACATTTTTTTATACGTATTTACCTAATTTTATGTGTAATTTGTATATATATTTTTAAAGAAATCTACGTTATTTTATGTGTATTCGTATGTATATTTTGAAATAAATTTACTTTGTTTTATATGTATTTTTGCATATCTCTTTCATTAGAAGTTTACCTTATTGTATGTGCATTTTGTATATTTATTTCAATACAAATTTAAATATTTTATGTGTATTTTGTTATATATATTTTTATAAGAAATGCGCTATTTGATGGGAGTTTTGCATCTTTATTTTCATACAAATTTACATTATTTTATTAATATTCGGTGTATTTATTTTGATACGATCTTACATTATTCTATTTTTTTTTTGTATATATTTTTTTTATACATATTTATATTACTTAATGTATATCTTGCATATATATTTCATACAAATTTATTATCTATTATTTATTTTCATACAAATACACATTCTTTTCATGATATTTTGTTTATTTATTTTGACACGAATTTACATTACTTAATATGTATTTTATATATATATTTTTATACGTATTTACATAATTTCATGTGTATTTTGTATATATATTTCTATAGAAATCTACGTTATTTTATGTGTATTCGTATATATATTTTGAAACAAATTTACAATGTTTTATTTGTATTTTGCGTTTTTTTTCAATACAAATTTACCTTATTGTATGTGTGCATTTTGTATATTAATTATAATACAAAATTGATTATTATATGTGTATTTTTGTATATGTATTTTTAAAAAAAAAATATGCTTATCTTATGGGTATTTTACATCTTTGGTTTCATACAAATTTAAATTATTTTATTGATATTCTGTGTACTTATTTTGATACGATTTTTCATTATTCTATGTATAACAAAAATAAACACAGAATACACAAAAATAGATATGCAAAATACATATAAACAATGTAAATTTGTTTCAAAATATATGTACGAATACACATGACATGGGTATTTTGAATCTTAATTTTCATACAAATTTACAGTATTTTATTAATATTTTCTGTATTTATTTTGATACGATTTTACATTATTTTATTTGTGTTTTGTATATATATTTTTTATACATATTTACATTATTTAATGTGTTTTTTGTATATATATTTGATACAAATTTACGTTATTTTAAGACAATATGTTTATCTATTTTCATTCAAATTTACATTATTTTATGTGTATTTTGTATATGTATTTCAATACAAATTTACCTAATTTTATGTTTTTTGTATATTTATTTTCATACAAGTTTAAATTATTTTTGTTTATTTTTGTATGTAGTTTTATACAAATTTAGGTTATTTTATGTGTATTTTGTATATCTATTTTCATACAAATACACATTCTTTTCACGATATTTTTTTTATTTATTTTGACACGAATCAACATTATTTAATGTGTATTTAGTATATATATTTTTATACGTATTTACATTATTTCAAGTGTATTTTGTATATATATTTCTATAGAAATCTACGTTATTTTATGTGTATTCATATATATATTTTGAAACAAATTTACATTGTTTTATGTGGATTTTGCATATTTTTTCAATACAAATTTACCTTATTGTGTGTGCATTTTGTATATTAATTTTAATACAAATTTGATTAATCTATGTGTATTTTTGTGTATGTATTTTTATAAAAATATGCTTTATTTTATGGGTATTTTGCATCTTTATTTTCATACAAATTTACATTATTTTATTGATATTCTGTGTATTTATTTGGTATGATTTTACATTATTCTATGTGTATTTTGTATATATATTTTATATAAAATGAATTTGTTTTCATTTCATACAAATCTACATTATTTTATGTGTTTTTTGTACATGTATTTAAATACAAATTTAACTAGTTATATGTGTATTTTGTATATCTATTTTGTATGTATATTTTCATAGAAATTTACTCTATTTTATGAGTATTCGTATATATATTTTGATACAAATTTACATTATTGAAGTGTATTTTGCATATCTATTTCAATACAAATTTTCTTTATTATACTTGCATTTTGTATATTTATTTTAATACAAATTTAATTATTTTATATGTATTTTTGCATATATATTTTTATGCAAATATGCAATATTATATGGATATTTTGCAGCTTTATTTTCATACAAATTTACATTATTTTATTGATATTCTCTTTATTTATTTTGATACGATTTAACATTATTCTATGTGTATTTTGTATATATTTTTTATACATATTTACATTATTTAAGGTTTATTTTGTATATATATTTTATCCAAATTTACATTATTTTATGTGTATTTGTTTATATATTTTTATTCAAATTTACATTATTTTATGTGTATTTTGTATATACATTTTCATAAAAAAATTACGTTATTTTATTGTGTGTATTCGTATATATTTTGATACAAATTTTATACAAACTCATGTTATTTAATGTGTATTTGTATATATATTTTCATACAAATTTATATTATTTTATGTGTATTTTTTCATATATTTCAATACAAATTTACCTTATTTTATGTTTATTTTGTATATTTATTTCATTCAATTTTAAATTATTTTATGTGTATATTTGTATTTGTATTTAGGTTATTTTATGTGTATTTTGTATATATATTTTCATCCAAAATTACATTATTATATTGGTATTTTCTTAATTTAATTCGATAAGAATTTATATTATTTCATAGGTATTTTGTATACATATTTTTATACTCATTTACATTATCTAATGTGTGTTTTGTATATATATTTTTATGCAAATTTATTTTATTTTCATTTTTGTACATATATTTTTATAGAAATTTGCGTTATTTTATGTATATAGTTTTAAATAAATTTACGTTATTTTATGTGCATTTTGTATATTTATATTTATACAAATACACATTCTTTTATTGCTATATTGTTTATTTATATTTATACGAATTTACATTATTTTATGTGTATTTTGTATACATTTTTTTATACGTATTTACTTAGTTTTATGTGTATTTTGTATATGTATTTTTATAGAAATCTACGTTATTTTATGTGTATTCGCATATATATTTTGAAACAAATTTACATTATTTTATATGTATTTTGCATATCTATTTCAATACAAATTTACCTTATTGTATGTGCATTTTGTATATTTATTTTGATTCAAATTCAAATATTTTATGTGTATTTTGGTATCAATAATTTTATAAAAAATGCGTTATTTTATAGGTATTTTGCATCTTAATTTTCATACAAATTTACATTATTTTATTAATATTCTGTGTATATATTTTGATACGATTTTACATTATTCTATTTGTGTTTTGTATATATATTTTTTATACATATTTACATTATTTAATGTGTATTTTGTATATATATTTCATACAAATTTACGTTATTATATGTGTATTTGTTTATATATTTTCTTTCAAATTTACATTATTTTATGTGTATTTTGTATATGTATTTCAATAGAAATTAACCTAATTTTATGTGTATTTTGTATATTTCTTTTCATACAAATTTTAATTATTTTTGTGTATTTTTGTATATAGTTTTATACAAATTTAGGTTATTTTATGTACTCATTTACATTATTTAATGGGAGTTTTGTATATATATTTTTATCCAAAGTTAATTTATTTTACGTTCATTTTTGGACATATATTTTTATAGAAATTAGCGTTATTTTATATGTATTTGTATATGTTTTCTCATACAAATTTACATTATTTTATTGCTATTTTGATTATTTAGTTTGATACGAATTACATGATTATATGTGTATTTTTTACATATTTTTTATACGTATTTACATTACTTAATGTGTATTTTGTTTATATATTTTTAAACAAATTTACGTTATTATACGTATTTTTATAAATATTTTGATACAAATTTACATTATTTTATGTATTTTGTATATACATTTCATTTCAAATTTAGCTTATTTTATCAGTATTTTGTATATCTATTTTCATACGATTTTAATAACTTCTGTGTTTTTTTGTATATAGTTTTATACAAATTTACGTTATTTTATGTGTATTTTGTATATTTATATTTATACAAATACACATTCTTTTATTGGTATTTTGTTTATTTATTTTGATACGAATTTACATTATTTTATGTGTATTTTGTATACATTTTTTTTATACGTATTTACTTCATTTTACGTGTATTTTGTATATATATTTTTATACAAATCTACGTTATTTTATGTGTATTCGTATATATATTTTGAAACAAATTTACATTGTTTTATATGTATTTTGCATATCTATTTCAAACCAGATTTACCTTATTGTATGTGTATTTTGTATATTTATTTTAATACAAAGAATTTTTTTTATGTGTATTTTTGTATATATATTTTAAAAAAATGCGTTATTTTATGGGTATTTTGCTTCTTTATTTTCATACATATATACATTATTTTATTAATATTCTGTGTATTTATTTTGATACGATTTTACATTATTCTATTTGTGTTTTGCTCAAATTTTTTTTATAGAAATTTACGTTATTTTAAGTGTATTTGTTTATGTATTTTCATTCAAATTTACATTATTTTATATGTATTTTGTGTATGTATTTCAATTCAAATTAACTAATTTTATGTGTATTTTGTATATTTATTTTCATACAAATTTAAAATATTTTTGTTTATTTTTGTATATAGTTTGATACAAATACACATTCTTTTATTGATATTTTGTTTATTTATTTTGACGCGAATTTACATTATTTAATGTGAGTTTTGTATATATATTTTTATACGTATTTACATCATTTCATGTGTATTTTGTATAGTTTTAAACAAATTTATATTATATAATGTGTATTTTGTATATATATATTTATACAAATACATATTCTTTTATTGGTATTTTGTTTATTTATTTTGATACTAATTTACATTATTTTATGTGTATTTTGTATACATTTTTTATACGTATTTACTTAATTTTATGTGTATTTTGTATATATATTTTTATAAAAATCTACCTTATTTCATGTGTATTCGTATATATATTTTGAAACAAATTTACATTGTTTATATGTATTTTGCATATCTATTTTTGTGTATTCTGTACTTATTTTTGTTATACATAGAATAATGTAAAATCGTATCAAAATAAGTACACAGATTATCAATAAAATAATTTAAATTTGTATGAAAATAAAGATGCAAAATACCCATATGATAAAGCATATTTAAAAAAAAAAATACATATACAAAAATACACATAGAATAATTAAATTTGTATTAAAATTAATATACAAAATGCACACATACAATAAGGTAAATTTGTATTGAAAAAAAAACGCAAAATACAAATAAAACGTAAATTTGTTTCAAAATATATAACGTAAAATAAATAAATAAATAAATAACGTAGATTTCTATAGAAATATATATACAAAATACACATGAAATATATATATATCTATATATATATATATATATATATATATATATATATATATATATATATATATATATATATATATATATATATATATATATATATATATATATATATATATATATAGAATACATTATAATGTAAATTTGTATAAAATAAATAAACAAAATTCCCATCAAATAGCGCATTTCTTATAAAATATATTTACAAAATACACATAAAATATTTAAATTTGTATTGAAATAAATATACAAAATGCACATACAATAATGTAAACTTCTATAAAGAGATATGCAAAATACATATAAAACAATGTAAATTTGTTTAAAAATATATATACGAATACACATAAAATAACGTAGATATCTATAAAAATATATATACAAAATACACATAAAACTAGGTAAATACGTATAAAAAAATGTAAACAAAATACACATAAAATAATATAAATTCGAAACAAAATAAATAAGCAAAATACCAATAAAAGAAAGTGTATTTGTTCTGTGTATTTTTGTACATAGTTTTATACAAATTTACGATATTTTATGTGTATTTTGTATATTTATATTTATACAAATACACATTCTTTTACTGGTATTTTGTTTATTTATTTTGATACGATTTTTATGTTTATTTTGTATTCATTTTTTTTATACGTATTTACTTCATTTTATGTGTATTTTGTATATATTTATATAGAAATCAACGTTATTTTATGTGTATTCGTTTATATATTTTGATACAAATTTACATTGTGTTATATGTATTTAGCATACTATTTCAATACAAATCTACCTTACAGTACGTGCATTTTTTATATTTATTTTGATACAAATTTTAATATTTTATGTGTATTTTGGTATATATATTTTTATAAAAAATGTGTTATTTTATGGCTATTTTGCATCTTTATTTTCATACAAATTTACATTATTTAATTAATGTTCTGTGTATTTATTTTGATACGATTTTACATTATTCTATTTGTGTTTTGTATATATTTTTTTTATACATATTTACATTATTTAATTAGTATTTTGTATATATATATATATATATATATATATATATATATATATATATATATATATATATATATATATATATATATATATATATATATATATATATATATATTTGATAGAAATTTACGTTATTTTAAGTGTATATGTTTATATATTTTCATTCAAATTTCCATTATTTTATGTGTATTTTGTATATGTATTTCAATACAAATTTACCTAATTTTATGTGCATTTTGTATATTTATTTTCATACAAATTTAAACAATTTTTGTGTATTTTTGTATATAGTTTTATACAAACCTAGGTTATTTTATGAGTATTTTGTATATCTATTTTCATACAAATACACATTCTTTTATTGATATTTTGTTTATTTATTTTGACGAGAATTTAAATTATTTAATGTGTATTTTGTATATATATTTTTATACGTATTTACATCATTTCATGTGTATTTTGTATATATATTTCTATATAAATCTACGTTACATTATGTGTATTCGTATATAGATTTTTAAACAAATTTACACTTTTATGTGTATTTTGCATATTTTTCAATACAAATTTACCTTATTGTATATGCATTTTGTATTGTATTTTTGTATATGTATTTTTAAAAAAATATGCTTTATTTTATGGGTATTTTGCATCTTTATTTTCATACAAATCTACGTTATTTTATTGATATTCTGCTCATTCATTTTGATACGATTTGACATTATTCTAAATGTATTTTGTATATATTTTTCATACAAATTTACGTTATTTTATATGTATTTGTTTATATATTTTGACACAAATTTACAATATTTTATGGATATTTTGAATATATTTTTCTAAAGAAATTTACCTAGTTTTATGTGTATTTTGAATATCTATTTTCATACAAACTCAAATTATTGATATGTATTTTTGTATATATTTCAATACAAATTTTAGTTAGGTTATGTGTATTTTGTAAATCTATTTTCATTCAAATATATATTATTTAACTGATATTTTGTTGATTTATATTGATACGAATTTACATTATTTTATATGTACTTTTTATATATATTTTTTTACGCATTTACATTATTTAATATTTATTTTGAATATATAATTTTATACAAATTCATGGTATTTTATGTATATTTGTATATATATTTTCATATAAACTTACATTATTTTATGTGTATTTTGTACATATATTTCATTACAAATTTACCTTATTTTATGTTTATTTTGTATGTGTATTTTGTACATTTATATTTATAGTAGTTTACTCATACAAATTTATATTATTTTATTGGTATTTTGTTTATTTATTTTGATACGAATTACATGATTATATGTGTATTTTGTACACATTTTTTTATACGTATTTACATTATTTAATGTGTATTTTGTTTATATATTTTCATACAAATTTACGTTATTATATGTGTATTTGTATAAATATTTTGATACAAATTTACTTTATTTCATGTATTTTGTGTATATATATATATATATATATATATATATATATATATATATATATATATATATATATATATATATATATATATATATATATATATATATATGTCAATTCAAATTTAGCTTATTTTTTGTGTATTTTGTATATATTTTCATACAATTTTAATTACTTCTGTGTATTTTTGTATATAGTTTTATATAAATTTACGTTATTTTATGTGTATTTTGTATATTTATATTTATACAAATACACATTCTTTTATTGGTATTTTGTTTATTTATTTTGATACGAATTTACATTATTTTATGTGTATTTTGTATACATTTTTTATACGTATTTACTTCATTTTATGTGTATTTTCTATATATATTTTTATAGAAATCTACGTTATTTTATGTGTATTCGTATACATATTTTGAAACAAATTTACATTGCTTTATATGTATTTTGCATATCTATTTCAGTACAAATTTACCTTATTGTACATATAAAACAATGTAAATTTGTTTCAAAATATATGTACGAATACACATAAAATAACGTAGATTTCTATAAAAATATATATACAAAATACTCATAAAATTAAGTAAATACGTATAAAAAAATTAACAAAATACACATAAAATAATGTAAATTCGAAACAAAATAAATAAACAAAATACCAATAAAAGAATCTGTATTTGTATAAATATAAATGTACAAAATACACATTCAAAATAAACATAAAATAAGGTAAATTTGTAATGAAATATATGTACAAAATACACATAAAATAATGTAAATTTATATGAAAATATATATACAAATACACATAAAATACCATGAATTTGTATAAAATTATATATTCAAAATAAATTTTAAATAATGTAAATGCGTATAAAAATATATATAGAAAGTACATATAAAATAATGTAAATTCGTATCAATATAAATCAACAAAATACCAATAAAATAATATATATTTGAATGAAAATAGATTTACAAAATACACATAACCTAACTAAAATTTGTATTGAAATATATACAAAAATACATACAAATAATTTGAGTTTGTATGAAAATATATATTCAAAATACACATTAAACTAGGTAAATTTCTTTTGAAATATATATACAAAATACCCATAAAATATTGTAAATTTGTGTCAAAATATATAAACAAATACACATAAAATAACGTAAATTTGTATGAAAAATATATTCAAAATACATATAGAATAATGTCAAATCGTATCAAAATGAATGAGCAGAATATCAATAAAATAACGTAAATTTGTATGAAAATAAAGATGCAAAATACCCATAAAATAAAGCATATTTTTATAAAAATACATATAGAAAAATACACATAGAATAATTAAATTTGTATTAAAATTAATATACAAAATGCATATACAATAAATTTAAAAATTGATTATATTAAATGAAATAAATATACAAAATAAACATAAAATAAGGTAAATTTGTAATAAAATATATGCAAGAATACATATAAAATAATATAAATTTGTATGAAAATATATATACAAATACACATAAAATAACATGAATTTGTATAAAACTTGTTTCAAAATATATACGAATACACGCAATAAAATAACGTAAATTTTTATGAAAATGTATATATAAAATACACATAAAATAATTTAAATACGTAGAAAAATATATATACAAAATACACATAAAATAATGTAAATTCGTAAAAAATTAAATACACAAAATTCCAATAAAAGAATGAATATTTGTAGGAAAATATATATACAAAAAACAAATAAAATAACTAAAATTTGTATAAAAATATATACAAAAATACACAAAAATAATTTAAATTTGTTTGAAAATAGATATGCAAAATACACATAAAGTTAGGCAAATTTGTATTGAAATACATATACAAAACTCACATAAAATAATGTAAATTTGTATGAAAATATATAAACAAATACATATAAAATAACGTAAATATACAAAATATACATTAAATATTTTAAATATGTATAAAAATATATTATATTATATATATTTTTATTGATATTTGCGTTATTTATGTGTATTTTGTATATGTTTTCTCATAGAAATTTACATTATTTTATTGGTATCTTGTCTATTTATTTTGATACGAATTGCATGATTAGTTGTGTATTTTGTACATTTTTTTATACGTATTTACATTATTTAATATGTATTTTGTTTATATATTTTTATACAAATTTACGTTATTATATGTGTATTTGTATAAGTATTTTGATACAAATTTACATTATTTTATGTATTTTGTATATATTTCAATTCAAATTTAGCTTATTTTATGTGTATTTTGTATATCTATTTATTTTAATACAGAATCAAATATTTTATGTTTTTTCGTACATATATGTAAAAAAAAAAAGCGTTATTTTATGGGTATTTTGCATCTTAATTTTCATACAAATTTACATTATTTTATTAATATTTTCTGTATTTATTTTGATACGATTTTACATTATTTTATTTGTGTTTTGTATATATTTTTTTATACATATTTACATTATTTAATGTGTTTTTTGTATATATATTTGATACAAATTTACATTATTTTAAGTCTATATGTTTATATATTTTCATTCAAATTTACATTATTTTATGTGTATTTTGTATATGTATTTCAATACAAATTTACCTAATTTTATATGTTTTTGTATATTTATTTTCATACAAGTTTAAATTATTTTTGTGTATTTTTTATATAGTTTTACACAAATTTAGGTTATTTTATGTGTATTTTGTATATCTATTTTCATACAAATACACATTCTTTTCATGATATTTTGTTTATTTATTTTGACACGAATTAACATTATTTAATGTGTATTTTGTATATATATTTTCATACGTATTTACATTATTTCAAGTGTATTTTGTATATATATTTCTATAGAAATCTGCGTTATTTTATGTGTATTCGTATATATATTTTGAAACAAATTTACATAGTTTTATGTGTATTTTGCATATTTTTTAATACAAATTTACCTTATTGTATGTGCATTTTGTATATTAATTTTAACACAAATTTTATTAATCTATGTGTATTTTTGTATATGTATATTTATAAAAATATGCTTTATTTTATGGGTATTTTGCATCTTTATTTTCATACAAATTTACATTATTTTATTGATATTCTGTTTATTTATTTTGATATGATTTTACATTATTCTATGTGTATTTTGTATATATATATTTTATATAAAATGTATTTGTTTTCATTTCATACAAATCTACATTATTTTATGTGTTTTTTGTACATGTTTTTAAATACAAATTTAACTAGTTATATGTGTATTTTGTATATCTATTTTGTATGTATATTTTCATAGAAATTTACTCTATTTTATGAGTATTCGTATATATATTTTGATACAAATTTACATTATTGATGTGTATTTTTCATATCTATTTCAATACAAATTTACTTTATTGTACGTGCATTTTGTATATTTATTTTAATACAAATTTAATTATTTTATATGTATTTTTGTATATATATTTCTATGCAAATATGCGTTATTATATGGTTATTTTGCATCTTTATTTTCATACAAATTTACATTATTTTATTGATATTCTTTTTATTTATTTTGATACGATTTAACATTATTCTATGTGTTTTTTGTATATATTTTTTATACATATATTTACATTATTTAATGTTCATTTTGTATATATATTTTATCCAAATTTACATTATTTTATGTGTATTTGTTTATATATTTTCATACATTTTTACATTATTTTATGTGTTTTTTGTATATATATTTTTCTACGTATTTAAATTATTTTATGTGTATTTTGTACATACATTTTCATGAAAAAATACGTTATTTTATTGTGTGTATAAGTATATATTTTGATACAAATTTTATACAAATTCATGTTATTTAATGTGCATTTGTATATATATTTTCATACAAATTTATATTATTTTATGTGTATTTTTTCATGTATTTCATTACAAATTTACAATATTTTATGTTTATTTTGAATATTTATTTCCTTCAATTTTAAATTATTTTATGTGTATATATGTATTTGTATTTAGGTTATTTTATGTGTATTTTCTATATATATTTTCATCAAAAATTACATTATTTTATTGGTATTTTGTTCGTTTAATTCGATACGAATTTCGATTATTTCATAGGTATTTTGTATACATATTTTTATACGCATTTACATTATTTAATGAGTGTTTTGTATATTTATTTTTATGGAAATTTACTTTATTTTATGTGTATTTGTATAAATATAAATATAAAAAATGCACATAAACTAAGGAAAATTTATATAAAACAATATACAAAGATACACAAAAGTAATTAAATTTGTATGAAAATAGATATACAAAATACACACAAAATAAGCTTAATTTGAATTGAAATATATGCACAAAATACATAAAATAAAGTAAATGTATCAAAATATTTTTACAAATACACATATAATTACGTAAATTTTATATAAAAATATATAAACAAAATACACATTAAATAATGTAATTACGTTTAAAAAATATATACAAAATACACATATAATCATGTAATTCGTATCAAAATAAATAAACAAAATACCAAGAAAATAATGTAAATTTTTATGAGAAAACATATACAAAATACACATAAAATAAAAAAATTTCTATAAAAATATATGTACAAAAATGCACATAAATTAAATTTGCATAAAAAATATATACAAAACACACATTACATAACGTAAATGAGTATAAACATATGTATACAAAATACCTTTGAAAAAATCTAAATTCGTATCGAGTTAAATAAAGAAAATACCAATAACATAATGTAATTTTGGATGAAGATATATATAGAAAATACACATAAAATTACGTAAATACAAATACAAATATACACATAAAATAATTTAAAATTGAATGAAATAAATATACAAAATAATCATAAAATAAGGTAAATTTGTTATGAAAAATATGTAAAAATACACGTAAAATAATATAAATTTGTATGAAAATATATATACAAATACACATAAAATAACATGAATTTGTATAAAATTTGTATCAAAATAAATAGGAATACACACAATAAAATAATGTTAATTTTTATTAAAATATATATACAAAATACACATAAAATAATGTAAATACGTAGAAAAATATATATACAAAATACACATAAAATAATGTAAACTCGTATCAAAATAAATAAACAAAATTATAATAAAAGATTGTATATTTGTAGGAAAATATATATACAAAATACAAATCAAATAACTAAAATTTGTATAAAAATAAATAAAAAAATACACAAAAATAATTTAAATTTGTTTGAAAATATATATGCAAAATACACATAAAGTTAGGCAAATTTGTATTGAAATACATATACAAAATACAGATAAAATAATGTAAATTTGTATGTAAAAATATATATACAAAATACACATAGAATAATGTTTAATCGTATCAAAATAAATAAACAGAATATCAATAAAATAATTTAAATTTGTATGAAAATAAAGATGCAAAATACCCATATAATAACGCATATATGCATAAAATATATATACAAAAATACACATGAAATAATTAAATTTGTATTGAAATAAATATACAAAATGCATATACAATAAAGTAAATTTGTATTGAAATACATGTGCAAAATACACATCAATAATGTAAATTTGTATCAAAATATATATACGAATACACATAAAATACAGTAAATTTCTATGAAATACATATAAAATGATGTAAATAGTATAAAAATATATATACCAAATACACCTAAATTAATGTAAATTCGTATCAAAATAAACAAACAAAACTCCGATAAAAGAACGTATATTTGTAGGAAAATAAATATACAAAATACACATAAAATAACGAAAATTTGTATAAAAATATATACAAAAAAAAACAAAAATAATTTCAATTTTTATGAAAATTGATATACAAAATACACATATAATTAGTTAAATTTGTACAATTTTGTACATGTACAAAATACACATGAAATAATGAAAATTTGTATGAAATAAAAACAAATACACTATGTTGATTTATAAGTATTCGTATATAGATTTTGAAATAAATTTACACTGTTTTATGTGTATTTTGCATATTTTTTCAATACAAATTTACCTTATTGTATATGCATTTTGTATATTAATTTTAATACAAATTTAATTATGCTATGTGTATTTTTGTATATGAATTTTCATAAAAATATGCTTTATTTTTTTATTTATTATTATTTTTTTTTTTTTACGTTGTTGCCTATTGCGCCGGTAGGCATCTTCCCGGTGGGGCCTGATGGTCGGCCCAGTCCGTTCTGGCGCAGGCGAGTGTTTATAGTGGCGCCATCTTGCATTGGCTCATGCTGCCCCCCGGAACTCGTACTTGATTCGCTTGGACGGCTTCCTCTAGAGTCCGGGTTGATGGGTGGTCTTCAGGACAGCATGTGGGTAGTTTTAAGCCGAGTGGTAGCGTGAGGATTCGAACCCGCGTCGTCCATCACGCGGCGAATGTGGGTCCAGTACGCTATCACTTCGGCCACCGCCTACCCATTAGTATTTTGCATTTTTATTTTCATACAAATTTACATTATTTTATTTATATTCTGTTTATTTTTTTTTAAACAATTTTCCATTATTCTATGTGTATTTTATATATCTATTTTTATACGTATTTACTTAATTTTATGTGTATTTTGTATATATATTTTTATAGAAATCTACGTTATTTTATGTGTATTCGTATATATATTTTGAAACAAATTTACATTGTTTTATATGTATTTTTGCATATCTCTTTCAATACAAATTTACGTTATTGTATGTGCATTTTGTATATTTATTTCAATACAAATTTAAATATTTTATGTGTATTTTGGTATATATATTTTTATAAGAAATGCGCTATTTGATGGGAATTTTGCATCTTTATTTTCATACAAATTTACACTATTTTATTAATATTCGGTGTATTTATTTTGTTACGATTTCACATTATTCTATTTGTTTTTTGTATATATATTTTTTTATACATATTTACATTATTTAATGTGTATCTTGCAAATATATTTCATACAAATTTATTATCTATTATTTATTTTCATGCAAATACACATTCTTTTCATGATATTTTGTTTATTTATTTTGACACGAATTTACCTAGATATGTATTTTGTATATATATTTTTATACGTATTTACATAATTACATATGTATTTTGTATATATATTTCTATAGAAATCTTCGTTATTTTATGTGTATTCGTATAAATATTTTGAAACAAATTAACTTTGTTTTATATGTATTTTTGAATATCTCTTTCAATACATATTTACCTTACTGTATATGCATTTTGTATATTTATTTCAATACAAATTTAAATATTTTATGTGTATTTTGGTATAAATATTTTTATAAAAAATGCGCTATTTTATGGGAACTTTGCATCTTTCTTTTCATACAAATTTACATTATTTTATTGATATTCTGTGTGTTTATATTGATAGGATTTTACATTATTCTATTTCTTTTTTGTATATATTTTTTTATACACATTTACATTATTTAATGTGTATCTTGCATATATATTTTATAGAAATTTACGTTATTTTAAGTGTATTTGTTTATATATTTTCATTCAAATTTACATTATTTTATGTGTATTTTGTATATGTATTTCAATACAAATTTACCTAATTTTATGTGAATTTTGTATATTTCTTTTCATACAAATTTTAAATATGTTTGTGTATTTTTGTATATAGTTTTATACAAATTTAGGTGATTTTATGTACGCATTTACATTATTTAAGTTGTGTTTTGTATATATATTTTTATGTAAATTTACTATATTTTTTGTGCATTTTTGTACATATATTTTTTTAGAAATTTGCGTTATTTTATGTGTATTTGTATATGTTTTCTCATACAAATTTACATTATTTTATTGCTATTTTGTTTATTTATTTTGATACGAATGAAAATAGATATACAAAATATACATAAAATAAACTAAATTTGTATTGAAATATATATACAAAATACATAAAATAATGTAAATTTGTATCAAAATATTTTAACAGATGCGCATAAAATAACGTAAATTTGTTTTAAAATATACAAAATACACATTAAATAATGTATATATGTATAAAAAAATATATACAAAACACAAAATAGAATAATGTAAAATCGTATCAAAATAAATACACAGAATATTAATAAAAGAATGTAAATTTGTATGAAAATAAAGATGCAAAATACCCATTAAATAAAGCATTTTCTTATAAAAATATATATACCAAAATACACATGAAAAAATTAATTTGTATTAAAATAAATATACAAAAAACACATACTATAAGGTAAATTTGCATTGAAATAGATATGCAAAATACACATAAAACAATGTAAATTTGTTTCAAAATATATATACGAATACACATAAAATAACGTAGATTTCTATAAAAATATATATACAAAATACACATAAAATGATGTAAATACGTATAAAAAATGTATACAAAATACACATAAAATAATGTAAATTCGTATCAAAATAAATATACAAAATACCAATAAAAGAATGTGTATTTGTATAATTTTAAATATACAAAATACACATAAAATAATGTTAATTTATATAAAACTATATACAAAAATACACAGAAGTAATTACATTGGTATGAAAATATATACAAAATACACACAAAATAAGCTAAATTTGAATTGAAATATATATACAAAATACATGAAATAAAGTAAATTTATATCAAAATATTTATTCAAATACACATATAATAACGTAAATTTGTATGAAAATATATAAACAAAATACACATTAAATAATGTAAATACGTATAAAAAAATATGTACAAAATACACATATAATCATGTAATTCGTATCAAAATAAATAAACAAAATAACAATAAAATAATATAAATTTGTATGAGTAAACGTGTATGTTGCATATTTTTTCAATACAAATTTACCTTAGTATATACGCATTTTGTATATTAATTTTAATACAAATTTAATTATTCGATGTGTATTTTTGTAACTGTATTTTTATAAACATATGCTTTATTTTTTGGGTATGTTGCATCTTTATTTTCATACAAATTTACATTATTTTATTGATATTCTGCTCATTCATTTTGATACGAATTGACATTATTCTATGTGTAATTTGTATATATTTTTCATACAAATTTACGTTATTTTATGTGTATTTGTTTATATATTTTGACACAAATTTACAATATTTTGTGGGTATTTTGTATATACATTTCAAAAGAAATTTACCTAGTTTTATGTGTATTTTGTATATCTATTTTCATACAAACTCAAATTATTTCTATGTATTTTTTTATATATTTAAATACAAATTTTAGTTATGTTATGTGTATTTTGTAAATTTATTTTCATTCAAATATATATTATTTTATTGGTGTTTTGTTGATTTATATTGAAACGAATTTACATTATTTTATATGTACTTTGTATATATATTTTTATACGCTTTTACATTATTTAATATTTATTTTGAATATATATTTTTATACAAATTCATGGTATTTTATGTGTATTTGTATATATATTTTCATATAAATTTACATTATTTTATGGGTATTTTGTACATATATTTTATTACAAATCTACCTTATTTTATGTTTATTTTGTATGTGTATTTTGTATATTTAGATTTATCCAAATACACTTTCTTTTATTGGTATTTTGTTTATATATTTTAATTCGAGTTTACATTATTTTATGTGAATTTTGAATACATTTTTTTATACGTATTTACTTAATTTTATATGTATTTTGTATATATATTTTTATAAAAATCTACGTTTTTTTATTTGTATTCGTATATATATTTTGAAACAAATTTACATTGTTTTATATGTATTTTTGCATATCTCTTTCAATACAAATTTACCTTATTGTATGTGCATTTTGTATATTTATTTCAATGCAAATTTAACTATTTTATGTGTATTTTGGTATATATATTTTTATAAGGTTACGAAAATTTGAATAAAAATATATACAAAAAAACAAAAAAATAAATTTCAATTTAAATGAAAATAGATATACAAAATACACATATAATTAGTTAAATTTGTATTTAAATACATGTACAAAATACACATAAAATAATGTAAATTTGTATGAAATGAAAACAAATTCACATAAAATAACGTACATTTGTATAAAATAGATATACAAAATAATTCTATGTGTATTTTGTATATTTATTTTCATACAAATTTAAATTATTTTTGTGTATTTTTGTATATAGTTTTATACAAACTTAGGTTATTTTATGAGTATTTTGTATATCTATTTTCATACAAATACACACTCTTTTATTGATATTTTGTTTATTTATTTTGATGAGAATTTAAATTATTTAATATGTATTTTGTATATATATTTTTATACGTATTTACATCATTTCATATGTATTTTGTATATATATTTCTATAGAAATCTACGTTATATTATGTGTATTCGTATATAGATTTTTAAACAAATTTACACTTTTATGTGTATTTTGCATATTTTTTCAATACAAATTTACCTTATTGTATATACATTTTGTATATTAATTTTAATACAAATTTAATTATTCTATATGTATTTTTTTATATGTATATTTTTAAAAATATGCTTTATTTTATGGTTATTTTGCATCTTTATTTTCATACAAATTTACGTTATTTTATTGATATTCTGCTCATTCATTTTGATACGATTTGACATTATTTTATGTGTATTTTGTATATATTTTTCATACAAATTTACGTTATTTTTTGTGTATTTGTTTATATATTTTGACACAAATTTACAATATTTTATTGGTATTTTGTATATATATTTCAAAAAAAATTTACCTAGTTTTATGTGTATTTTGAATATCTATCTTCATACAAACTGAAATTATTTCTATGTATTTTTGTATATATTTCAATACAAATTTTAGTTATGTTATGTGTATTTTGTAAATCTATTTTCATTCAAATATATATTATTTTATTGGTATTTTGTTGATTTATATTGATACGAATCTACATTATTTTATATGTAATTTTTATATATATTTTTATACGCATTTACATTATTTAATATTTATTTTCAATATATAATTTTATACAAATTCATGGTATTTTATGTGTATTTGTATATATATTTTCATATAAATTTACATTATTTTATGTGTATTTTGTACATATATTTCATTACAAATTTACCTTATTTTATGTTTATTTAGTATGTGTATTTTGTACATTTATATTTATACAAATACACATTGTTTTATTGATATTTTGTTTATTTATTTTGTTTCGAATTTATATTATTTTATGTGTATTTTGTTTACATTTTTTTATACGTATTTACCTAGTTTTATGTGTATTTTGTATATATATTTTTATAGAAATCTACGTTATTTTATGTGTATTCGTATATATATTTTGAAACAAATTTACATTGTTTTATATGTATTTTTGCATATCTCTTTCAATAGAAGTTTACCTTATTGTATGTGCATTTTGTATATTTATTTCAAAACAAATTTAAATATTTTATGTGTATTTTGGTATATATATTTTTATAAGAAAAGCGCTATTTGATGGGAATTTTGCATCTTTATTTTCATAGAAATATACATTATTTTATTAATATTCGGTGTATTTATTTTGATACGATTTTACATTATTCTATTTGTTTTTTGTATATATATTTTTTTATACATATTTACATTATTTAATGTGTATCTTGCATATATATTTCATACAAATTTATTATCTATTATTTATTTTCATACAAATACACATTCTTTTCATGATATTTTGTTTATTTATTTTGACAAGAATTTACATTACTTAATATGTAGTTTATATATATATATTTTTATACATATTTACATAATTTCATGTGTATTTTGTATATATATTTCTATAGAAATCTACGTTATTTTATGTGTATTCGTATATATATTTTGAAACAAATTTACACAGTTTTATTTGTATTTTGCGTTTTTTTTCAATACAAATTTACCTTATTGTATGTGTGCATTTTGTATATTAATTTTAATACAAATTTAATTATTCTATGTGTATTTTTGTATATGTATTTTTAGAAAAAAATATGCTTTATCTTATGGGTATTTTGCATCTTTATATTCATACAAATTTAAATTATTTTATTGATATTCTGTGTACTTATTTTGATACGATTTTACATTATTCTATGTATAACAAAAATAAATACAGAATACACAAAAGTAGATATGCAAAATACATATAAGCAATGTAAATTTGTTTCAAAATATATATACGAATACACATGAATTAAGGTAGATTTCTATAAAAATATATATACAAAATACACATAAAATTAGGTAAATACGTATAAAAATGTATACAAAATACACATAAAATAGTGTAAATTATTATCAAAATAAATAAACAAAATACCAATAAAAGAATGTGTATTTGTATCAATATATATATTCAAAATACACATTCAATAATATAAATTTGATTAAAACTATACAAAATACATATGAAATGATGTAAATACGTTTAAAAATATATATACAAAATACACATTAAATAATGTAAATTCGCGTCAAAATAAATAAACAAAATATCAATTAAAGAATGTGTATTTATATGAAAATAGATATACAAAATACACATAAAATAACCTAAATTTATATCAAACTATAATATTATACAAAAATACACAAAATATTTTGAATTTGTATGAAAATAAATATACAAAATACACATAAAACTAGGTAAATTGGTATTGAAATACATACACAAAATACACATAAAATAATGTAAATTTGATTGAAAATACATAAACAAATACACTTAAAATAACGTAAATTTGTATAAAAAAAATATGTACAAAACTCAAATAGAATAATGTAAAATCGTATCAATATAAATACACAGAATATTAATAAAATAATGTAAATTTGTATGAAAATAAAGAAGCAAAATACCCATAAGATAACGCATTTTTTTATTTATAAAAATGTATATACCAAAATACACATCAAAAAATTAAATTTGTGTTAAAATAAATATACAAAAAACACATACAATAAGGTAAATTTGTATTGAAATAGATATGCAAAATACATATAAAACAATGTAAAATTGTTTCAAAATATATATACGAATACACATAAAATAACGTAGATTTCTATAAAAATATATATACAAAATACACATCAATGTAGTAAATACGTATAAAAAAATGTAAAGAGTAAATTTCTATGAAAATATATATTCAAAATACATATAAAATTATATAAATAAGTATAAAAATATATATATCAAATACACCTAAAAAATGAAAACTCGTATCAAAATAAATAAACAAAATTCCGATAAAAGAACGTAGATTTGTAGGAAAATAAATATACAAAATACTCATAAAATTACGAAAATATGAATAAAAATATATACAAAAAAACAAAAAAATAAATTTCAATTTGTATGAAAATAGATATACAAAATACACATATATTTAGTTAAATTTGTATTTAAATACATGTACAAAATACACATAAAATAATGTAAATTTGTATGAAATGAAAACAAATTCACATAAAATAACGTACATTTGTATGAAATAGATACACAAAATATACATAGAATAATGTACAATCGTATCAAAATAAATACACAGAATATCAATAAAATAATGTAATTTTGTATGAATATAAAGATCCAAATACCCATAAAATAAAGCATATTTTTTTAAAAATACATATACAAAAATACACATAGAATAATTAAATTTGTATTAAAATTAATATACAAAACGCAGGTACAATAAGGTAAATTTGTATTGAAAAAATATACAAAATGCACATAGAAGTGTAAATTTGTTTAAAAATCTATATACGAATACACATAAAATAACGTAGATTTCTATTGAAATATATATACAAAATACACATGAAATGAAGTAAATACGTATAAAAATATATATATACAAAATACACATTAAATAATTTAAATTCTCGTCAAAATAAATAAACAAAATATCAATAAAAGAATGTGTATTTGTATGAAAATAGATATACAAAATACTCATAAAATAACCTAAGTTTGTATAAAACTATATACAAAAATACACAAAAATAATTTAAATTTGTATGAAAATAAATATACAAAATACACATTAAACTAGGTAAATTTGTATTGAAATACATATACAAAATACACATAAAATAATGGAAATTTGAATGAAAATATATGAACATATACACATAAAATAACGTAAATTTGTATCAAATATATATACAAAATACACATTAAATAATGTAAATATGTATAAAAAAATATATACAAAACAAAAATAGAATAATGTAAAATCGTATCAAAAATATATATACAGAATATTAATAAAATAATGTAAATTTTTATGAATACATATAAAATAACGTTGATTTCTATAAAAATATATACAAAATACACATAAAATGAAGTAAATTCGTATAAAAAATGAATACAAAATACACCTAAAATAATGTAAAATCGTATCAAAATAAATAAACAAAATACCAATAAAAGAATGTGAATTTGTATAAATATAAATATACAAAATACACATAAAATATCGTAAATTTGTATAAAACTATATAAAAAAATACACAGAAGTAATTAAAGTTGTAGGAAAATAGATATATAAAACACAGCTAAAATAAACTAAATTTTAATTGAAATATATATACAAAATACATAAAATAATGTAAATTTATATCAAAATATTTATACAAGTACATATAATAACGTAGATTTGTTTAAAAATATATAAACAAAATACACATTAAGTAATGTAAATACGTATAAAAAATATGTACAAAATACACATATAATAATGTAATTCGTATCAAAATGAATAAACAAAATAACAATAAAATAATATAAATTTGTATGAGAAAACATATACAAATAACGCAAATTTCTATAAAAATATATGTACAAAAATGCTCATAAGATAAAGTAAATTTCCATAAAAATATATATACAAAATTCACATTAATTAATGTAAATGAGTACATAAAATAACCTAAATTTGTATAAAACTATATACAAAAATACACAAAAATAATTTAAATTTGTATGAAAAGAAATATACAAAATACACGTAAAATTAGGTAAATTTGTATTGAAATACATATACAAAATACACATCAAATAATGTAAATTTGAATGAAAATATATAAACAAACACACTTAAAATAACGTAAATTTGTATAAAATATATATGCAAGATACACATTAAATAATGTAAATGTGTATAAAAAAATATATACATAAAACAAATAGAATAATGTAAAATCGTATCAAAATAAATACACAGAATATCAATAAAATAATGTAAATTTGTATGAAAATAAAGATGCAAAATTCCCCAAAAATATCGCATTTTTTAAAAAAATATATATACCAAAATACACATAAAATATTTAAATTTGTATTGAAATAAATATACAAAATGCATGTATTGTATAAATATAAATATACAAAATACAAATAAAATAACGTAAATTTATATAAAACTATATGCAAAAATACACAAAAGTAATTAAATTTGTATGAAAGTAGATATACAAATTGAAATTATTTTTGTTTATTTTTTTATATATTTTCATACAAATTCTCGTTATTTTATGTGTATTTTTTATATTTATTTTTTATTCAAATATACGTTCTTTTATCTGAATTTTGTTTATTGAATTTGAAACGAATTTACCTTATTTTGTATATCTATTTTCATACAAATTAAAATACTTCTGTGTATTTTTGTATATAGTTTTGTATAAATTTACGTTATTTTATGTGTATTTTGTATATTTATATTTATACAAATACACATTCTTTTATTGGTATTTTGTATATTTATTTTGATACGAATTTACATTTTTTTATGTGTATTTTGTATACATTTTTTTATACGTATTTACTTCATTTTATGTGTATTTTGTATATATATTTTTATAGAAATCTACGTTATTTTATGTGTATTCGTATATATATTTTGAAACAAATTTACATTGTTTTATGTGTATTTTGCATATCTATTTCAATGCAAATTTACCTTATAGTATGTGTTTTTTGTATATTTATTTTAATACAAATTAATTTTTTCATGTGTATTTTGGTATATATATTTTTATAAGAAAATGCTTTATTTAATGGGTATTTTGCATCTTTATTTTCATACAAATTTACATTCTTTTATTAATATTCTGTGTATTTATTTTGATACGATTTTACATTATTCTATTTGTGTTTTGTATATATTTTTTTATACATATATACATTATTTAATGTGTATTTTGTATATTTTAAAACAAATTTACGTTATTTTATGCGCATCTGTTAAATTATTTTGATACAAATTTACATTATTTTATGTATTTTGTATATATATTTCAATACAAATTTAGTTTATTTTATGTATATTTTGTATATCTATTTTCATTCGTATCAAAATAAATAAACAAAATAGCAATAAAATAATATAAATTTGTATCAGAAAACATATACAAATACACATAAAATAATTTCTAAAATTTCTAAAAAAAATATATGTACAAAAATGCACAAAAAATATAGTAAATAAAAATATATATACAAAACACAAATTAAATAATGTAAATGCGTACATAAAATCACCTAAATTTGTATAAAACTATATACAAAAATACACAAACATATTTAAAATTTGTATGAAAAGAAATATACAAAATACACTTAAAATTAGGTAAATTTGTATTGAAATACATATACAAAATACACATAAAATAATGTAAATTTGAATGAAAATATATAAACAAATACACTTAAAATAACGTAAATTTCTATAAAATATATATGCAAGATACACATTAAATAATGTAAACACGCAGAATATCAATAAAATAATGTAAATTTGTATGAAAAGAAAGATGCAAAATTCCCATAAAATAGCGCATTTTTTATAAAAATATTTATACCAAAATACACATAAAATATTTAAATTTGTATTGAAATAAATATACAAAATGCATATACAGTAAGGTAAATATGTATTGAAAGAGATATTCAAAAGTACATATAAAACAAAATTAATTTGTTTCAAAATATATATACGAATACACATAAAATAACGAAGATTTCTATAGAAATATATATACAAAATACAGATGTAATTATGTAAATACGTATAAAAATATATATACAAAATACATATCTAGGTAAATTCGTGTCAAAATAAATAAACAAAATATCATGAAAAGAATGTGTATTTGCATGAAAATAAATAATAGATAATAAATTTGTATGAAATATATATGCAAGATACACATTAAAAATATATACAAAAAACAAATAGAATAATGTGAAATCGTAACAAAATAAATACACCGAATATTAATAAAATAGTGTAAATTTGTATGAAAATAAAGATGCAAAATTCCCATCAAATAGCGCATTTCTTATAAAAATATATATACCAAAATACACATAAAATATCTAAATTTGTATTGAAATTTTATGTGTATTTTGTATATGTATTTCAATACAAATTTACCTAATTTTTTGTGTATTTTGTATATTTATTTGCATACAAATTTAAAATAATTTTGTGTATTTTTGTATATAGTTTTATACAAATTTAGGTTATTTGATGTACGCATTTACATTATTTAATGTGTGTTTTGTATATATATTTTTATCCATAGTTACTTTATTTTACGTTCATTTTTGGACATATATTTTTATAGAAATTAGCGTTATTTTATATGTATTTGTATATGTTTTCTCATACAAATTTGTATATAGTTTGATACAAATTTAGGTTATTTTATGTGTATTTTGTATATCTATTTTCATACAAATACACATTCTTTTTTTGATATTTTGTTTATTTATTTTGACGCGAATTTACAATATTTAATGTGTATTTTGTATATATATTTTATACGTATTTACATCATTTCATGTGTATTTTGTATATATATTCCTATAGAAATCAACGTTATTTTATGTGTATTCGTATATATATTTTGAAATAAATTTACACTGTTTTATGTGTATTTTGCGTTTTTAGTACAAATTCAATTATTCTATGTGTATTTTTGTACTTGTATTTTTTTTTTTAAATATGCTTTATTTTATGGGTATTTTGCATCTTTATTTTCATACAAATTTAAATAATTTTATTGATATTCTGTGTACTTATTTTGATACGATTTTACATTATTCTATGTATAACAAAAATAAATACACAATACACAAAAATAGATATGCAAAATACATATAAACAATGTAAATTTGTTTCAAAATATATACGAATACACATGAAATAAGGTAGATTTTTATAAATATATATATACAAAATACACATAAAATTAAGTAGATACGTATAAAAAATGTATACAAAATACACATAAAATAATGTAAATTAGTATCAAAATAAATAAACAAAATACCAATAAAAGAATGTGTATTTGTATAAATATATATATACAAAATACACATTAAACTATATAAATTTGTTTAAAACTATAAAAAATACACATGAAATGATGTAAATACGTATAAAAATATATATACAAAATACACATTAAATAATGTAAATTCGCGTCAAAATAAATAAACAAAATATCAATAAAAAAAATGTGTATTTCTATGAAAATAGATATACAAAATACACATAAAATAACCTAAATTTGTATCAAACTATATACAAAAATACACAAAAATATTTTAAATTTGTATGGAAATAAATATACAAAATACACATAAAATTAGGTAAATTTGTATTTAAATACATACGCAAAATACACATAAAATAATGTAAATTTGAATGAAAATACATAAACAAATACACTTAAAATAACGTAAATTTGCATAAAAAAATATGTACAAAACACAAATAGAATAATGTAAAATCGTATCAAAATAAATACACAGAATATTAATAAAATAATGTAAATTTGTATGAAAATAAAAAAGCAAAATACCAATAAAATAACGCATTTATTTTATTTTATCAAAATAAATAAACAAAATACCAATAAAAGAATGTGTATTTGTATAAATATAAATATAAAAAATACATATAAAATAAAGTAAATTTATATAAAACTATATACAAAAATACACAGAAGTAATTAAATTTGTATGAAAATATATACAAAATACACACAAAATCAGCTAATTTTGAATTGAAATATATATACAAAATACATGAAATAAAGTAAATTTGTATCAAAATATTTATACAAATACACATATAATAACGTAAATTTGTATGAAAATATATAAACAAAATACACATTAAATAATGTTAATACGTATAAAAAAATATGTACAAAATACACATATAATCATGTAATTCGTATCAAAATAAATAAACAAAATACCAATAAAATAATATAAATTTGTATGAGTAAACGTGTATGTTGCATATTTTTTCAATACAAATTTACCTTATTATTAAAGCATTTTGTATATTAATTTTTAATACAAATTTAATTATACATATAAACAATGTAAATTTGTTTCAAAATATATATACAAATACACATTAAATAAGGTAGATTTCTATAAAAAATACATATACAAAATACACATAAAATTAAATAAATACGTATAAAAAATGTATACAAAATACACATAAAATAATGTAAATTAGTATCAAAATAAATAAACAAAATACCAATAAAAGAATGTGTATTTGTATAAATATATATATACAAAATACACATTAAATAATATAAATTTGTTTAAAACTATAAAAAATACACATGAAATGATGTAAATACGTATAAAAATATATATACAAAATACACATTAAATAATGTAAATTTGCGTCAAAATAAATAAACAAAATATCAATAAAAGAATGTGTATTTGTATGAAAATAGATATACAAAATACACATAAAATAACCTAAATTTGTATCAAACTATATACAAAAATACACAAAAATATTTTAAATTTGTATGAAAATAAATATACAAAATACACATAAAATTAGGTAAATTTGTATTGAAATACATGCACAAAATACACATAAAATAATATAAATTTGAATGAAAATACATAAACAAATTCACTTAAAATAACGTAAATTTGTTTAAAAAAAAATATGTACAAAACACAAATAGAATAATGTAAAATCGTATCAAAATAAATACACAGAATATTAATAAAATAATGTAAATTTGAATGAAAATAAAGAAGCAAAATACCCATAAAATAACGCATTTTTTTTATTTATAAAAATATATATACCAAAATACACATCAAAAAATTAAATTTGTATTAAAATAAATATAGAGAAAACACATACAATAAGGTAAATTTGTATTGAAATAGATATGCAAAATACATATAAAACAAAGTAAATTTTTTTCAAAATATATATACGAATACACATAAAATAACGTAGATTTCTATAAAAATATATATACAAAATACACATAAAATGAAGTAAATACGAATCAAAAATGTATACAAAATACACATAAAATAATGTAAATTCGTATCAAAATAAATAAACAAAATACCAATAAGAGAATGTGTATTTGTATAAATATAAATATACAAAATGCACATAAAATTACGTAAATTTGTATAAAACTATATACAAAAATACACAGAAGTAATTAAATTTGTATGAAAACAGATATACAAAATACACACAATATAAGCAAAATTTGAATTGAAATATATATACAAAATACATAAAATAAAGTAAATTCGTTTCAAAATATTTTTAACAAATACACATATAATAACGTAAATTTGTAAAAAAATATATAAACAAAATACACATTAAGTAATGTAAATACGTATAAAAAAATATTTACAAAATACACAAATAATTAAGTCATTCGTATCAAAATAAATAAACAAAAAACTAATTAAATAATGTAAATTTGTATGAAAAAACATATACAAAATACACATAAAATAACGTTTTAAGTTTCAATAAAAATATATGTACAAAAATGCACATAAAATTAGTTTGCATAAAATAAATATATACAAAACACTCATTAGATAATGTAAATGAGTATAAAAATATGTATACAAAATACCTATGAAATAATCTAAATTCGTATCGAGTTAAATTAAGAAAATAACAATAAAATAATGTAATTTTGAATGAAAATATATATAGAAAACACACATAAAATATCCTAAATACAAATACAAATATACACATTAAATAATTTAAAATTGAATGAAATAAATATACAAAATAAACATAAAATAAGGTAAATTTGTAATGAAATATATGTAAGAATACACATAAAATAATATAAATTTGTATGAAAATATATATGCAAATACACATAAAATAACATAAATTTGTATAAAATTTGTTTCAAAATATATACGAATACACACAATAAAATAACGTAAGTTTTTATGAAAATGTATATATAAAATACACATAAAATAATTTAAATACGTAGAGAAAAAAAAAAAATATATATATATATATATATATATATATATATATATATATATATATATATATATATATATATATATATATATATATATATATATATATATATATATATAAAATACACATAAAATAATGTAAATTGTAAAAATTAAATACACAAAATTCCAATAAAAAAATGTATATTTGTTGGAAAATATATATACAAAAAACAAATAAAATAACTAAAATTTGTATAAAAATATATACAAAAATACACAAAAATAATTTAAATTTGTTTGAAAATAGATATGCAAAATACACATAAAGTTAGGCAAATTTGTATTGAAATACATATACAAAACTCACATAAAATAATGTAAATTTGTATGAAAATATATAAACAAATACATATAAAATAACGTAAATTTGGATAGAATATATATACAAAATATACATTAAATATTTTAAATATGTATAAAATATATTATATTATATATACTTTTATTGATATTTGCGTTAATTATGTGTATTTTGTATATGTTTTCTCATAGAAATTTACATTATTTTATTGGTATTTTGTCTATTTATTTTGATACGAATTACATGATTATTTCTGTATATTGTACATTTTTTTATACGTATTTACATTATTTAATGTGTATTTTGTTTATATATTTTTATACAAATTTACGTTATTATATGTGTATTTGTATAAGTGTATAAGTATTTTGATACAAATTTACATTATTTTATGTATTTTGTATATATATTTCAATTCAAATTTAACTTATTTTATGTGTATTTTGTATATCTATTTATTTTGATACAGAATCAAATATCTTATGTTTTTTCGTATATATATTTTTATAAAAAATGCGTTATTTTATGGGTATTTTGCATCTTAATTTTCATACAAATTTACATTATTTTATTAATATTTCCTGAATTTATTTTGATACAATTTTACATTATTTTATTTGTGTTTTGTATATATTTTTTTATACATATTTACATTATTTAATGTGTTTTTTGTATATATATTTGATACATATTTACATTATTTTAAGTTATTTTATGTGTATTTGTTTATATATTTTGACAAATTTACAATATTTTATGGGTATTTTGTATATATATTTCAAAAGAAATTTACCTAGTTTTATGTGTATTTTGAATATCTATTTTCATACAAACTCAAATTATTTTTATGTATTTTTGTATATATTTCAATACAAATTTACAAATACAAATACAACTTTATTATTTTATTGGTATTTTGTTTATTAATTTTGATACGAATTACATGATTATATATGTATTTTGCATATATTTTTTTATACGTAATTACATTATTTAATGTGTATTTTGTATATATATTTTTATATAAAATTTACGTAATTATATGTGTATTTGTAAAATATTTTGATACATATTATTATTTATTTTATGTATTTTGTACATATATTTCAATTCAAATTAAGTTACTTTGTGTGTATTTTGTATATCTATTTTCATACAAATTTAATTACTTCTGTGTATCTTTGTATATTGTTTTATATAAATTTACCTTATTTTATGTGCATTTTGTATATTTATATTTACACAAATATGCAAAATACATATCAAACAATGTAAATTTGTTTCAAAATATATATACGAATACACATAAAATAACGTAGATTTCTATAAAAATATATATACAAAATACACATAAAATGAAGTAAATACGTATAAGAAAATGTATGCAAAATACACATAAAATAATATAAATTCGTATCAAAATAAATAAACAAAATGCCAATAAAAGAATGTGTTCTTGTATAAATATAAATATACAAAATACACATAACATAACGTAAAATTGTATAAAACTATATACAAAAATAAACAAAAATAATTAAATTTGTATGAAAATAGATATACAAAAGACACATAAGCTAAATTAGAATTGAAATAAATATAGAAAATACATAAAATAATGCAAATTTGCATCAAAATATATATTCAAATACACATATAATAACGTAAATTTGTATAAAAATATATAAACAAAATACACATTAAATAATGTAAATAGGTATAAAATATATACACCTAATATTAATAAAATAATGTAAATTTGTATGAAAATAAAGATGCAAAATTCCCATCAAATAGCGCATTTATTATAAAAATATATATACCAAAATACACATAAAATATTTAAATTTGTATTGAAATAAATACACAAAATGCACATACAATAAGGTAAACTTCTATTGAAAGAGATATACAAAAATACATATAAAACAATGTAAATTTGTTTCAAAATATATATACGAATACGCATAAAATAAAGTAGATTTCTATAAAATATATATACAAAACACACATAAATTTAAGTAAATACGTATAAAAAAATGTAAACAAAATACACAAAAAATAATGTAAATTCGAAACAAAATAAATAAACAAAATACCAATAAAAGAATGTGTATTTGTATAAATATAAATGTACAAAATACACATACAAAATAAACATAAAATAAGGTTAATTTGTAATGAAATATATGTACAAAATACACATAAAATAATGTATATTTATATGAAAATATATATACAAATACACATAAAATACCATGAATTTGTATAAATTATATATTCAAATGAATATTAAATAATGTAAATGTATATATATATATATATATATATATATATATATATATATATATATATATATATATATATATATATATATATATATATATATATATATATATATATATATATATATATATATATATATATATATATATATATATATATATATATATATATATATAAAGTACATATAAAATAATGTAAATTCGTATCAATATAAATCAACAAAATACCAATAAAATAATATATATTTGAATGAAAATAGATTTACAAAATACACTTAACATAACTAAAATTTGTATTGAAATATATACAAAAATACATATAAATAATTTGAGTTTGTATGAAAATAGATATTCAAAATACACATAAAACTAGGCAAATTTCTTTTGAAATATATATACAAAATACCAATAAAATATTGTAAATTTGTGTCAAAATATATAAACAAATACACATAAAATAACTTAAAATAACGTAAATATGTATGAAATATATATACAAAAAACACATTAAATAATGTAAATATGTATAAAAAAATATATACAAAACACAAATAAAATAATGTAAAATCGTATCAAAATAAATACAGAAAATATTAATAAAATAATATAAATTTGTATGAAAATTAAGATGCAAAATAACCATAAAATAACGCATTTTTTATAAAAATTTATATATACGAAAAAACATAAAATATTTGATTTTGTATTAAAATAAATAGATATACAAAATACACATAAAATAAGCTAAATTTGAATTGAAATATATATACAAAATACATAAAATTATGTAAATTTGTATCAAAATCCTTATACAAATACACATATAATAACGTAAATTTGTATAAAAATATATAAACAAAATACACATTAAATAATGTAAATACGTATAAAAAAATGTAAAAAAATACACAAATAATCATGTAATTCGTATCAAAATAAATAGACAAAATACCAATAAAATAATGTAAACTTCTTTGAGAAAACATATACAAAATACACATAAATAACGCACATATCAATAAAATTATATATAATATAATATATTTTTATACATATATAAAATATTTAATGTATATTTTGTATATATATTTTCATAGACTTCACAACTAGTTGACGGGAAATCTCTTCAGTCTTGGCGCGCTGGCTTCGCGTAAGGGGCCGATTGTTATGGCGACTTTCACTGCGACAACTCAAACACACCTTGCGTTCTTACTCCGAATTTAAGTGGAAACAGGACGAAATATTCAAGTTTTAGTGCATACAAGCAGGCAGGAGTGTCTCTAGAGTGATTTGGTCGAGGATTCAAGGTAACTTATATAAAATAGCACCATGCGTGCACTTTGAAAACGTTGTGTAAAAAATGGCAAATTTGCGTAACTTTAGGTTGAAATCTTTACGTAAAATGAATGATAACTGTAGGATAGTGAAGTCCACAGTTTTACGTATTAGGAAACAAGAAATGTACGTTTAGTTAGTGCCTACATGGCAACTCAGCTCAGTTCCCGCGTCGCCTAACTCGCCTTAGGCACGCAGTCAGCTGGGCACTTCCCCTCTGTAAAGGATTATCGCTGTCCTGCCTCTGTTTACTCTCAAAGTAAAGGACCTACAGTTATTCATCGTCTCTGTACCCTTCCCCACAACTGCAAGGATCCAGAGGACGATACAAGAAGACACAGAAGGCAGTGGATCGAGTGGAAGTGACGGAGGAGACAAGATATGAGGACGCCGCGACCCCGTGGAGTAAACTTTGGAGGAGCCGTACTACGCCATCAGTGCAGTGACTCAGTGTTGTGTGCAGTGCAGTGGTGTGTTCAGTGCAGTGTGGTAGTGAGGGGCTGTTCACGCGTCCTACGGGGTCGAGTATGTGTGCATGGGGAAGGCCAACCTGACCCGACTGAGCACTTGGCAAGCCGCACCATGTGCGGCGCCAACTACTGGACGAGCGTGCAGAACTTCATGGTGAGCAACAGGTTGGCCCACCGCCTGCATTTGCTGAACCTCGTCGGGTTCTTCCCCGGGGACGTGCAGGCCGACCTGGACCGGGCCAAGGCAGAGGAGAAGGAGGACGACGAGGTGATCTTGGCCCAGCTTGCCAGGGAGCTGGCCGACGACCAGCCGGACCCGCCGACGGACGAGTTGCTCCTCGCCGCGGTCGGCAACTACGCCGGCTACCTGGCCAGGAAGGTCCAGGCCAACTCCTCTGTGGCCGAGTGCTGCAAGCAGGAGCTTGCCCAGCAGGAGGAGATGAAGATTACCGTGGAGCTTGAGAGGGCGACCCGCCCTCTGTGATGTTCGACGCCCTGGTCGAGCTGGTCGACAGGGGAGAGCTGGAGACGGGCCGGCGGTCCTGAAGCGGCCATCTCTCCCAATGGCCCACATGGCGTCCTTCGGGATGTCGCTGTGGGACTCCCTGATGCAGGGAGGACAAGAAGGAGCGCAGGTTGAGGTTCCTCTCCCTGCCATGCGCCACAGGGACGGGTTCAGGCACCTCCTGGAGTTCCTGGCGGCCTCAGACCCGACCTTGCAGGGGTACAGGTGCCAGGAGGGCACAACCTGGCCAACACCATCTTGCCGCACATCAGCAGGTCCCTCTTCAACTGTTTCGGTGCTAATTTCTCCAAGGACGTGACCTCAGAAGCGAGGAAGAACAAGGCCTTGAAGCAGCCGACCGTCAGGAAGAGGAGCAGTATCGAGGAGGGCAGGAAGGAGACGGCGAGGAACAGGGACGTGTACAAGTCCAGGAAACTGACCGGGGCCCACAAGTCATAGGCCAAAAGGCTAAAGTGATTGTTCAGGGACGAGGGCCAGATAGCCGGCAAGACGTGCTGCGGCAATAGTGACATCGAATTCAACCAAAATAAGTTGTGATTGTATATAGAAAAATAAATATTTTGCTTTTGTTGAGTAAAATTAAGATGTTTCTGCATGCTTTCCTCAAGTATTAAGTTTCTAATGTGAAAATTAAGTGATTTATTAGATGTTAAAAACTTACGTAAAAAATTGCACTAAATAAAAAAAAAATAAGTAGCTATTTCGGGCAAAAACTTATAAGATATGCTAAATATTGCTATTGATTCTGAAAATATAAGTGATTATCTCTGCATTTGGTGATGTTTGTGCATCTAGCGTAAAATCTGAGGATTTTATAGCCTTTTTAAGTTTTGTTATACTTATATAAAAAACAATTAATCGGGATTTTATTAGGGAACGACTTTGAATTTTTTGATACCGCTGCTCATGGAGACTCATATATGCCTAAGGGAGGTGCCTGTTTTAGTTTCAGGTCGCTAGCTGCTTTGGTTTTGAAAATATTTAAATTTTAAATTTTTGAAAATCGGCCCCCTGCGAATCGGCCCCGCGCCCCGTTTCCCGTCAAGAGATTGTGAAGTCTATGATATTTTATCCAAAGTTACGTTATTTTATATGTATTTGTTTATATATTTTCATACAAATTTACATTATTTTATGTGAGTTTTGTAAATGTATTTCAATACAAATTTGCCTAACTTTATGTGTATTTTGGATATCTATTTTCAAACAAATTTAAATTATTTTTGTGTATTTTTGTATATATTTTTATTCAAATTTTAGCTATTTTATTTGTTTTTTGTATATATATTTTCCTACAAATATACATTCTTTTATTGTAATTTTGTGTATTTAATTTTTTACGAATTTACATTATTTTATGTGTATTTTGTATATATATTTTTCTACGTATTTAAATTATTTTATGTGTATTTTATATATACATTTACATAAAAATTTACTTTATTTTATTGTGTGTATTCGTATATATTTTGAAACAAATTTTATACAAATTCATGTTATTTTATGTGTATTTGTATATATATTTTCATACAAATTGATATTATTTTATGTGTATTCTTACATATATTTCATTACAAATTTACCCTATTTTATGTTTATTTTGTATATTTACTTCATTCAATTTTAAATTATTTAATGTGTATATTTGTATTTGTATTTAGGTTATTTTATGTGTGTTTTCTATATATATTTTCATCCAAAATTACATTATTTTATTGTTATTTTCTTAATTTAACTCGATACGAGTTTAGATTATTTCATAGGTATTTTTTATACATATTATTATACTCATTTACATTATCTAATGTGTGTTTTGTATATATTCTTTTTATGGAAACTAATTTTATGTGCATTTTTATACATATATTTTTATAGAAACTTAAAACGTTGTTTTATGTGTATTTTATATATGTTTTCTCATACAAATTTACATTATTTAATTAGTTTTTTGTTTATTTATATTGATACGAATGCCTTGATTATTTGTGTATTTTGTAAATATTTTTTTATACGTATTTACATTACTTAATGTGTATTTTGTTTATATATTTTTTTACAAATTTACGTTATTATATGTGTATTTGTTAAAAATATTTTGAAACGAATTTACTTTATTTTATGTATTTTGTATATATATTTCAATTCAAATTTAGCTTTTATGTGTATTTTGTATATCTATTTTCATACAAATTTAATTACTTGTGTATTTTTATATAGTTTTATACAAATTCACGTTATTATATGTGCATTTTGTATATTTATATTTATACAAATACACACTCTCTTATTGGTATTTTGTTTATTTATACTTATACAAATTTACATTATTTTATGTGTATTTTGTATACATTTTTGATTCGTATTTACTTAATTTTATTTGTATTTTGTATATATATATTTTTATAGAAATCTACGTTATTTTATGTGTATTCGTATATATATTTTGAAACAAATTTACATTGTTTATATGTATTTTGCATATCTATTTCAATACAAATTTACCTTATTGTATTTGCATTTTGAATATTTATTTTAATACAAATTCAAATATTTTATGTGTATTTTGGTATATATAATTTTTAAAAAAATGCGTTATTTTATAGGTATTTTGCATCTTAGTTTTCATACAAATGTACATTATTTTATTAATATTCTGTGTATATATTTTGATACGATTTTATATTATATTATTTGTGTTTTGTATATATTTTTTTATACATATTTTCATTATTTAATGTGTATTTTTTATATATATTTTATACAAATTAACATTATTTTAAGTGTATTTGTTTATATAATTTCATTCAAATTTACATTATTTTTTGTGTATTTTGTATATGTATTTAAATACAAATTTACCTAATTTTATGTGTATTTTGTATATTTATTTTCAGACAAATTTAAATTATTTTTGTGTTTTTTTGTATAAACATATAGAGTAAATATCTATGATAATATATATTCAAAATACATATATAATTATGTAAATAAGTATAAAAATATATATATCAAATACACGTAAAAAAAATAAAATTCGTATCACAATAAATAAACAAAATTCCGATAAAAGAACGTATATTTGTAGGTAAATTAATATACAAAATACACATAAAATTACGAAAATTTGAATAAAAATATATACAAAAAACAAAAAAATATATTTCAATTTGTATGAAAATAGATATACAAAATACACATATAATTATTTAAATTTGTATTTAAATACATGTACAAAATACACATAAAATAATGTAAATTTGTATGAAATGAGAACAAATTCACATAAAATTACGTACATTTGTATAAAATAGATATACAAAATATATATAGAATAATCGTATCAAAATAAATACACAGAATATCAATAAAATAATGTAATTTTGTATGAAAATAAAGATGCAAAATACAAATAAAATAAAGCATATTTTTTTAAAATACATATACAAAAATACATATAGAATAATTAAATGTGTATTAAAATTAATATACAAAATGCACGTACAATAAGGTAAATTTGTATTGAAAAAATATACAAATTTCACATAAAAGTGTAAATTTCTCTAAAAATCTATATACGATTACACATAAAATAACGTAGATTTCTATAGAAATATATATACAAAATACACATGAAAAGATGTAAATACGTATAAAAATATATATACAAAATACACATTAAATAATTTAAATTCTCGTCAAAATAAATAAACGAAATATCAATAAAGGAATGTGTATTTGTATGAAAAAGGATATACAAAATACTCATAAAATAACCTAAGTTTGTATAAAACTATATACAAAAATACACAAAAATAATTTAAATTTGTTTGAAAATAAATATACAAAATACACAAAAAATTAGGTAAATTTGTATTGAAATACATATACAAAATACACATAAAATAATGGAAATTTGAATGAAAATATATAAACATATACACTTAAAATAACGTAAATTTGTATCAAATATATATACAAAATACACATTAAATAATGTAAATATGTATTAAAAAATATATACAAAACACAAATAGAATAATGTAAAATCGTATCAACAATAAATACAGAGAATATTAATAAAATAATGTAAATTTGTATGAAAATAAAGATGCAAAATAGCCATAAAAAACGCATTTTTTATAAAAATATATATACCAAAATACACATAAAATATTAAAATTTGTATTAAAATAAATATAAAAAATGCACATACTATAAGGTAAATTTGTATTGAAATAGATATGCAAAATACATATAAAACAATGTAAATTTGTTTCAAAATATATATACGAATACACATAAAATAACGTAGATTTTATAAAAATATATACAAAATACACATAAAATAAAGTAAATACGTATAAAAAATGAATACAAAATATACATAAAATCGTATCAAAATAAATAAACAAAATACTAGTAAAAGAATGTGTATTTGTATAAATATAAATATACAAAATACATAAAATATCGTAAATTTGTATAAAACTATATACAAAAATACACAGAAGTCATTAAATTTGTATGAAAATATATATACAAAATACAGCTAAAATAACCTAAATTTGAATTGAAATGTACATACAAAATACACAAAATAATGTAAATTGTATCAAAATATTTATACAAATACATATAATAACGTAGATTTGTTTAAAATATATAAACAAAATACACATTAAGTAATGTAAATACGTATAAAAATATGTACAAAATACACATATAATCATGTAATTGTATCAAAATAAATAAACAAAATAGCAATATAATAATGTAAATTTGTATGAGAAAACATATACAAATAAAGCAAATTTCTATAAAATATATGTACAAAATGCACATAAAATAAAGTAAATTTGCAAAAAATATATATACAAAAACACACTAAATAATGTAAATGCGTACATAAATAACCTAAATTTGTATAAAACTAAATACAAAAATACACAAAAATAATTGAAATTTGTTTGAAAAGAAATATACAAAATATACATAAAATTAGTAAATTTGTATTGAAATACATACAAAATACATATCAAATAATGTAAATTTCAATGAAAATATATAAACAAATACACTTAAAATAACGTAAATTTGTATAAAATATATATGCAAGATACACATTATATAATGTAAATGTATAAAAATTATATATACAAAAAACAAATAGAATAATGTAAAATCGTATCAAAATAAATACACAGAATATCAATAAAATAATGTAAATTTGTATGAAAATAAAGATGCAAAATTCCCAAAATTTAACGCATTTTTTATAAAAATATATATACCAAAAATACACATAAAATATTTAAATTTGTATTGAAATAAATATACAAAATGCATATACAGTAAGGTAAATTTGTATTGAAAGAGATATTCAAAAATACATATAAAACAATGTAAATTTGTTTCAAAATATATATACGAATACACATAAAATAAAGTAGATTTCAATAGAAATATATACAAAATACATATGAAATTATGTAAATACGTATAAAAATATATATACAAAATACATATCAAATAATGTAAATTCGTGTCAAAATAAATAAACAAAATATCATGAAAAGAATGTGTATTTGTATGAAAATAGATAATAGATAATAAATTTGTATAAAATATATATGCAAGATACATTAAATAATGTAAATATATATAAAAATATATATACAAAAACAAATAGAATAATGTAACATCGTATCAAAATAAATACACCGAATATTAATAAATAATGTAAATTTGTATGAAAATAAAGATGCAAATTCCCATAAAATAGCGCATTTCTTATAAAATATATATACCAAAATACACATAAAATATTTAAATTTGCATTGAAATAAATATACAAAATGCACATACAATAAGGTAAATTTGTATTTAAAGAGATATGCAAAAATACATATAAAACATTGGAAATTTGTTTCAAATTATATATACGAATTCCAATAAAAAACGTAGATTTCTATAAAAATGTATATACAAAATACACATAAAATTAAGTAAATACGTATAAAAAAATGTATACAAAATACACATAAAATAATGTACTGAATTAAAATAAATGTAAATTTGAATGAAAATATAAAACAAATACACTTAAAATAAAGTAAATTTGTATAATATATATATGCAAGATACACATTAAATTATGTAAATGTATAAAAAAATATATACAAAAACAAATAGAATAATGTAAAATCGTATCAAAATAAATACACAGAATATTAATAAAATAATGTAAATTTGTATGAAAATAAAGATGCAAAATTCAAAATTATCGCATTTTTATAAAAATATATATACCAAAAATACACATAAAATATTTAAATTTGTATTGAAATAAATATACAAAATGCATATACAGTAAGGTAAATTTGTATTAAAAGAGATATTCAAAAATACATATAAAACAATGTAAATTTGTTTCAAAAAATATATACGAATACACATAAAATAAAGCATATTTCTATAAAAATATATATACAAAATACATATAAAATTATGTAAATACGTATAAAAATATATATACAAAATACATATCAAATAATGTAAATTCGTGTCAAAATAAATAAACAAAACTATGAAAAAGAATGTATTTGTATAAAAATAGATAATAGATAATAAATTTGTATAAAATATATATGCAAGATACTCATTAAATAATGTAAATACGTATAAAAAGTATATACAAAATACACATAAAATAATGTAAATTCGTATCAAAATAAATACACAGAATATTAATAAAATAATGTAAATTTGAATGAAAATTAAGATGTAAAATTCACATAAAATAGAGCATTTCTTATAAAAATATATATACCAAAATACACATAAAATATTTGAATTTGTATTAAAATAAATATACAATATGCACATTTAATACGATAAATTTGTATTGAAAGAGATATGCAAAATACATATAAAACAATGTAAATTTGTTTCAAAATATATATACGAATACAAATAAAAAATGTAGATTTCTATAAATATATATATACAAAATACACATAAAATTAAGTAAATACGTATAAAAAAATGTATACAAAATACACATAAAATAATGTAAATTCGAATTAAAATAAATAAACAAAATACCAATAAAAGAATGTGTATTTGGATAAATATAAATATACAAAATATACAAAATAAACATAAAATAAGGTAGATTTGTAAAAAAATATATGTACAAAATACACATAAAATAATGTAAATTTATATAAAAATATATATACAAATACACATAAAATACTATGAATTTGTATAAAAATATATATTCAAAATAAATATTAAATAATGTAAAAGCGTATAAAATATATATACAAAGTACATATAAAATAATGTAAATTCGTATCAATATAAATCAACAAAACACCAATAAAATAAATATATATTTGAATGAAAATAAATTTACAAAATACACATAACATAACTAAAATTTGTATTAAAATATATACAAAAATACATAGAAATAATTTGAGTTTGTATGAAAATAGATATACAAAATACACATAAAACTAGGTAAATTTCTTTTGAAATGTATATACAAAATACCCATAAAATATTGTAAATTTGTGTCAAAATATATAAACAAATACACATAAAATAACGTAAATTTGTATGAAAAATATATACAAAATACACATAGAATAATGTCAATTCGTATCAAAATGAATGAGCAGAATATCAATAAAATAATGTAAATTTGTATGAAAATAAAGCATATGTTTACAAAAATACTGATACAAAAATATACATCGAATAATTAAATTTGTATTAAAATTAATATACAAAATGCGTATATAATAAGGTAAATTTGTATTGAAAAAATATGCAACATACACGTTTACTCATACAAATTTATATTATTTTATTGGTATTTTGTTTATTTATTTTGATACGAATTACATGATTATATGTGTATTTTGTACATATTTTTTATACGTATTTACATTATTTAATGTGTATTTTGTTTATATATTTTCATACAAATTTACGTTATTATATGTGTATTTGTATAAATATTTTGATACAAATTTACTTTATTTCATGTATTTTGTATATATATTTCAATTCAAATTTAGCTTATATCGTGTGTATTTTGTATATATTTTCATACAAATTTAATTACTTCTATGTAATTTATATATAGTTTTATATAAATTTACGTTATTTTATGTGTATTTTATATATTTATATTCATACAAATACACATTCTTTTATTGGTATTTTGTTTATTTATTTTGATACGAATTTACATTATTTTATGTGTATTTTGTATACATTTTTTTATACGTATTTACTTCATTTTATGTGTATTTTGTATATATATTTTATAGAAATCTACGTTATTTTATGTGTATTCGTATATATATTTTGAAACAAATTTACATTGTTTTATATGTATTTTGCATATCTATTTCAATACAAATTTACCTTATTGTATGTGTTTTTTGTATATTTATTTTAATACAAATTTAATTTTTTGATGAGTATTTTGGTATATATATTTTTATAAATAAAAAAAATTGCTTTATTTTATGGGTATTTTGCTTCTTTATTTTCATGCAAATTTACATTATTTTATTAATATTCTGTGTATTTATTTTGATACGATTTTACATTATTCTATATGTGTTTTGTACATATTTTTTTATACAAATTTACGTTTTTTTATAAAACTATTGATACCAAAATACACATAAAACATTTCAATTTGTATTAAAATAAATATACAAAATGCACATACAATAAGGTAAATTTGTATTGAAATAGATATGCAAAATACATATAAAATAATGTAAATTTTTTCAAAATATATATACGAATACACATAAAATAACGTAGATTTCTATAAAAATACATATACAAAATACACATAACATTAAGTAAATACGTATAAAAAAATGTATACAAAATACATAAAATAATGTAAATTGTATAAATGTAAATAAACAATATACCAATAAAAGAATGTGTATATGTGTAAATATAAATATACAAAATGCACATAAAATAACGTAAATTTATATAAAATATATATAAATAACGCAAATTTCTATAAAAATATATGTACAAAAATGAACATAAAATAAATTTGCAAAAAAATATATATACAAAACACACATTAGATAATGTAAATGAGTATAAAAATATGTATAGAAAATACCTATGAAATAATCTAAATTCGTATCGAATTAAATTAAGAAAATACCAATAAAATAATGTAATTTTGGATGAAAATATATATACAAAATTCACATAAAATAACCTAAATACAAATATGCACATAAAATATTGTATTTTGTATATACATTTCAATTCAAATTTAGCTTATTTTATCTGTATTTTGTATATCTATTTTCATACGAATTTAATTACTTCTGTGTATTTTTGAACAGTTTTATACAAATTTACGTTATTTTATGTATATTTTGTATATTTATATTTATACAAATACACATTCTTTTATTGGAATTTTGTTTATTTATTTTGATACGAATTTACATTATTTTACGTGTATTTTGTATACATTTTCTTATACGTATTTATTTCATTTTATGTGTTTTTTGTATATATGTTTTTATACAAATCTACGTTATTTTATGTGTATTCGTATATATATATATATTATGAAACAAATTTACATTGTTTTATATGTATTTTGCATATCTATTTCTATACAGATTTACCTTATTGTATGTGTATTTTGTATATTTATTTTAATACAAATTATTTTTTTCATGTGTATTTTGGTATATATATTTTTATAAAAAATGCGTTATTTAATGGGTATTTTGCATCTTTATTGACATACAAATTTACATTGTTTTATTATTAATAATATAAATTTGTATGAAAATATATATAAAAATACACATAAAATAACATGAATTTGTATAAAATTTGTTTCAAAATATATACGAATACACACAATAAAATAACGTAAATTTTTATGAAAATGTATATATAAAATACACATAAAATAGTTTAAATAAGTAGAAAAATATATATACAAAATAAATATAAAATAATGTAAATTCGTAAAAAATTAAATACACAAAATTCCAATAAAAGAATGTATATTTGTAGGAAAATATATATACAAAAAATAAATAAAATAACTAAAATTTGTATAAAAATATATACAAAAATACACAAAAATAGTTTAAATTTGTTTGAAAATAGATATGCAAAATACACATAAAGTTAGGCAAATTTGTATTGAAATACATATACAAAACTCACATAGAATAATGTAAATTTGTATGAAAATATATAAACAAATACATATAAAATCACGTAAATTTGGATAAAATATATATATACAAAATATACATTAAATATTTTAAATATGTATAAAAATATATTATATTATATATTTTTATTGATATTTGCGTTATTTATGTGTATTTTGTATATGTTTTCTCATAGAAATTTACATTATTTTATTGGTATTTTGTCTATTTATTTTGATACGAATTACATGATTATTTGTGTATTTTTTACATTTTTTTTATACGTATTTACATTATTTAATGTGTATTTTGTTTATATATTTTTATACAAATTTACGTTATTATATGTATATTTGTATAGGTATTTTGATACAAATTTACATTATTTTATGTATTTTGTTTATATATTTCAATTCAAATTTAGCTTATTTTATGTGTATTTTGTATATCTATTTATTTTATTACAAAATCAAATATTTTATGTTTTTTCGTATATATATTTTTATAAAAAATGCGTTATTTTATGGGTATTTTTCATCTTAATTTTCATTCAAATTTACATTATTTTATTAATATTTTCTGTATTTATTTTGATACGATTTTACATTATTTTATTTGGGTTTTGTATATATTTTTTTATACATATTTACATTATTTAATGTTTTTTTTTTGTATATATATTTGATACAAATTTACGTTATTTTAAGTCTATATGTTTATATATTTTCATTAAAATTTACATTATTTTAAGTGTATTTCGTATATGTATTTCAATACAAATTTACCTATTTTTATATGTTTTTTGTATATTTATTTTCATACAAGTTTAAATTTTTTGTGTGTATTTTTGTATAAAGTTTTATACAAATTTAGGTTATTTTAAGTGTATTTTGTATATCTATTTTCATACAAATACACATTCTTTTCATCATATTTTGTTTACTTATTTTGACACCAATTTACATTATTTAATGTGTATTTTTTATATATATTTTTATACGTATTTACATTATTTCAAGTGTATTTTGTATATATATATATATATATATATATATATATATATATATATATATATATATATATATATATATATATATATATATATATATATATATATATATATATATATATATATATATATATATATATATATTTCTATAGAAATCTGCGTTATTTTATGTGTATTCGTATATATATTTTGAGACAAATTAACATTGTTTTTTGTGTATTGTGCATATTTTTTCAATACAAATTTACCTTATTGTATGTGCATTTTGTATATTAATTTTAATACAAATTTGATTAATCTATGTGTAATTTTGTATATGTATTTTTATAAAAATATGTTTTATTTTATGGGTATTTTGCATCTTTATTTTCATACAAATTTACATTATTTTATTGATATTCTGTGTATTTATTTTAATATGATTTTACATTATTCTATGTGTATTTTGTATATATATTTTATATAAAATGTATTTGTTTTCATTTCAAAGAAATCTACATTATTTTATGTGTTTTTTTGTACATGTATTTAAATACAAATTTAAGTAGTTATATGTGTATTTTGTATATCTATTTTGTATGTATATTTTTATAGAAATTTACTCTATTTTATGAATATTCGTATATATATTTTGATACAAATTTACATTATTGATGTGTATTTTGCATATCTATTTCTATACCAATTTACTTTATTGTACGTGCGTTTTGTATATTTATTTTAATACAAATTTAACTATTTTATATGTATTTTTGTATATATATTTTTATGCAAATATGCGTTATTATATGGATTCAAATTTACATTATTTTATTGATATTCTCTTTATTTATTTTGATACGATTTAACATTATTCTATGTGTATTTTTTTAATACATATTTACATTATTTAATGTTCATTTTGTATATATATTTTATCCAAATTTACATTATTTTATGAGTATTTGTTTATATATTTTCATACAAATTTACATTATTTTATGTGTTTTTTGTATATATATTTTCCTACGTATTTAAATTATTTTATGTGTATTTTGTATATACATTTTCATTAAAAAATTACGTTATTTTATTGTTTGTATAAGTATATATTTTGATACAAATTTTATACAAATTCATGTTATTTAATATGTATTTGAATATATATCTTCATACAAATTTATATTATTTTATGTGAATTTTTTCATATATTTCATTACAAATTTACCTTATTTTATGTTTATTTTGTATATTTATTTCATTCAATTTTAAATTATTTTGTGAATATTTGTATTTGTATTTAGGTTATTTTATGTGTATATTGTATATATATTTTCATCCAAAATTACTTTATTTTATTGATATTTTCTTAATTTAATTCGATACGAATTTAGATTATTTCATAGGTATTTTGTATACATATTTTTATACTCATTTACATTATCTAAAGTGTGTTTTGTAAATATATTTTTATGCAAATTTATTTTATGTCATTTTTGTACATATATTTTTATAGAAATTTGCGTTATTTTATGTATATAGATTTATATAAATTTACATTATTTTATGTGCATTTTGTATATTTATATTTATACAAATACACATTCTTTTATTGCTATATTGTTTATTTACATTTAAACGAATTTACATTATTTTATGTGTATTTTGTATTCATTTTTTTATACGTATTTACTTAATATTATGTGTATTTTGTATATGTATTTTTATAGAAATCTACGTTATTTTATGTGTATTCGTATATATATTTTGAAACAAATTTACATTATTTTATATGTATTTTGCATATCTATTTCAAAACAAATTTACCTTATTGTATGTGCATTTTGTATATTTATTTTAATACAAATTCAAATATTTGATGTGTATTTTGGTATCACTAATTTTATAAAAAATGCGTTATTTTATAGGTATTTTGCATCTTAATTTTCATACAAATTTACATTATTTTATTAATATTCTGTGTATATATTTTGATACGATTTTACTTTATACTATTTGTGTTTTGTATATATTTTTTTATACATATTTACATTATTTAATGTGTATTTTGAATATATATTTCATACAAATTTACGTTATTATATGTGTATTTGTTTATATATTTTCTTTCAAATTTACATTATTTTATATGTATTTTGTATATGTATTTCAATACAAATTAATCTAATTTTATGTGTATTTTGTATATTTCTTTTCATACAATTTTAAATTATTTTTGTGTATTTTTGTATATAGTTTTATACAAATTTTACGTTATTTTATGTACGCATTTACATTATTTAATGTGTGTTTTGTATATATATTTTTATCCAAAGTTACTTTAGTTTACGTTCATTTTTGGACATATATTTTTTATGGAAATTAGCGTTATTTTACATGTATTTGTATATGTTTTCTCATACAAATTTACATTATTTTATTGATATTTTGTTTATTTAGTTTGATACGAATTACATGATTATATGTGTATTTTGTACATATTTTTTATACGTATTTACATTACTTAATGTGTATTTTGTTTATATATTTTTAAACAAATTTACGTTATTATATGTATTTTTATAAATATTTTGATACAAATTTACTTTATTGTATGTATTTTGTATATACATTTCAATTCAAATTTAGCTTATTTTATCTGTATTTTATATATCTATTTTCATACGAATTTAATTACTTCTGTGTATTTTTGTATATAGTTTTATACAAATTTACGTTATTTTATGTGTATTTTGTATATTTATATTTATACAAATACACATTCTTTTATTGGTATTTTGTTTATTTATTTTTAAACGAATTGACATTATTTTATGTGTATTTTGTGTACATTTTCTTATACGTATTTACTTCATTTTATGTGTATTTTGTATATATATTTTTATACAAATCTACGTTATTTTATGTGTATTCGTATATATATTTTGAAACAAATTTTCATTGTTTTATATGTATTTTGCATATCTATTTCAATACAGATTTATCTTATTGTATGTGTATTTTGTTATTTAATTTGTTATTTAATGGGTATTTTGCATCTTTATTTTCATACAAATTTACATTGTTTTATTAATATTCTGTGTATTTACTTTGATACGATTTTACATTATTCTATTTGTGTTTTGTATATATTTTTTTATACATATTAATATTATTTAATGTGTATTTTGTATATTTTAAAACAAATTTACGTTATTTTATGCGCATCTGTTAAAATATTTTGATACAAATTTACATTATTTTATGTATTTTGTATATATATTTCATTTAAAATTTAGTTAATTTTATGTATATTTTGTATATCTATTTTCATTCGTATCAAAATAAATAAACAAAATAGCAATAAAATAATGTAAATTTGTATGAGAAAACATATACAAATACACATAAAATAACGCAAATTTCTAGAAAAATATATGTACAAAAATGCACATAAAATAAAGTAAATTTGCATAAAAATATATATACAAAACACACATTAAATATTGTAAATGCGTACATAAAATATCCTAAATTTGTATAAAACTATATACAAAAATACACAAAAATATTTAAAATTTGTATGAAAAGAAATATACAAAATACACATAAAATTAGGTAAATTTGTATTGAAATACATATACAAAATACACATAAAATAATGTAAATTTGAATGAAAATATATAAACATATACACTTAAAATAACGTAAATTTGTATAAAATATATATGCAAGATACACATTAAATAATGTAAATGTGTATAAAAAAATATATACAAAAAAGAAATAGAATAATGTAAAACCGTATGAAAATAAATACACAGAATATCAATAAAATAATGTAAATTTGTATGAAAATAAAGATGCAAAATTCCCAAAAATTATCGCATTTTTTATAAATATTATATATACCAAAATACACATAAAATATTTAAATTTGTATTGAAATAAATATACAAAATGCATATACAGTAAGGTAAATTTGTATTAAAAGAGATATTCTAAAATACATATAAAACAATGTAAATTTGTTTCAAAATATATATACGAATACACATAAAATAAAGTAGATTTCTATAGAAATATATATACAAAATACATATGAAATTATGTAAATACGTATAAAAATATATATACAAAATACAAATCAAATAATGTAAATTCGTATCAAAATAAATAGACAAAATATCATGTAAAGAATGTGTATTTGTATGAAAATAGATAATAGATAATAAGTTTGTATAAAATATATATGCAAGATACTCATTAAATAATGTAAATATGTATAAAAAAGTATATACAAAAAACAAATAGAATAATGTAAATTCGTATCAAAATAAATACACCGAATATTAATAAAATAATATAAATTTTTATGAAAATAAAGATGCAACATTCCCATAAAATATCGCATTTTTTATAAAAATATATATACCAAAATACACATAAAATATTTAAATTTGTATTGAAATAAATATACAAAATGCACATACAACAAGGTTAATTTGTATTGAAAGAGATATGCAAAAATACATATAAAATAATGTAAATTTGTTTCAAAATATATTACGAATACAAATAAAAAAACGTAGATTTCTATAAAAATATATATTCAAAATACACATAAAATTAAGTAAATACGTATATATATATATATATATATATATATATATATATATATATATATATATATATATATATATATATATATATATATATATATATATATATATATATATATATATATATATATATATATATATATATATATATATATATATGAATGAAAATAAATTTACAAAATACACATAACATAACTAAATTTTGTATTAAAATATATACAAAAATACATAGAAATAATTTGAGTTTGTATGAAAATAGATATACAAAATACACATAAAACTAGGTAAATTTCTTTTGAAATGTATGTACAAAATAGCCATAAAATATTGTAAATTTTTGTCAAAATATATATACAAATACACATAAAATAATGTAAATTCGTATGAAAATGAATGAGCAGAATATCAATGAAATAATGTATATTTGTATGAAAATAAAGATGCAAAATACCCAAAAAATAAAGCATATGTTTATAAAAATACAGATACAAAAATACACATCGAATAATTAAATTTGTATTAAAATTAATATACAAAATGCGTATATAATAAGGTAAATTTGTATTGAAAAAATATGCAACATACACGTTTACTCATACAAATTTATATTATTTTATTGGTATTTTGCTTATTTATTTTGATACGAATTACATGATTATATGTGTATTTTGTATACGTTTTTTTATACGTATTTACATTATTTAATGTGTATTTTGTTTATATATTTTCATACAAATTTACGTTATTATATATGTATTTGTATAAATATTTTGATACAAATTTACTTTATTTCATGTATTTTGTATATATATTTCAATTCAAATTTAACTTATTTTGTGTGTATTTTGTATATATTTTCATAGAAATTTAATTACTTCTGTGTATTTATGTATATAGTTTTATATATATTTACGTTATTTTATGTGTATTTTGTATATTTATATTTATAAAAATACACATTCTTTTATTGGTATTTTGTTTATTTATTTTGATACGAATTTACATTGTTTTATGTGTATTTTTTATACATTTTTTTATACATATTTACAAAATTTTATGTGTATTTTGTATATATATATATATATATATATATATATATATATATATATATATATATATATATATATATATATATATATATATATATATATATATATATATATATATATATATATATATATATATATATATATATATTTATAGAAATCTACGTTATTTTATGTATATTCGTTTACATATTTTGAAACAAATTTACTTTGCTTTATATGTATTTTGCGTATCTATTTCAATACAAATTTACCTTATTGTATGTGTTTTTTATATATTTATTTTAATACAAATCTAATTTTTGTATGTGTATTTTGGTATATATATTTTTATAAAAAAAAAATGCGTTATTTTATGGGTATTTTGCCTCTTTATTTTCATACAAATTTGCATTATTTTGTTAATATTCTGTGTATTTATTTTGATACGATTTTATATTATTCTATTTGTGTTTTGTATATATTTTTTTTATACAAATTTAAGTTATTTTACGTGTATATGTTTATGTATTTTCATTCAAATTTACATTATTTTATGTGTATTTTGTATATGTATTTCCATACAAATTTACCTAATTTTATGTGTATTTTGTATATTTATTTTCATACAAATTTAAAATATTTTTGTGTATTTTTGTATATAGTTTGATACAAATTTAGGTTATTTTATGTGTATTTTGAATATCTATTAAATATATATGCAAAATACATATGAAATTATGTAGATACGTATAAAAATATATATACAAAATACATATCAAATAATGTAAATTCGTGTCAAAATAAATAAACAAAATATCATGAAAAGAATGTGTATTTGTATGAAAATAGATAATATATAATAAATTTGTATAAAATATATATGCAAGTTACACATTAAATAATGTAAATATGTGTAATAAAGTATATACAAAAAACAAATAGAATAATGTAAAATCGTATCAAAATAAATACACCGAATATTAATAAAATAATGTAAATTTTTATGAAAATAAAGATGCAAAATTCCCATAAAATAGCGCATTTCTTATAAAAATATATATACCAAAATACACATAAAATTTTTAAATTTGTATTGAAATAAATATACAAAATGCATATACAATAAGATAAATTTGTATTGAAAGAGATATGCAAAAATACAATGTAAATTTGTTTCAAAATATATATACGAATACAAATAAAAAAACGTAGATTTCTATAAAAATATATATACAAAATACACATAAAATTAAGTAAATACGTATAAAAAAATGTATTCAAAATAAACATAAAATAATGTAAATTCGAATTAAAATAGATAAACAAAATACCAATAAAAGAATGTGTATTTGGATAAATATAAATATACTAAATACACATACAAAATAAACATAAAATAAGGTAGATTTGTAATAAAATATATGTACAAAATACACATACAATAATGTAAATTTATATGAAAATATATATACAAATACACATAAAATACCATGAATTTGTATAAAAATATATATTCAAAATAAATATTAAATAATGTAAGAGCGTAAAAAAATATATATACAAAGTACATATAAAATGAAAATTAAGATGCAAAATACCTATAAAATAACGCATTTTTTATAAAATTATTCATACCAAAATACACATAAAATATTTGAACTTTTATTAAAATAAATATACAAAATGCACATAAAATAAGGTAAATTTGTATTGAAATAGATATGGAAAATACATATAAAATAATGTAAATTTGTTATAAAATATACATAAAATACACATAAAATAACGTAGATTTCTATAAAAATACATATACATAATACACATAAAATTAAGTAAATACGTATAAAAAAATGTATACAAAATACACATAAAATAATGTAAATTCGTATAAATGTAAATAAACAATATACCAATAAAAGAATGTGTATTTGTATAAATATAAATATACAAATTGCACATAAAATAACGTAAATTTATATAAAACTATATACATAAAATAACGCAAATTTCTATAAAAATATATGTACAAAAATCAAAATAAAATAAATTTGCATAAAAATATATATACAAAACACACATTAGATAATGTAAATGAATATAAAAATATGTATACAAAATACCTATGAAATAATCTAAAGTCGTATCGAATTAAATTAAGAAATACCAATAAAATAATGTAATTTTGGATGAAAATATATATACAAAATACATATAAAATAACCTAAATACAAATACAAATATACACATAAAATAATTTAAAAATGAATGAAATAATTATACAAAATAAACATAAAATAAGGTAAATTTGTAATGAAATATATGAAAAAATACACATAAAATAATATAAATTTGTATGAAAATATATATACAAATACACATTAAATAACATGAATTTGTAAAAACTTTGTATCAAAATATATACACACAATAAAATAACGTAATTTTTTTATGAAAATGTATATACAAAATACACATAAAATAATTTAAATAAGTAGAAAAATATATATACAAAAAACACATAAAATAGTGTAAATATGTATGAAAATATATAAACAAATACTCATAAAATAATGTAAATTTGGATAAAAAATATATACAAAATTAACATTAACTAATGTAAATATATATATATATATATATATATATATATATATATATATATATATATATATATATATATATATATATATATATATATATATATATATATATATATATATATATATATATATATATATATATATATATATATATATATATATATATATATATATATATATATATATATATATATATATATATATATATATATATATATATATATATATATATATATATATATATATATATATACAAAAAAAACATAGAATAATGTTAAATCGTATAAAAATAAATAAAGAAAATATCAATAAAATAATGTAAATTTGTATGAAAATAAAGATGCAAAATATCCATATAAAAACACATATTTGCATAAAAATATATATACAAAAATACATATAAAATAATTAAATTTGTATTAAAATAAATATACAAAATGCACGTACAATAAAGTAAATTTGTATTGAAATAGATATGCAAATTACACATTAATAATGTAAATTTGTATCAAAATATATATATGAATACTCATAAAATAGAGTAAATTTCTATGAAAATATACATACAAAATAGATATACAAAATACACATATAACTAGTTAAATTTGAATTTAAATATATGTACAAAAAACACATAAAATAATGTAGATTTGTATGAAATGAAAACAAATACATTTTATATAAAATATATATACAAAATACACATAGAATAATGTAAAATCATATCAAAATAAATACACAGAATATCAATAAAATAATGTAAATTTGTATGAAAATAAAGATGCAAAATACACATAAAATAAAGCATATTTTTATAAAAATACATATACAAAAATACACATAGATTAATCAAATTTGTTATACAAAATGCACATACAATAAGGTAAATTTGTATTAAAAAAATATGCAAAATACACATAAAACAATGTAAATTTGTTTCAAAATATATATACGAATACACATAAAATAACGCAGATTTCTATAGAAATATATATACAAAATACACTTGAAATAATGTAAATACGTATAAAAATATATATACAAAATACACATTAAATAATGTTAATTCCTGTCTAAATAAATAAACAAGATATCATGAAAAGAATGTGTATTTGTATGAAAATAGAAATACAAATACATATAAAATAACCTAAATTTGTATAAAACTATATACAAAAAAACACAAAAATAATTTAAACTTGTATGAAAATAAATATACAAAAAACATATAAAATTAGGTAAATTTGTATTGAAATACATATACAAAATACTCATAAAATAAAGTAAATTTGAATGAAAATATATAAACATATAGAGTTAAAATAACGTAAATTAGTATCAAATATATATACAAAAAACACATTAAATAATGTATATATGTTTAAAAAAATATATCCAAAACACAAATAAAATAATGTAAAATCGTATCAAAATAAATACAGAAAATATTAATAAAATAATGTAAATTTGTATGAAAATTAAGATGCAAAATACCCATAAAATAATGCATTTTTTATAAAAATATAGATACGAAAAAACATAAAATATTTGATTTTGTATCAAAATAAATAGATATACAAAACACACATAAAATAAGCTAAATTTGAATTGAAATATATATACAAAATACATAAAATAATGGAAATTTGTATCAATATACCTATACAAATACACATATAATAACGTAAATTTGTATAAAAATATATAAACAAAATACACATTAAATAATTTAAGTACGTATAAAAAAATGTAAAAAATACACAAATAATCATGTAATTCGTATCAAAATAAATAGACAAAATACCAATAAAATAATGTAAATTTCTATGAGAAAACATATACAAAATACACACAAATAACGCAAATATCAATAAAAATATATATAATATAATATATTTTTATACATATTTAAAATATTTAATGTATATTTTGTATATATATATTTTATCCAAATTTACGTGATTTTATATGTATTTGTTTATATATTTTTATACAAATTTACATTATTTTATGTGAGTTTTGTATATGTATTTCAATACAAATTTGCCTAACATTATGTGTATTTTGCATATATATTTTCAAACTAATTTAAATTATTTTTGTGTATATTTGTATATATTTTTATACAAATTTTAGTTATTTTATTTGTTTTTTGTTTATTTATTTTCCCACAAATATACATTCTTTTATTGGAATTTTGTGTATTTAATTTTTTACGAATTTACATTATTTTATGTGTATTTTGTATATATATTTTTCTACGTATTTAAACTATTTTATGTGTATTTTATATATACATTTTCATAAAAATTTACGTTATTTTATTGTGTGTATTCGTATATATTTTGAAACAAATTTTATACAAATTCATGTTATTTTATGTGTATTTGCATATATATTTTCATACAAATTTATATTATTTTATGTGTATTCTTACATCTATTTTATTACAAATTTACCTTATTTTATGTTTATTTTGTATATTTATTTCATTTAATATAATCAAATTTAAATTTATTGTATATGCATTTTGTATATTAATTTTAATACAAATTTAATTATTCTATGTGTATTTTTCTATATGTATTTTTATAAAAATATGCTTTATTTTATGGGTATTTTGCATCTTCATTTTCATACAAATTTACGTTATTTTATTGATATTCTGCTCATTCATTTTGATACGATTTGACATTATTCTATGTGTATTTTGTATATATTTTTCATACAAATTTACGTTATTTTATGTGTATTTGTTTATATATTTTGACACAAATTTACAATATTTTTTGGATATTTTGTATATATATTTCAAAAGAAATTTACCTAGTTTTATGTGTAATTTGAATATCTATTTTCATACAAACTCAAATTATTTTTATGTATTTTTGTATATATTTCAATACAAATTTTAGTTATGTTATGTGTATTTTGTAAATCTATTTTCATTCAAATATATATTATTTTATTGGTATTTTGTTGATTTATATTGATGCGAATTTACATAATTTTATATGTACTTTTTATATATATTTTTATACGCATTTACATTATTTAATATTTATTTTGAATATATAATTTTATACAAACTCATGGTATTTTATGTGAATTTGTATATATATTTTCATATAAATTTACATTATTTTATGTGTATTTTGTATATATATTTCATTACAAATTTACGTTATTTTATGTTTATTTTGTATGTGTAGTTTGTACATTTATATTTATACAAATACACTTTCTTTTATTGGTATTTTGCTTATTTATTTTGTTTCGAATTTATATTTTTTTATGTGTATTTTGTTTACATTTTTTTATACGTATTTACCTAATTTTATGTGTAATTTGTATATATATTTTTAAAGAAATCTACGTTATTTTATGTGTATTCGTATGTATATTTTGAAACAAATTTACTTTGTTTTATATGTATTTTTGCATATCTCTTTCATTAGAAGTTTACCTTATTGTATGTGCATTTTGTATATTTATTTCAATACAAATTTAAATATTTTATGTGTATTTTGTTATATATATTTTTATAAGAAATGCGCTATTTGATGGGAGTTTTGCATCTTTATTTTCATACAAATTTACATTATTTTATTAATATTCGGTGTATTTATTTTGATACGATCTTACATTATTCTATTTTTTTTTGTATATATTTTTTTTATACATATTTACATTACTTAATGTATATCTTGCATATATATTTCATACAAATTTATTATCTATTATTTATTTTCATACAAATACACATTCTTTTCATGATATTTTGTTTATTTATTTTGACACGAATTTACATTACTTAATATGTATTTTATATATATATTTTTATACGTATTTACATAATTTCATGTGTATTTTGTATATATATTTCTATAGAAATCTACGTTATTTTATGTGTATTCGTATATATATTTTGAAACAAATTTACAATGTTTTATTTGTATTTTGCGTTTTTTTTCAATACAAATTTACCTTATTGTATGTGTGCATTTTGTATATTAATTTTAATACAAATTTGATTATTATATGTGTATTTTTGTATATGTATTTAAAAAAAAAAAAAATGCTTATCTTATGGGTATTTTACATCTTTGGTTTCATACAAATTTAAATTATTTTATTGATATTCTGTGTACTTATTTTGATACGATTTTTCATTATTCTATGTATAACAAAAATAAACACAGAATACACAAAAATAGATATGCAAAATACATATAAACAATGTAAATTTGTTTCAAAATATATATACGAATACACATGACATGGGTATTTTGAATCTTAATTTTCATACAAATTTACATTATTTTATTAATATTTTCTGTATTTATTTTGATACGATTTTACATTATTTTATTTGTGTTTTGTATATATTTTTTTTATACATATTTACATTATTTAATGTGTTTTTTGTATATATATTTGATACAAATTTACGTTATTTTAAGACAATATGTTTATCTATTTTCATTCAAATTTACATTATTTTATGTGTATTTTGTATATGTATTTCAATACAAATTTACCTAATTTTATGTTTTTTGTATATTTATTTTCATACAAGTTTAAATTATTTTTGTTTATTTTTGTATGTAGTTTTATACAAATTTAGGTTATTTTATGTGTATTTTGTATATCTATTTTCATACAAATACACATTCTTTTCACGATATTTTTTTTATTTATTTTGACACGAATCAACATTATTTAATGTGTATTTAGTATATATATTTTTATACGTATTTACATTATTTCAAGTGTATTTTGTATATATATTTCTATAGAAATCTACGTTATTTTATGTGTATTCATATATATATTTTGAAACAAATTTACATTGTTTTATGTGGATTTTGCATATTTTTTCAATACAAATTTACCTTATTGTGTGTGCATTTTGTATATTAATTTTAATACAAATTTGATTAATCTATGTGTATTTTTGTATGTATTTTATAAAATATGCTTTATTTTATGGGTATTTTGCATCTTTATTTTCATACAAATTTACATTATTTTATTGATATTCTGTGTATTTATTTGGTATGATTTTACATTATTCTATGTGTATTTTGTATATATATTTTATATAAAATGAATTTGTTTTCATTTCATACAAATCTACATTATTTTATGTGTTTTTTGTACATGTATTTAAATACAAATTTAACTAGTTATATGTGTATTTTGTATATCTATTTTGTATGTATATTTTCATAGAAATTTACTCTATTTTATGAGTATTCGTATATATATTTTGATACAAATTTACATTATTGAAGTGTATTTTGCATATCTATTTCAATACAAATTTTCTTTATTATACTTGCATTTTGTATATTTATTTTAATACAAATTTAATTATTTTATATGTATTTTTGCATATATATTTTTATGCAAATATGCAATATTATATGGATATTTTGCAGCTTTATTTTCATACAAATTTACATTATTTTATTGATATTCTCTTTATTTATTTTGATACGATTTAACATTATTCTATGTGTATTTTGTATATATTTTTTATACATATTTACATTATTTAAGGTTTATTTTGTATATATATTTTATCCAAATTTACATTATTTTATGTGTATTTGTTTATATATTTTTATTCAAATTTACATTATTTTATGTGTATTTTGTATATACATTTTCATAAAAAAAATTACGTTATTTTATTGTGTGTATTCGTATATATTTTGATACAAATTTTATACAAACTCATGTTATTTAATGTGTATTTGTATATATATTTTCATACAAATTTATATTATTTTATGTGTATTTTTTCATATATTTCATTACAAATTTACCTTATTTTATGTTTATTTTGTATATTTATTTCATTCAATTTTAAATTATTTTATGTGTATATTTGTATTTGTATTTAGGTTATTTTATGTGTATTTTGTATATATATTTTCATCCAAAATTACATTATTATATTGGTATTTTCTTAATTTAATTCGATAAGAATTTAGATTATTTCATAGGTATTTTGTATACATATTTTTATACTCATTTACATTATCTAATGTGTGTTTTGTATATATATTTTTATGCAAATTTATTTTATTTTCATTTTTGTACATATATTTTTATAGAAATTTGCGTTATTTTATGTATATAGTTTTAAATAAATTTACGTTATTTTATGTGCATTTTGTATATTTATATTTATACAAATACACATTCTTTTATTGCTATATTGTTTATTTATATTTATACGAATTTACATTATTTTATGTGTATTTTGTATACATTTTTTTATACGTATTTACTTAGTTTTATGTGTATTTTGTATATGTATTTTTATAGAAATCTACGTTATTTTATGTGTATTCGCATATATATTTTGAAACAAATTTACATTATTTTATATGTATTTTGCATATCTATTTCAATACAAATTTACCTTATTGTATGTGCATTTTGTATATTTATTTTGATTCAAATTCAAATATTTTATGTGTATTTTGGTATCAATAATTTTATAAAAAATGCGTTATTTTATAGGTATTTTGCATCTTAATTTTCATACAAATTTACATTATTTTATTAATATTCTGTGTATATATTTTGATACGATTTTACATTATTCTATTTGTGTTTTGTATATATATTTTTTATACATATTTACATTATTTAATGTGTATTGTATATATATTTCATACAAATTTACGTTATTATATGTGTATTTGTTTATATATTTTCTTTCAAATTTACATTATTTTATGTGTATTTTGTATATGTATTTCAATAGAAATTAACCTAATTTTATGTGTATTTTGTATATTTCTTTTCATACAAATTTTAATTATTTTTGTGTATTTTTGTATATAGTTTTATACAAATTTAGGTTATTTTATGTACTCATTTACATTATTTAATGGGTGTTTTGTATATATATTTTTATCCAAAGTTAATTTATTTTACGTTCATTTTTGGACATATATTTTTATAGAAATTAGCGTTATTTTATATGTATTTGTATATGTTTTCTCATACAAATTTACATTATTTTATTGCTATTTTGTTTATTTAGTTTGATACGAATTACATGATTATATGTGTATTTTGTACATATTTTTTATACGTATTTACATTACTTAATGTGTATTTTGTTTATATATTTTTAAACAAATTTACGTTATTATACGTATTTTTATAAATATTTTGATACAAATTTACATTATTTTATGTATTTTGTATATACATTTCATTTCAAATTTAGCTTATTTTATCTGTATTTTGTATATCTATTTTCATACGATTTTAATTACTTCTGTGTTTTTTTGTATATAGTTTTATACAAATTTACGTTATTTTATGTGTATTTTGTATATTTATTTTTATACAAATACACATTCTTTTATTGGTATTTTGTTTATTTATTTTGATACGAATTTACATTATTTTATGTGTATTTTGTATACATTTTTTTATTCGTATTTACTTCATTTTACGTGTATTTTGTATATATATTTTTATACAAATCTACGTTATTTTATGTGTATTCGTATATATATTTTGAAACAAATTTACATTGTTTTATATGTATTTTGCATATCTATTTCAAACCAGATTTACCTTATTGTATGTGTATTTTGTATATTTATTTTAATACAAATAATTTTTTTATGTGTATTTTTGTATATATATTTAAAAAAAATGCGTTATTTTATGGGTATTTTGCTTCTTTATTTTCATACAAATTTACATTATTTTATTAATATTCTGTGTATTTATTTTGATACGATTTTACATTATTCTATTTGTGTTTTGTATATATTTTTTTATACAAATTTACGTTATTTTAAGTGTATTTGTTTATGTATTTTCATTCAAATTTACAGTATTGTATGTGTATTTTGTATATGTATTTCAATACAAATTTACCTAATTTTATGTGTATTTTGTATATTTATTTTCATACAAATTTAAATTATTTTTGTGTATTTTTGTATATAGTTTTATACAAATTTATGTTATCTTATGTGTATTTTGTATATATATTTTCATACAAATACACATTCTTTCATTGACATTTTGTTTATTTATTTTGACGCGAATTTACATCCTTTCATGTGTATTTTGTATATTTATAAAAAAATGCGTTATTTTATGGGTATTTTGCATCTTTATTTTCATACAAATTTACATTATTTTATTTTCATTCTGTGTATTTATTTTAACACGATTTTACATTATTCTATTTGTGTTTTGAATATATATTTTTTATACATATTTACATTATTTAATGAGTATTTTTTATATATATTTTATACAAATTTATGTTAATTTAAGTGTATTTGTTTATATATTTTCATTCAAATTTACATTATTTTATGTGTATTTTGTATATGTATTTCTTTACAAATTTACCTAATTTTATGTGTATTTTGTATATTTATTTTCATACAAATTTAACTTATTTTTTGGATTTTTATATATAGTTTTATACAAATTTACGTTATTCTATGTGTATTTTGTATATGTTTTTTCATACAAATACACATTCTTTTATTGATATTTTAATTATTTATTTTGACACGAATTTACATTATTTAATGTGTATTTTGTATATATATTTTTATACTTATTTACAACATTTCATGTGTATTTTGTATATATATTTCTATAGAAATCTACGATATTTTATGTGTATTCGTATATATATTTTCAAACAAATCTACATTATTTTATGTGTATTTTGTATATATTTTTCATTATAAATTTGCCTTATTTTAAGTTTATTTTTATATCTATATTCATTCAAATTCAAATCATTTTATGTGTATATATTTATTTGTATTTACGTTATTTTATGTGTATTTTCTATATATATTTTCATTCAAAATTACATTATTTTATCGGTATTTTGTTCATTTATTTCGATACGAATTTAGATTATTTCATGTGTATTTTCTATACATATACATATAGAGTAAATTTCTATGAAAATATATATTCAAAATACATATAAAATTATGTAAATAAGTATAAAAATATATATATCAAATACACCTAAAAAAATGAAAATTCGTATCAAAATAAATAAATAAAATTCCGATAAAAGAACGTATATTTGTAGGAAAATAAATATACAAAATACACATAAAATTACGAAAATTTGAAAAAAATATATACAAAAATACACAAAATTAATTTCAATTTGTATGAAAATAGATATACAAAATACACATATAATTAGTTAAATTTGTATTTAAATACATGTACAAAATTCACATAAAATAATGTAAATTTGTATGAAATGAAAACAAATTCACATAAAATAACGTACATTGGTATAAAATAGATATACAAAATATACATAGAATAATGTAACATCGTATCAAAATAAATACACAGAATATCAATAAAATAATGTAATTTTGTATGAAAATAAAGATGCAAAATACCAATAAAATAAAGCATATTTTTATAAAGATACATATACAAAAATACACATAGAATAGCTAAATTTGTATTAAAATTAATATACAAAATGCACGTACAATAAGGTAAATTTGTATTTAAAAAATATGCAAAATGCACATAAAACAATGTATATTTGTTTCAAAAAATATATACGAATACACATAAAATAACGTATATTTCTATAGAAATATATATACAAAATACACATGAAATGACGTAAATACGTATAAAAATATAGATACACAATACACATTAAATAATGTAAATTCGCATCAAAATAAATGAACAAAATATCAATAAAAGATGGATGAAAATATATATACAAAATACACTTAAAATATTGTAAATTTGAATATTACTCTATACAAAAATACACAAAAAATAATTTAAATTTGTATAAAATATATATACAAAATACATATGAAATTAGGGAAATTTCTATTGAAATACATATACAAAATACACATAAAATAATGTAAATTTGATTAAGAATATATAAACAAATACACTTAAAGGAACGAAAATTTGTATGAAATATACATAGAAAAAACACATTAAATAATGTAAATATGTATAAAAAATTATATACAAAACACAAAAAGAATAATGTAAAATAGTATCAAAATAAATAAACAGAATATTAATAAAATAATGTAAATTTGTATGAAAATAAAGATGCAAAATACCCATAAAACAACGCATTTTTTATGAAAATATATATACCAAAATGCACATAAAATATTTAAATTTGTATTACAATAAATATACAAAATGCACATACAATAAGGTAAATTTGTATTGAAATAGATATGCAAAATACATAATATAACAATGTAAATTTTTTTCAAAATATACATACGAATACACATAAAATAACGTAGATTTCTATAAAATATATATACAAAATACACATAAAATGAAGTAAATACGTATAAGAAAATGTATAAAAAATACACATAAAATAATGTAAGTTCGTATCAAAATAAATAAACTAAATGCCAATAAAAGAATGTTTACTTGTTTAAATATAAATATACAAAATACACATAAAATAACGTAAAATTGTATAAAACTATATACAAAAATAAACAAAAATAATTAAATTTGTATGAAAATAGATATACAAAAGACACATAAAATAAACTAAATTTGAATTTAAATAAATATAGAAAATCCATAAAATAATGTAAATTTGTATCAAAATATATATTCAAATACACATATATTAAAATTAATATACAAAATGCGTATATAATAAGGTAAATTTGTATTGAAAAAATATGCAACATACACGTTTACTCATACAAATTTATATTATTTTATTGGTATTTTGTTTATTTATTTTGATACGAATTACATGATTATATGTGTATTTTGTACATATTTCTTTATACGTATTTACATTATTTAATGTGTATTTTGTTTATATATTTTCATACAAATTTACGTTATTATATTTTGATACAAATTTACTTTATTTCATGTATTTTGTATATATATTTCAATTCAAATTTAGCTTATTTTGTGTGTATTTTGTATATATTTTCATGCAAATTTATTTACTTCTGTGTATTTTTGTATATAGTTTTATATAAATTTACGTTGTATTTTGTATATTTATATTTATACAAATACACATTCTTTTATTGGTATTTTGTTTATTTATTTTGATACGAATTTACATTATTTTATGTGTATTTTGTATACATTTTTTATACGTATTTACTTCATTTTATGTGTATTTTGTATATATATTTTTATAGAAATCTACGTTATTTTATGTGTATTCGTATATATATTTTGAAACAAATTTACATTGTTTTATATGTATTTTGCATATCTATTTCAATACAAATTTACCTTATTGTATGTGTTTTTTGTATATTTATTTTAATACAAATTAAATTTTTTGATGTGTATTTTGGTACATATATTTTTATAAATAAAAAAAATGCGTTATTTTATGGGTATTTTGCTTCTTTATTTTCATACAAATTTACATTATTTTATTAATATTCTGTGTATTTATTTTGATACGATTTTACATTATTCTATTTGTGTTTTGCACATATTTTTTTATACAAATTTACGTTATTTTAAGTGTATTTGTTTATGTATTTTCATTCAAATTTACATTATTTTATATGTATTTTGTGTATGTATTTCAATTCAAATTAACTAATTTTATGTGTATTTTGTATATTTATTTTCATACAAATTTAAAATATTTTTGTTTATTTTTGTATATAGTTTGATACAAATTTAGGTTATTTTATGTGTATTTTGTATATCTATATTCATACAAATACACATTATTTTATTGATATTTTGTTTATTTATTTTGACGCGAATTTTATGTGAATTTTTTTCATTTCATACAAATTTACATTATTTTATGTGTATTTTGTACATGTATTTAAATACAAATTTAACTAATTATATGTGTATTTTGTATATCTATTTTCATACAAATTGAAATTTATTTTTTTGTTTTTTTGTATATATTTTTATTCAAATTTTCGTAATCTTATAAAAATATATATACCAAAAAACACATAAAATATTTAAATTTGCATTGAAATAAATATACAAAATGCACATACAATAAGGTAAATTTGTATTGAAAGAGATTTGCAAAAATACATATAAAACAATGTAAATTTGTTTCAAAATATATATACGAATACAAATAAAAAACGTAGATTTCTATAAAATATATATACAAAATACACATAAAATTAAATAAATACGTATAAAAATGTATACAAAATACACATAAAATAATGTAAATTCAATTAAAATAAATAAATAAAATACCAAGAAAAGCAAGTGTATTTGGATAAATATAAATATACAAAATACACATACAAAATAAACTTAAAATACGGTAGATTTGTAATAAAATATATGTAGAAAATACACATAAAATAATGTAAATTTATATAAAAATATATACAAATACACATAAATACCATGAATTTGTATAAAATATATATTCAAAATAAATATTAAATAATGTAAAAGCGTATAAAAATATATATACAAAGTACATATAAAATAATGTAAATTCGTATAAATATAAATCAACAAAACACCAATAAAATAATATATATTTGAATGAAAATAAATTTACAAAATAAACATAACATAACTAAAATTTGTATTAAAATATATACAAAAATACATAGAAATAATTTGAGTTTGTATGAAAATAGATATACAAAATACACATAAAACTAGGTAAATTTCTTTTGAAATGTATATACAAAATACGCATAAAATATTGTAAATTTGTGTCAAAATATATAAGCATATATTTTCATACAAATTTACGTTATTATATGTGTATTTGTATAAATATTTTGATACAAATTTACTTTATTTCATGTATTTTGTATATATATTTCAATTCAAATTTAGCTTATATCGTGTGTATTTTGTATATATTTTCATACAAATTTAATTACTTCTGTGTATTTTTGTATATAGTTTTATATAAATTTACGTTATTTTATGTGTATTTTATATATTTATATTCATACAAATACACATTCTTTTATTGGTATTTTCTTTATTTATTTTGATACGAATTTACATTATTTTATGTGTATTTTGTATACATTTTTTTATACGTATTTACTTCATTTTATGTGTATTTTGTATATATATTTTTATAGAAATCTACGTTATTTTATGTGTATTCGTATATATATTTTGAAACAAATTTACATTTTTTATATGTATTTTGCATATCTATTACAATACAAATTTACCTTATTGTATGTGTTTTTTGTATATTTATTTTAATACAAATCTAATTTTTTGATGTGTATTTTGGTATATATATTTTTATAAATAAAAAAAATGCGTTATTTTATGGGTATTTTGCTTCTTTATTTTCATGCAAATTTACATTATTTTATTAATATTCTGTGTATTTATTTTGATACGATTTTACGTTATTCTATATGTGTTTTGTACATATTTTTTTATACAAATTTACGTTTTTTTATAAAATTATTGATACCAAAATACACATTTTTTTTTAAAGGAGACAGCTCAAGGCACAAAAAAGTAAACATTAACAAAAAAAGGTAAATTTGTATTAAAATAGATATACAAAATGCATAAAAAATGTAAATAAATAACAAAATACATAATATATACGAATACACATAACGAATACATGAAATAACGATTTCTATAAAATACATATACAAAATACATAACATTAATAAATACGTAAAAAATGTATACAAAATACACATAAAATAATGTAAATTCGTATAAACGTAAATAAACAATATACCAATAAAAGAATGTGTATTTGTGTAAATATAAATATACAAAATGCACATAAAATAACGTAAATTCATATAAAAATATATACATAAAATAACGCAAATTTCTATAAAAATATATGTACAAAAATGAACATAAAATAAATTTGCATAAAAATATATATACAAAACACACATTAGATAATGTAAATGAGTATAAAAATATGTATAGAAAATACCTATGAAATAATCTAAATTCGTATCGAATTAAATTAACAAAATACCAATAAAATAATGTAATTTTGGATGAAAATATATATACAAAATACACATAAAATAACCTAAATACAAATATACACATAAAATATTGTATTTTGTATATACATTTCAATTCAAATTTAGCTTATTTTATCTGTATTTTGTATATCTATTTTCATATGAATTTAATTACTTCTGTGTATTTTTGTATAGTTTTATACAGATTTACGTTATTTTATGTGTATTTTGTATATTTATATTTATACAAATACACAATCTTTTATTGGAATTTTGTTTATTTTTTTATACGAATTTACATTATTTTACGTGTATTATGTATACATTTTCTTATACGTATTTACTTCATTTTATGTGTATATTGTATATATGTTTTTATACAAATCTACGCTATTTTATGTGTATTCGTATATATATTTTGAAACAAATTTACATTGTTTTATATGTATTTTGCATATCTATTTCAATACAGATTTACCTTATTGTATGTGTATTTTGTATATTTATTTTAATACAAATTAATTTTTTCATGTGTATTTTGGTATATATATTTTTATAAAAAATGCGTTATTTAATGGGTATTTTGCATCCTTATTGACATACAAATCTACATTGTTTTATTATAAAATAATATAAATTTGTATGAAAATATATATAAAAATACACATAAAATAACATGAATTTGTATAAAATTTGTTTCAAAATATATACGAATACACACAATAAAATAACGTAAATTTTTATGAAAATGTATATATAAAATACACATAAAATAGTTTAAATAAGTAGAAAAATATATATACAAAATCCATATAAAATAATGTAAATTCGTAAAAAATTAAATACACAAAATTCCAATAAAAGAATGTATATTTGTAGGAAAATATATATACAAAAAATAAATAAAATAACTAAAATTTGTATAAAAATATATACAAAAATACACAAAAATAATTTAAATTTGTTTGAAAATAGATATGCAAAATACACATAAAGTTAGGCAAATTTGTATTGAAATACATATACAGAACTCACATAAAATAATGTAAATTTGTATGAAAATATATAAACAAATACATATAAAATCACGTAAATTTGGATAAAATATATATATACAAAATATACATTAAATATTTTAAATATGTATAAAAATATATTATATTATATATATTTTTATTGATATTTGCGTTATTTATGTGTATTTTGTATATGTTTTCTCATAGAAATTTGCATTATTTTATTGGTATTTTGTCTATTTATTTTGATACGAATTACATGATTATTTGTGTATTTTTTACATTTTTTTATACGTATTTACATTATTTAATGTGTATTTTGTTTATATATTTTTATACAAATTTACGTTATTATGTGTGTATTTGTATAGGTATTTTGATACAAATTTACATTATTTTATGTATTTTGTTTATATATTTCAATTCAAATTTAGCTTATTTTATGTGTATTTTGTATATCTATTTATTTTATTACAAAATCAAATATTTTATGTTTTTTCGTATATATATTTTTATAAAAAATACGTTATTTTATGGGTATTTTGCATCTTAATTTTCATACAAATTTACATTATTTTATTAATATTTTCTGTATTTATTTTGATACGATTTTACATTATTTTATTTGGTTTTTGTATATATTTTTTTATACATATTTACATTATTTAATGTTTTTTTATATATATATATTTCATACAAATTTACGTTATTTTAAGTCTATATGTTTATATATTTTCATTAAAATTTACATTATTTTAAGTGTATTTCGTATATGTATTTCAATACAAATTTACCTATTTTTATGTTTTGTATATTTATTTTCATACAAGTTTAAATTATTTTTGTGTATTTTTGTATAAAGTTTTATACAAATTTAGGTTATTTTAAGTGTAGTTTGTATATCTATTTTCATACAAATACACATTCTTTTCATCATATTTTGTTTATTTATTTTGACACGAATTAACATTATTTAATGTGTATTTTTTTTATATATTTTTATACGTATTTACATTATTTCAAGTGTATTTTGTATATATATATATTTCTATAGAAATCTGCGTTATTTTATGTGTATTCGTATATATATTTTGAGACAAATTTACATTGTTTTTTGTGTATTTTGCATATTTTTTCGATACAAATTTACCTTATTATATGTGCATTTTGTATATTAATTTTAATACAAATTTGATTAATCTATGTGTATTTTTGTATAAGTATTTTAATAAAAATATGCTTTATTTTATGGGTATTTTGCATCTTTATTTTCATACAAATTTACATTATATTATTGATATTCTGTGTATTTATTTTAATATGATTTTACTTTATTCTATGTGTATTTTGTATATATATTTTATATAAAATGTATTTGTTTTCATTTCAAAGAAATCCACATTATTTTATGTGTTTTTTTGTACATGTATTTAAATACAAATTTAAGTAGTTATATGTGTATTTTGTATATCTATTTTGTATGTATATTTTATAAATTTACTCTATTTTATGAGTATTCGTATATATATTTTGATACAAATTTACATTATTGATGTGTATTTTGCATATCTATTTCTATACCAATTTACTTTATTGTACGTGCATTTTGTATATTTATTTTAATACAAATTTATCAATTTTATATGTATTTTTGTATATATATTTATATGCAAATATGCGTTATTATATGGATATTTTGCATCTTTATTTTCATTCAAATTTACATTATTTTATTGATTTATTATATACATTTATACGATTTAACATTATTCTATGTGTATTTTTTATATTTTTATACATATCTACATTATTTAATGTTCATTTTGTATATATATTTTATCCAAATTACATTATTTTATGAGTATTATTTATATATTTTCATACAAATTTACATTATTTTATGTGTTTTTGTATATATTTTCCTACAAATTAATTATTTTAAGTGTATTTTGTATATATATTTTCATAAAAAATACGTTATTTTATGTATATTTTGTATATATTTTGATACAAATTTACATTATTTTATTAATATTCTGTATATATATCTTGATACGATTTTATATTATTCTATTTGTGTTTTGTATATATTTTGTTATACATATTTACATTATTTAATGTGTATTTTGTTTATTTTAAAATAAATTTACGTTATATTATGCGCATCTGTTAAAATATTTTGATACATATTTACATTATTTTATGTATTTTGTATATATATTTCAATACAAATTTAGTTTATTTTATGTATATTTTGTATATCTATTTTCATTTGTATCAAAATAAATAAACAAAATAGCAATAAAATAATGTAAATTTGTATGAGAAAACATATACAAATAACACAAATTTCTATAAAAATATATGTACAAAAATGCACATAAAATAAAGTAAATTTGCAAAAAAATATATATACAAAACACACACTAAATAATGTAAATGCGTACATAAAATAACCTAAATTTGTATAAAACTATATAGAAAAATACACAAAAATAGTTTAAATTTTTGAAAAGAAATATAAAATACACATAAAATTAGGTAAATTTGTATTGAAATACATATACAAAATACACATCAAATAATGTAAATTTGAATGAAAATATATAAACAAATACACTTAAAATAACGTAAATTTGTATAAAATATATATGCAAGATACACATTAAATAATGTAAATGTGTATAAAAAATATATATACAAAAAAAAATAGAATAATGTAAAATCGTATCAAAATAAATACACAGAATATCAATAAAATAATGTAAATTTGTATGAAAATAAAGATACAAAATTCCCAAAAATTATAACATTTTTTATAAAAATATATTTACCAAAATACACATAAAATATTTAAATTTGTATTGAAATAAACATACAAAATGCATATACAGTAGTAAATTTGTATTGAAGAGATATAAAAAAATACATATAAAACAATGTAAATTTGTTTCAAAATATATATACGAATACACATAAAATAAAGTAGATTTCTATAGAAATATATATACAAAAAACATATGAAATTATGAAAATACGTATAAAAATATATATACAAAATACATATCAGATAATGTAAATTCGTGTCGAAATAAATCAACAAAATATCATGAAAAGAATGTGCATTTGTATGAAAATAGATAATAGATAATAAATTTGTATAAAATATATATGCAAGATACACATTAAATAATGTAAATATGTATAAAAAAAGTATATACAAAAAACAAATAGAATAATGTAACATCGTATCAAAATAAATACACCGAATATTAATAAAATAATGTAAATTTGTATGAAAATAAAGATGCAAAATTCCCATAAAATAGCGCATTTCTTATAAAAATGTATATACCAAAATACCATAAAATATTTAAATTTGCATTGAAATAAATATACAAAATGCACATACAAAAAGTAAATTTGTATTGAAAGAGATATGCAAAAATACATATAAAACAATGTAAATTTGTTTCAAAATATATATACGAATACAAATAAAAAAACGTAGATTTCTATAAAAATATATATACAAAATACACATAAAATTAAGTAAATACGAATAAAAAAATGTATACAAAATACATAAAATAATGTAATTTCGAATTAAAATAAATGTAAATTTGAATGAAAATATATAAACAAATACACTTAAAATAACGTAAATTTATATAAAATATATATGCAAGATACACATTAAATAATGTAAATGTATAAAAATATATACAAAAACAAATAGAATAATGTAAAATCGTATCAAAATAAATACACAGAATATCAATAAAATAATGTAAATTTGTATGAAAATAAAGATGCAAAATTCCTAAAATTATCGCATTTTTTATAAAAATACATATACCAAAATACACATAAAATATTTAAATTTGTATTGAAATAAATATACAAAATGCATATACAGTAAGGTAAATTTGTATTGAAAGAGATATTCAAAAATACATATAAAACAATGTAAATTTGTTTCAAAATATATATACGAATACACATAAAATAAAGTAGATTTCTATAGAAATATATATACAAAATACATATGAAATTATGTAAATACGTATAAAAATATATATACAAAATACATATCAAATAATGTAAATTTTTGTATATGTATTTTTATAAAAATATGCTTTATTTTATGGGTATTTTGCATCTTTATTTTCATACAAATTTACGTTATTTTATTGATATTCTGCTCATTCATTTTGATACGATTTTACATTATTCTATTTGTTTTTTGTATATATTTTTCATACAAATTTACGTTATTTTATGTGTATTTGTTTATATATTTTTACACAAATTTACAATATTTTATGGGTATTTTGTATATATATTTCAAAAGAAATTTACCTAGTTTTATGTGTATTTTGAATATCTATTTTCATACAAACTCAAATTATTTATATCTATTTTTGTATATATTTCAATACAAATTTTAGTTATGTTATGTGTATTTTGTAAATCTATTTTCATTCAAATATATATTATTTTATTGGTATTACGTTGATTTATATTGATACGAATTTACATTATTTTATATGTACTTTTTATATATATTTTTATACGCATTTATATTATTTAATATTTATTTTGAATGTATAATTTTATACAAATTCATGGTATTTTATGTGTATTTGTATATATATTTTCATATAAATTTACATTATTTTATGTGTATTTTGTACATATATTTCATTACAAATTTACCTTATTTTATGTTTATTTTGTATGTGTATTTTGTACATTTATATCTATATACGTTTACTCATACAAATTTATATTATTTTATTAGTATTTTGTTTATTTATTTTGATACGAATTACATGATTATATGTGTATTTTGTACACATTTTTTTTATACGTATTTACATTATTTAATGTGTATTTTGTTTATATATTTTCATACAAATTTACGTTATTATATGTGTATTTGTATAAATATTTTTATACAAATTTACTTTATTTCATGTATTTTGTATATATATTTCAATTCAAATTTAGCTTATTTTGTGTGTATTTTGTATATATTTTCATACAAATTTAATTACTTCTGTGTATTTTTGTATATAGTTTTATATAAATTTACGTTATTTTATGTGTATTTTGTATATTTATATTCATACAAATACACATTCTTTTATTGGTATTTTGTTTATTTATTTTGATACGAATTTACATTATTTTATGATATATATTTTATCCAAAATTACATTATTTTATGTGTATTTGTTTATATATTTTCATACATATATACATTATTTTATGTGTTTTTTGTATATATATTTTTCTACGTATTTAAATTATTTTATGTGTATTTTGTATATACATTTTCATAAAAAAAATACGTTATTTTATTGTGTGTATAAGTATATATTTTGATACAAATTTTATACAAATTCATGTTATTTAATGTGTATTTGTATATATATTTTCATACAAATTTATATTATTTTATGTGTATTTTTTCATATATTTCATTACAAATTTACCTTTTTTTATGTTTATTTTGTATATTTATTTCATTCAATTTTAAATTATTTTATGTGTATATTTGTATTTGTATTTAGGTTATTTTATGTGTATTTTGTATATCTATTTTCATCCAAAATTACATTATTTTATTGGTATTTCGATACGAATTTAGATTATTTCATAGGTATTTTGTATACATATTTTTATACTCATTTACATTATCTAATGTGTGTATTGTATATATATTTTTATGCAAGTTTATTTAATGTTCATTTTTGTACATTTATTTTTATAGAAATTTGCGTTATTTTATGTATATAGTTTTATATAAATTTACATTATTTTATGTGCATTTTTTATATTTATATTTATACAAATACACATTCTTTTATTGGTATATTGTTTATTTACATTTATACGAGTTTACATTATTTTGTGTATTTTGTATACATTTTTTTATACGTATTTACATAATTTTATGTGTATTTTGTATATGTATTTTTATAGAAATCTACGTTATTTAATGTGTATTCGTATATATATATTTTGAAACAAATTTACATTATTGTATAAGTATTTTGCATATCTATTTCAATACAAATTTACCTTATTGTATGTGTATTTTTTATATTTATTTTAATACAAGTTCAAATATTTTATGTGTATTTTGGTATCAATAATTTTATAAAAAATGCGTTATTTTATAGGTATTTTGCATCTTAATTTTCATTTTATATATACGCTTTTACATTATTTAATATTTATTTTAATATATATTTTTATACAGATTCATGGTATTTTATGTGTATTTGTATATATATTTTCACATAAATTTACATTATTTTATGTGTATTTTGTACATATATTTATTACAAATCTACCTTATTTTAAGTTTATTTTGTATGTGTATTTAGTATATTTATATTTATCCAAATACACATTCTTTTATTGGTATTTTGTTTATTTATTTTAATTCGAATTTACATTATTTTATGTGTATTTTGTATATATATTTTTATAGAAATCTACGTTTTTTTTATTTGTATTCGTATATATATTTTGAAACATATTTACATTGTTTTATATGTATTTTTGCATATCTCTTTCAATACAAATTTACCTTATTGTATGTGCATTTTGTATAATTATTTCCATACAAATTTAAATATATTATGTGTATTTTGGTATATATATTTTTATAAGAAATGCGCTATTTTATGGGAATATTGCATCTTTATTTTCATACAAATTTACATTATTTTATTAATATTAGGTGTATTTATTTTGATACGATTTTACATTATTCTATTTGTTTTTTGTATATATTTTTTTATACATATTTACATTATTTAATGTGTAACTTGCATATATATTTTATACAAATTTATAATCTATTATCTATTTTCATACAAATACACATTCTTTTCATGATATTTTGTTTATTTATTTTGACACGAATTTACATTATTTGATATGTATTTTGTATATATATTTTTATACGTATTTATATAATTTCATATGTATTTTGTATATATATTTCTATATAAATCTACTTTATTTTATGTGTATTCGTATATATATTTTGAAACACATTTACATTGTTTTATATGTATTTTTGAATATCTCTTCAATACAAATTTACCTTACTGTATGTGCATTTTGTATATTTATTTCAATACAAATTTAAATATTTTATGTGTATTTTGGTATATATATTTTTATGAAAAATGCGATAATTTTTGGGAATTTTGCATCTTTATTTTCATACAAATTTACATTATTTTATTGATATTCTGTGTATTTATTTTGATACGATTTTACATTATTCTATTTGTTTTTTGTATATATTTTTTTATACACATTTACATTATTTAATGTGTATTTGAATATATATTTTATACAAATTTACGTTATTTTAAGTGTATTTGTTTATATATTTTCAGTCAAATTTACATTATTTGATGTGTATTTTGTATATGTATTTCCATACAAATTTACCTAATTTTATGTGTATTTTGTATATTTCTTTGCAAACAAATTTAAATTATTTTTGTGTATTTTTGTATATAGTTTTATACAAATTTAGGTTATTTTATGTACGCATTTACATTATTTAGTGTGTGTTTTGTATATATATTTTTATGCTAATTTACTTTATTTTATGTGCATTTTTGTACATATATTTTTATAGAAATTTACGTTATTTGTATATTTTTTCTCATACAAATTTACATTATTTTATTGCTATTTTGTTTATTTATTTTGATACGAATTACATGATTATATGTGTATTTTGTACATATTTTTTATACGTATTTATATTACTTAATGTGTATTTTGTTTATATATTTTTAAACAAATCTACGTTATTATATGTGTTTGTATAAATATTTTGATACAGATTTACATTTTTTGATGTATTTTGTATGTACATTTCAATTCAAATTTAGCTTATTTTAGCTGTATTTTGTATTCATATTTTCACAAATTTAATAACTTCATGTGTATTTTTATATATAGTTTTATACAAATTTACGATATTTTATGTGTATTTTGTATATTTATATTTATACAAATACACTTTCTTTTACTGGTATTTTGTTTATTTATTTTGATACGATTTTTATGTGTATTTTGTATTCATTTTTTTATACGTATTTACTTCATTTTATGTGTATTTTGTATATATTTTTATAGAAATCAACGTTGTTTTATGTGTATTCGTATATATATTTTGAAACAAATTTACATTGTTTTACATGTATTTTGCATATCTATTTCAATACAAATTTACCTTACAGTATGTGCATTTTTTTATATTTATTTTAATACAAATTCTAATATTTTATGTGTATTTTGGTATATATATTTTTATTAAAAATGCGTTATTTTATGGCTATTTTGCATCTTTATTTTCATACAAATTTACATTATTTTATTAATATTCTGTGTATTTATTTTGATACGATTTTACATTATTCTATTTGTGTTTTGTATATATTTTTTTATACATATTTAGATTATTTAATTAGTATTTTGTATATATATTTGATACAAATTTACGTTATTTTAAGTGTATATGTTTATATATTTTCATTCAAACTTCCATTATTTTATATGTATTTTGTATATGTATTTCAATACAAATTTACCTAATTTTATGTGTATTTTGTATATTTATTTTCATACAAATTTAAATTATTTTTGTGTATTTTTGTATATAGTTTTATACAAACTTAGGTTATTTTATGAGTATTTTGTATATCTATTTTCATACAAATACACATTCTTTTATTGATATTTTGTTTATTTATTTTGACGAGAATTTAAATTATTTAATGTGTATTTTTATACGTATTTACATCATTTCATGTGTATTTTGTACATATATTTCTATAGAAATCTACGTTATATTATGTGTATTCGTATATAGATTTTTAAACAAATTTACACTTTTATGTGTGTTTTGCATATTTTTTCAATACAAATTTACCTTATTGTATATTCATTTTGTAATTAATTTTAATACAAATTTAATTATTCTATGTGTATTTTTGTATATGTATTTTTATAAAAATATGCTTTATTTTATGGGTATTTTGCATCTTTATTTTCATACAAATTTACGTTAATTTATTGATATTCTGCTCATTCATTTTGATACGATTTGACATTATTCTATGTGTATTTTGTAAAAAAATTTCAAACAAATTTACGTTATTTTATGTGTATTTGTTTATATATTTTGACACAAATTTACAATATTTTATGGGTATTTTGTATATATATTTCAAAGAAATTTACCTAGTTGTATGTGTATTTTGAATATCTATTTTCATACAAACTCAAATTATTTTTATGTATTTTTGTATATATTTCAATACAAATTTTAGTTATGTTATGTGTATTTTGTAAATCTATTTTCATTCAAATATATATTATTTTATTGGTGTTTTGTTGATTTATATTGATACGAATTTACATTATTTTATATGTACTTTTTATATATATTTTTATACGCATTTACATTATTTAATATTTATTTTGAATATATAATTTTATACAAATTCATGGTATTTTATGTGTATTTGTATAGATATTTTCATATAAATTTACATTATTTTATGTGTGTTTTGTATATATATTTCATTACAAATTTACCTTATTTTATGTTTATTTGGATGTGTATTTTGTACATTTATATTTATACACGTTTACTCATACAAATTTATATTATTTTATTAGTATTTTGTTTATTTATTTTGATACGAATTACATGATTATATGTGTATTTTGTACACATTTTTTTGATACGTATTTATATTATTTAATGTGTATTTTGTTTATATATTTTCATACAAATTTACGTTATTATATGTGTATTTGAATAAATATTTTTATACCAATTTACTTTATTTCATGTATTTTGTATATATTTCAATTCAAATTTAGCTTATTTTGTGTGTGTTTTGTATATATTTTCATACAAATTTAATTACTTCTGTGTATTTTTGTATATAGTTCTATATAAATTTACGTTATTTTATGTGTATTTTGTATATTTATATTTATACAAATACACATTCTTTTATTGCTATTTTGTTTATTTATTTTGATACGAATTTACATTATTTTATGTGTATTTTGTATACATTTTTTATACGTATTTACTTCATTTTATGTGTATTTTCTATATATATTTTCATAGAAATCTACGTTATTTTATGTGTATTTGTATACATATTTAGAAACAAATTTACATTGCTTTATATGTATTTTGCATATCTATTTCAATACAAATTTACCTTATTGTACATATAAAACAATGTAAATTTGTTTCAAAATATATGTACGAATACACATAAAATAACGTAGATTTCTATAAAAATATATATAAAATACACATAAAATTAAGTAAATACGTATAAAAAAAATGTAAACAAAATACATAAAATGATGTAAATTGAAAAAATAAATAAACAAAATACCAATAAAAGAATGTATTTTATAAATATAAATGTACAAAATACTCATACAAAATGAAAAAAAAAACGGTAAATTTGAAATGAAATATATGTACAAAACACACATAAAATAATGTAAATTTATATGAAAATATATATACAAATACACATAAAATACCATGAATTTGTATAAAATTATATACTCAAATTAATATTAAATAATGTAAATGCGTATAAAAATATATATACAAAGTACATATAAAATAATGTAAATTCGTATCAATATAAATCAACAAAATACCAATCAAATAATATATATTTGAATGAAAATAGATTTACAAAATACACATACCCTAACTAAAATTTGTTTTGAAATATATACAAAAATACATAAAAATAATTTGAGTTTGAATGAAAATAGATATTCAAAATACACATATAACTAGGTAAATTTCTTTTGAAATATTTATACAAAATACCCATAAAATATTGTAAATTTTTGTCAAAATATATAAACAAATACACATAAAATAACGTAAATTTGTATGAAAAATATATACAAAATACACATAGAATAATGTCAAATCGTATCAAAATGAATGAGCAGAATATCAATAAAATAACGTAAATTTGTATGAAAATAAAGATGCAAAATACCCATAAAATAAAGCATATTTTTATAAAAATACATATAGAAAAATACACATAGAATAATTAAATTTGTATTAAAATTAATATACAAAATGCATATACAATAAATTTAAATTTGATTATATTAAATGAAATAAATATACAAAATAAACATAAAATTAGGTAAATTTGTAATAAAATATATGTAAGAATACACATAAAATAATATAAATTTGTATGAAAATATATATACAAATACACATAAAATAACATGAATTTGTATAAAATGTTTCAAAATATATACGAATACACACAATAAAATAACGTAAATTTTTATGAAAATGTATATATAAAATACACATAAAATAGTTTAAATACGTAGAAAAATATATATACAAAATACACATAAAATAATGTAAATTCGTAAAAAATTAAATACAGAAAATTCCAATAAAAGAATGTATATTTGTAGGAAAATATATATACAAAAAACAAATAAAATAACTAAAATTTGTATAAAAATATATAAAATATACACAAAAATAATTTAAATTAGTTTGAAAATAGATATGCAAAATACACATAAAGTTAGGCAAATTTGTATTGAAATACATATACAAAACTCACATAAAATAATGTAAATTTGTATGAAAATATATAAACAAATACATATAAAATCACGTAAATTTGGATAAAATATATATATACAAAATATACATTAAATATTTTAAATATGTATAAAAATATATTATATTATATATATTTTTATTGATATTTGCGTTATTTATGTGTATTTTGTATTTGTTTTCTCATAGAAATTTACATTATTTTATTGGTATTTTGTCTATTTATTTTGATACGAATTACATGATTATTTGTGTATTTTTTACATTTTTTTATACGTACTTACATTATTTAATGTGTATTTTGTTTATATATTTTTGTACAAATTGACGTTATTATATGTGTATTTGTATAGGTATTTTGATACAAATTTACATTATTTTATGTATTTTGTATATATATTTCAATTCAAATTTAGCTTATTTTATGTGTATTTTGTATATCTATTTATTTTAATACAAAATCAAATATTTTATGTTTTTTCGTATTTATATTTTTATAAAAAATGCGTTATTTTATGGGTATTTTGCATCTTAATTTTCATACATATTTACATTATTTTATTAATATTTTCTGTATTTATTTTGATACGATTTTACATTATTTTATTTGTGTTTTGGATATATTTTTATATACATATTTACATTATTTAATGTTTTTTTTGTATATATATTTGATACAAATTTACGTTATTTTAAGTCTATATGTTTATATATTTTCATTCAAATTTACATTATTTGATGTGTATTTTGTATATGTATTTCAATACAAATTTACCTATTTTTATATGTTTTTTGTATATTTATTTTCATACAAGTTTAACTTATTTTTGTGTATTTTTGTATTAGTTTTATACAAATTTAGGTTATTTCATGTGTATTTTGTATATCTATTTTCATACAAATACACATTCTTTTCATGATATTTTGTTTATTTATTTTGACACGAATTAACATTATTTAATGTGTAGTTTGTATATATATTTTTATACGTATTTACATTATTTCAAGTGTATTTTGTATAAATATTTTTATAGAAATCTGCGTTATTTTATGTGTATTCGTATATATATTTTGAAACAAAATTACATTATTTTATGTGTATTTTGCATATTTTTTAAATACAAATTTACCTTATTGTATGTGCATTTTGTATATTAATTTTAATACAAATTTGATTAATCTATGTGTATTTTTGTATATGTATTTTTATAAAAATATGCTTTATTTTATGGGTATTTTGCATCTTTATTTTCATACAAATTTACATTATTTTATTGATATTCTGTGTATTTATTTTGATATGATTTTACATTATTCTATGTGTATTTTGTATATATATTTTATATAAAATGTATTTGTTTTCATTTCATACAAATCTACATTATTTTATGTGTTTTTTGTACATGTATTTAAATACAAATTTAACTAGTTATACGTGTATTTTGTATATCTATTTTGTATGTATATTTTCATAGAAATTTTCTCTATTTTATGAGTATTCGTATATATATTTTGATACAAATTTACATTATTAATGTGTATTTTGCATATCTATTTCAATACAAATTTACTTTATTGTACGTTCATTTTGTATATTTATTTTAATACAAATTTAATTATTTTATATGTATTTTTGTATATATATTTTTATGCAAAAATGTGTTATTATATGGATATTTTGCATCTTTATTTTCATACAAATTTACACTATTTTATTGATATTCTCTTTATTTATTTTGATACGATTTAACATTTTTCTATGTGTTTTTTGTATATATTTTTTTATATATATATTCACATTATTTAATGTTAATTTTGTATATATTTTTCATCCAAATTTACATTATTTTATGTGTATTTGTTTATATATTTTCATATATATTTACACTATTTTATGTGTTTTTTGTATATATATTTTTCTACGTATTTAAATTATTTTATGTGTATTTTGTATATACATTTTCATAAAAATATTACGTTATTTTATTGTGTGTATAAGTATATATTTTGATACAAAGTTTTTACAAATTCATGTTATTTAATGTGTATTTGTATATATATTGTCATACAAATTTATATTATTTTATGTTCATTTTTTCATATATTTCATTACAAATTTACCTTATTTTATGTTTATTTTGTATATTTATTTCATTCATTTTTAAATTATTTTATGTGTATATTTGTATTTGTATTTACGTTATTTTATATGTATTTTGTATGTATATTTTCATCCAAAATTACATTATTTTATTGATATTTCTTAATTTAATTCGATACGACTTTAGATTATTTCATAGGTATTTTGTATACATATTTTTATACTCATTTACATTATCTAATGTGTGTTTTGTATATATATTTTTATGCAAATTTATCTAATGTTCATTTTTGTACATATATTTTTATAGAAATTTGCGTTATTTTATGTATATAGTTTTATATAAATTTACGTTATTTTATGTGCATTTTGTATATTTATATTTATACAAATACACATTCTTTTATTGGTATATTATTTATTTACATTTATACGAATTTACATTCTCTTATGTGTATTTTGTATACATTTTTTTATACGTATTTACTTAATTATATGTGTATTATGTAATGTATTTTTATAGAAATCTACTTTATTTTATGTGTATTCGTATATATATTTTAAAACAAATTTACATTATTTTATATGTATTTTCCATATCTATTTCAATACAAATTTACCTTATTTTATGTGCATTTTGTATATTTATTTTAATAAAAGTTCAAATATTTTATGTGTATTTTGGTATCAATAATTTTATAAAAAAATGCGTTATTTTATAGGTATTTTGCATCTTAATTTTCATTTTATATGTACTTTGTATATATATTTTTATACGCTCTTACATTATTTAATATTTATTTTGAATATATATTTTTATACAAATTCATGGAATTTTATGTGTCTTTGTATATATATTTTCATATAAATTTACATTATTGTATGTGTATTTTGTACATATATTTTATTACAAATCTACCTTATTTAATGTTTATTTTGTATGTGTATTTAGTACATTTATATTTATCCAAATACACATTCTTTTATTGGTATTTTGTTTATCTATTTTAATTCGAATTTACATTATTTTATGTGTATTTTGAATACATTTTTTATACGTATTTACTTAATTTTATGTGTATTTTGTATATATATTTTTATAGAAATCTACGTTTTTTTATTTGTATTCGTATATATATTTTGAAACAAATGTACATTGAATTTTTGCATATCTCTTTCAATACAAATTTATCTTATCGTATATTCATTTTGTATATTTATTTCAATACAAATTTAAAAATTTTATGTGTATTTTGGTATATATATTTTTATAAGAAATGCGCTATTTTATAAGAATTATGCATCTTTATTTTCATACAAATTTACATTATTTTATTAATATTCGATGTATTTATTTTGATACGATTTTACATTATTCTATTTGTTTTTTGTATATACTTTTTTATACATATTTACATTATTTAATGTGTAACTTGCATATATATTTTATACAAATGTATTATCTATTATCTATTTTCATACAAATACACATTTTTTTCATGATATTTTGTTTATTTATTTTGACACGAATTTACATTATTTGATATGTATTTTGTATATATATATTTTTATACATATTTACATAATTTCATATGTATTTTGCATATATATATTTAATAGATATTCAAATTACACATAAAATAAGTTAAATTTGTATCAAACTATATACAAAAATACACAAAAATATTTTAAATTTGTATGAAAATAAAAATACAAAATACACATAAAATTAGATAAATTTGTATGGAAATACATATACAAAATACACATAAAATAATGTAAATTTGAATGAAAATACATAAACAAATACACTTAAAATAACTTAAATTTGTATAAAAAAATATATACAAAACACAAATAGAATAATATAAAATCGTATCAAAATAAATACACAGAATATTAACAAAATAATGTAAATTTGTATGAAAATAAAGAGGCAAAATACCCATAAAATAACGCATTTTTTTATTAAAAAAATATATATACCAAAATACACATAAAAAAATTAGATTTGTATTAAAATAAATATATAAAAAACACATACAATAAGGTAAATTTGTATTGAAATAGATACGCAAAATACATATAAAGCAATGTAAATTTGTTTCAAAATATGTATACGAATACACATAAAATAACGTACATTTCTATATATATATATATATATATATATATATATATATATATATATATATATATATATATATATATATATATATATATATATATATATATATATATATATATATATATATATATATATATATATATATATATATATATATATATATATATATATACATAAGTAAATATATATATAAAATGTATACAAAATACATATAAAATAATGTAAATTCGTATCAAAATAAATAAACAAAATACCAATAAAAGAATGTGTATTTTTATAAATATAAATATACAAAATACACATAAAATAACGTAAATTTATATAAAACTATATACATAAATACACAGAAGTAATTAAATTTGTATGAAAATATATACAAAATACACACAAAATATGCTAAATTTGAATTGAAATATATATTCAAAATACATGAAATAAAGTAAATTTGTATCAAAATATTTATACAAATACACATATAATAACGAAAATTTGTATGAAAATATATAAACAAAATACACATTAAATAATGTAAATACGTATAAAAAAATGTGTACAAAATACACATATAATCATGTAATTCGTATCAAAATAAATAAACAAAATACCAATAAAATAATATAAATTTGTATGAGTAAACGTGTATGTTGCATATTTTTTCAATACAAATTTACCTTATTATATACGCATTTTGTATATTAATTTTAATACAAATTTAATTATTCGATATGTATTTTTGTATCTGTATTTTTATAAACATATTCTTAATTTTTTGGGTATTTTGCATCTTTAATTTCATACAAATATACATTATTTTATTGATATTCTGCTCATTCATTTTGATACGAATTGACATTATTCTGTGTGTATTTTGTATATATTTTTCATACAAATTTACGTTATTTTATGTGTATTTGTATATATATTTTGACACAAATTTACAATATTTTATGGCTATTTTGTATATACATTTCAAAAGAAATTTACCTAGTTTTATGTGTATTTTGTATATCTATTTTCATACAAACTCAAATTATTTCTATGTATTTTTGTATATATTTTAATACAAATTTTAGTTATGTTATGTGCATTTTGTAAATTTATTTTCATTCATATATATATATATATATATATATATATATATATATATATATATATATATATATATATATATATATATATATATATATATATATATATATATATATATATATATATATATATATATATTATTTTATTGGTGTTTTGTTGATTTTTATTGATACGAATTTACATTATTTTATATGTACTTTGTATATATATTTTTATACGCTTTTACATTATTTAATATTTATTTTGAATATATATTTTTAAACAAATTCATGGTATTTTATGTGTATTTGTGTATATATTTTCATATAAAATTACATTATTTTATGTGTATTTTGTACATATATTTTATTACAAATCTACCTTATTTTATGTTTATTTTATATATGTATTTTGTATATTTATATTTACCCAAATACACATTCTTTTATTGGTATTTTGTTTATTTATTTTAAATCGAGTTTACATTATTTTATGTGTATTTTGTATACATTTTTTTATACGTATTTACTTAATTTTATGTGTATTTTGTATATATATTTTTATAGAAATCTACGTTTTTTTTTATTTGTATTCGAATATATATTTTGAAACAAATTTACATTATTTTATATGTATTTTTGCATATCTCTTTCAATACAAATTTACCTTATTGTATGTGCATTTTTTATATTTAGTTCAATACAAATTTAAATATTTTATGTGTATTTTGGTATATATATTTTTATAAGAAATTCGCTATTTTATGGGAATTTTGCATCTTTATTTTCATACAAATTTACATTATTTTATTAATATTCGGTGTATTTATTTTGATACGATTTCACATTATTCTATTCATTCTTTTCATGATATTTTCTTTATTTATTTTGACAGGAAGTTACCTAGATATGTATTTTGTATATATATTTTTAAACGTATTTACATAATTTCATGTGTATTTTGTATATATATTTCTATAGAAATCTACGTTCTTTTATGTGTATTCGTATATATATTTTGAAACAAATTTACACTGTTTTATATGTATTTTTGAATATCTCTTTCAATACATATTTACCTTACTGTATATGCATTTTGTATATTTATTTCAATACAAATTTAAATATTTTATATGTATTTTGGTATATATATATTTTTAAAAAATGCGCTATTTTATGGGAATTTTGCATCTTTCTTTTCATACAAATTTACATTATTTTATTGATATTCTGTGTATTTATATTGATAGGATTTTACATTATTCTATTTCTTTTTTGTATATATTTTTTTTATACACATTTACATTATTTAAAGTGTATCTTGCATATATATTTTATACAAATTTACGTTATTTTAAGTGTATTTGTTTATATATTTTCATTCAAATTTCCATTATTCTATGTGTATTTTGTATATGTATTTCAATACAAATTTACCTAATTTTACGTGTATTTTGTATATTTCTTTTCATACAAATTTTAATTTTTTTTGTGTATTTTTGTATTTAGTTTTATACAAATTTAGGTTATTTTATGTACGCATTTACTTTATTTAATGTGTGTTTTGTATATATATATTTTTATGCAAATTTACTTTATTTTATGTGCATTTTTGTACATATATTTTTTTAGAAATTTGCGTTAATTTATGTGTATTTGTATATGTTTTATCATACAAATTTACATTATTTTATTGCTATTTTGTTTATTTATTTTGATACGAATGAAAATACATATACAAAATATACATAAAATAAACTAAATTTGTATTGAAATATATATACAAAATACATAAAATAATGTTAATTTGTTTCAAAATATTTTAACAGATGCGCATAAAATAACGTAAATTTGTTTTAAAATATACAAATACACATTAAATAATGTAAATATGAATAAAAAAATATATACAAAACACAAATAGAATAATGTAAAATCGTATCAAAATAAATACACAGAATATTAATTAAACAATGTAAATTTGTATGAAAATAAAGATGCAAAATACTCATTAAAGAACGCATTTTTTATAAAAATATATATACCAAAATACACATGAAAAAATTAATTTGTATTAAAATAAATATACAAAATACAAATACAATAAGGTAAATCTGTATTGAAATAGATATGCAAAATACATATAAAACAATGTAAATTTGTTTCAAAATATATACGAATACTCATAAAATAACGTAGATTTTGTATAAAATATATATTCAAATACACATAAAATAATGAATACGTATAAAATGTATACAAAATACACATAATAATAAATTGTATCAAAATAAATAAACAAAATACCAATAAAAGAATGTGTATTTGTATAAATATACAAAATACATAAAATAACGTAAATTTGTATAAAACTATACAAAAATACACAGAAGTAATTAAATTCGTATGAAAATAGATATACAAAATACAGATAAAATAAGCTAAATTTGAATTGAAATGTATATACAAAATACAATATTTTATGTGTATATTTGTATTTGTATTTAGGTTATTTTATGTGTTTTTTGTATATATATTTTCATCCAAAATTACATTATTTTATTGGTATTTTCTTAATTTAAATCGATACGAATTTAGCTTATTTTATAGGTATTTTCTATACATATTTTTATACTCATTTACATTATTTAATGTGTGTTTTGTATATATATTTTTATGCAAATTTATTTTATGCTCATTTTTGTACATATATTTTTATAGAAATTTGCGTTATTTTATGTATATAGTTTTATATAAGTTTACGTTATTTTATGTGCATTTTGTATATATATATTTATACAAATACACATTCTTTTCTTGTTTTTTTGTTTATTTACATTTATACGAATTTACATTATTTTATGTGAATTTTGTATACAGTTTTTTTATACGTATTTACTTAATTTTATATGTATATTGTATATGTATTTTTATAGAAATCTACGTTATTTTATGTGTGTTCGTATATATATTTTAAAACAAATTTACATTATTTTACATGTATTTTGCATATCTGTTTCAATACAAATTTACCCTATTGTATGTGCATTTTGTATATTTATTTTAATACAAATTGAAATATTTTATGTGTAATTTGGTATCAATAATTATAAAAAAACACGTAAATTTGTATAAAAAAATATGTACAAAACACAAATAGAATAATGTAAAATCGTATCAAAATAAGTACACAGAATATGAATAAAATAATGTAAATTTGTATGAAAATCAAGAAGCAAAATACCCATAAAATAACGCATTTTTTTATTTATAAAAATATATATACCAGAATACACATAAAAAAATTAAATTTGTATTAAAATAAATATACAAAAAATACATACAATAAGGTAAATTTGTATTGAAATAGATATGCAAAATACATATAAAACAATGTAAATTTGTTTCAAAATATATAAACGAATACACATAAAATAACGTAGATTTCTATAAAAATATATATACAAAATACACATAAAATGAAGCAAATACGTATAAAAAAATGTATACAAAATACTCATAAAATAATGTAAATTCGTATCAAAATAAATAAACAAAATACCAATCAAAGAATGTGTATTTGTATAAATATAAATATACAAAATACACATAAAATAACGTAAATTTATATAAAACTATATACAAAAATACACAGAAGTAATTAAATTTGTATGAAAATATATACAAAATACACACAAGATAAGCTAAATTTAAATTGAAATATATATACAAAATAGACATATTTTGCATATCTATTTTCAAACAAATTTAAATTATTTTTGTGTATTTTTGTATAGATTTATTTTTGTTATACATAGAATAATGTAAAATCATATCAAAATAAGTACACAGAATATCAATAAAATAATTTAAATTTGTATGAAAATAAAGATGCAAAATACCCATAAGATAAAGCATTTTTTTTTTAAAAAATACATATACAAAAATACACATAGAATAATTAAATTTGTATTAAAATTAATATACAAAATGCACACATACAAAAAGGTAAATTTGTATTGAAAAAAAAAACGCAAAATTCAAATAAAACAGAGTAATTTGTTTCAAAATATATATACGAATTCACATAAAATAACGTGTATATTGTATATCTATTTTCATACAAATACACATTCTTTTATTAATATTTTGTTTATTTATTTTGACGCGAGTTTACATTATTTAATGTGTATTTTATATATAAATTTTTATACGTGTTTACATCATTTGATGTGTATTTTGTATATATATTTCTATAGAAATCTACGTTGATTTATTAGTATTCGTATATAGATTTTGAAATAAATTTACTCTGTTTTATGTGTATTTTGCATATTTTTTTAATACAAATTTACCTTATTGTATATGCATTTTGTATATTAATTTTAATACAAATTTAATTATGCTATGTGTATTTTTGTATATGTATTTTTATAAAAATATGCTTTATTTTATGGGTATTTTGCATTTTTATTTTCATACAAATTTACATTATTTTATTTATATTCTGTTTTTTTTTTAAACAATTTTACATTATTCTATGTGTATTTTGTATATCTATTTTTATACGTATTTACTTAATTTTATGTGTATTTTGTATATATATTTTTATAGAAATCTACGTTATTTTATGTGTATTCGTATATATATTTTGAAACAAATTTACATTGTTTTATATGTATTTTTGCATATCTCTTTCAATACAAGTTTACCTTATTGTATGTGCATTTTGTATATTTATTTCAATACCAATTTAAATATTTTATGTGTATTTTGGTATATATATTTTTATGAGAAATGCGCTATTTGATGCGAATTTTGCATCTTTATTTTCATACAAATTTACATTATTTTATTAATATTCGGTGTATTTATTTTGTTACGATTTCACATTATTCTATTTGTTTTTTGTATATATTTTTTTATACATATTCACATTATGTAATGTGTATCTTGCATATATATTTCATACAAATTTATTATCTATTATTTATTTTCATGCAAATAGACATTCTTTTCATGATATTTTGTTTATTTATTTTGACACGAATTTACCTAGATATGTATTTTGTATATATATTTTTATACGTATTTACACAATTTCATGTGTATTTTGTATATATATTTCTATAGAAATCTACGTTATTTTATGTGTATTCGTATATATATTTTGAAACAAATTAACTTTGTTTTATATTTATTTTTGAATATCTCTTTCAATACATATTTACCTTACTGTATATGCATTTTGTATATTTATTTCAATACAAATTTAAATATTTTATGTGTATTTTGGTATATATATATTTTTTTAAAAAAATGCGCTATTTTATGGGAATTTTGCATCTTTCTTTTCATACAAATTTACATTATTTTATTGATATTCTGTGTATTTATATTGATAGGATTTTACATTATTCTATTTCTTTTTTGTAAATATTTTTTTATACACTTTTACATTATTTAATGTGTATCTTTCATATATATTTTATACAAATTTACGTTATTTTAAGTGTATATGTTTATATATTTTCATTCAAATTTACATTATTTTATGTGTATTTTGTATATGTATTTCAATACAAATTTACCTAATTTTATGTGTATTTTGTATATTTCTTTTCATACAAATTTTTAATTTTTTTGTGTTTTTTTGTATATAGTTTTATACAAATTTAGGTTATTTTATGTACGCATTTACATTATTTAAAGTGTTTTGTATATATATTTTTATGGAAATTTACTTTATTTTATGTGCATTTTTGTACATATATTTTTTTAGAAATTTGCGTTATTTTATGTGTATTTGTATATGTTTTCTCATACAAATTTACATTATTTTATTGCTATTTTGTTTATTTATTTTGATACGAATGAAAATAGATATACAAAATATACATACAATAAACTAAATTTGAATTGAAATATATATACAAAATACATAAAATAATGTAAATTTATATCAAAATATTTTAACAGACGAGCATAAAATATCGTAAATTTGTTTTAAAATATACAAAATACACATTAAATAATGTTAATATATAAAAAAATATATACAAAACACAAATAGAATAATGTAAAATCGTGTCAAAATAAATGCACAGAATATTAATAAAACAATGTAAATTTGTATGAAAATAAAGATAAAATACCCATAAAATAACGCATTTTATATAAATATATATATACCAAAATACATGAAAAATTAATTTGTATTAAAATATATATACAAAATACACATAAAATAAGGTAAATCTGTATTGAAATAGATATGCAAAATACATATTAAACAATGTAAATTTGTTTCAAAATATATATACGAATACACATAAAATATATGTACAAAAATATATACACATAAAAAATGAAATACGTATAAGAAAATGTATACAAAATACACATAAATAATGTAAATTCGTTTCAAAATAAATAAACAAAATAATAAAAGAATGTGTATATAAATATAAAATACACATAAAATAACGTAAATTTGTATAAAACTATATACAAAAATACACAAAAGTAATTAAATTCGTATGAAAAGAGATATACAAAATACAGATAAAATAAGCTAAATTTGAATTGAAATATATATACAAAATACATAAAATAATGTAAATTTGTATCAAAATATTTATAAAAATACATATAATAACGTAAATTTGTTTAAAAATATATATACAAAATACACATTAAGAAAAGTAAATACGTATAAAAAATATGTACAAAATACACATATAATCATGTAATTCGTATCAAACTAAATAAACAAAATAGCAATAAAATAATGTAAATTTGTATGAGAAAACATATACAAATACATATAAAATAACGCTAATTTCTATAAAAATATATGTCCAAAAATGAACGTAAAATAAATTAACTTTGGATAAAAATATATATACAAAACACACATTAAATAATGTAAATGCGTACATAAAATAACCTAAATTTGTATAAAACTATGTACAAAAATACACAAAAATTATTTAAATTTGTATGAAAAGAAATATACAAAATACACATAGAATTATGTTAATTTCTATTGAAATACATTTACAAAATACACATAAAATAATGTAAATTTGAAAGAAAATATATAAACAAATACACATAATAACGGAAATTTGTATGAAATATATATTCAAAATACACATTAAATAATGTAAATATGTATAAAAAAATATATATACAAAACACAAATAGAATAATGTAAAATCGTATCAAAATATATACACAGAATATTAATAAAATATTGTAAATTTGTATGAAAATTAAGATGTAAAATACCTATAAAATAACGCATTTTTTATAAAATTATTGATACCAAAATACACATTAAATATTTGAATTTGTATCAAAATAAATATACAAAATGCACATACAATAAGGTAAATTTGCATTGAAATAGATATGCAAAATACATATAAAATAATGTAAATTTGTTTCAAAATATATATGCGAATACACATAAAATAACGTAGATTTCTATAAAAATACATATACAAAATACACATAAAATTAAGTAAATACGTATAAAAAAATGTATACAAAATACACATAAAATAATGTAAATTCGTATAAATATAAATAAACAATATAGCAATAAAAGAATGTGTATTTGTATAAATATAAATATACAAAATGCACATAAAATAACGTAAATTCATATAAAACTATATACATAAAATAACGCAAATTTCTATAAAAATATATGTACAAAAATGAACATAAAATAAATTTGCATAAAAATATATATACAAAACACACATTAGATAATGTAAATGAGTATAAAAATATGTATACAAAATACCTATGAAATAATCTAAATTGTATCAATTAAATTAAGAAAATACCAATATAATAATGTAATTTTGGATGAAAATATATATACAAAATACACATAAAATAAGGTAAATACAAACACAAATATACACATAAAATAATTTAAAATTGAATGAAATAAATATACAAAATAAACATAAAATAAGGTAAATTTGTAATGAAATATATGAAAAAATACACATAAAATAATATAAATTTGTGTGAAATATATATACAAATACACATTAAATAACATGAATTTGTATAAAATTTGTATCAAAATATATACGAATACACACAATAAAATAACGTAATTTTTTTATGAAAATGTATATACAAAATGCACATAAAATAATGTAAATTTGTATAAAAATATATAAACAAATACACATAAAATAATGTAAATTTGGATAAAATATATATACAAAATAAACGTTAAATAATGTAAATATGTATAAAAAATATATTCAAAACACACATAGAATTATGTTAAATCGTATCAAGATAAATAAAGAGAATATCAATAAGATAATGTAAATTTGTATGAAAATAAAGCTGCAAAATATCCATATAATAACGCATATTTGCATAAAAATATATATACAAAAATACATATAAAATAATTAAATTTGTATTAAAATAAATATACAAAATGCACGTACAATAAAGAAAATTTGTATTGAAATAGATATGCAAAATACACATCAATAATGTAAATTTGTATCAAAATATATATACGAATACTCATCAAATAGAGTAAATTTCTATGAAAATATACATACAAAATAGATATACAAAATACACATATAACTAGTTAAATTTGTATTTAAATACATGTACAAAAAACACATAAAATAATGTAGATTTGCATGAAATGAAAACAAATATATTTTATATAAAATATATATACAAAATACACATAGAATAATGTAAAATCATACCAAATAAATACACAGAATATCAATAAAATAATGTAAATTTGAAAATAAAGATGCAAAATACCCATAAAATAAAGCATATTTTTATAAAAATACATACACAAAAATACACATAGATTAATCAAATTTGTATTAAAATTAATATACAAAATGCACATACAATAATGTAAATTTGTATTGAAAAAATATGCAAAATACACATAAAACAATGTAAATTTGTTTTAAAATATATATATACGAATACTCATAAAATAACGTAGATTTCTATAGAAATATATATAGAAAATACACTTGAAATAATGTAAATACGTATAAAAATATATATACAAAATACACATTAAATAATGTTAATTCGTGTCAAAATAAATAAATAAAAATATCATGAAAAGAATGTGTATTTGTATGAAAATAGATATACAAAATACACATAAAATAACCTAAATTTGTATAAAACTATATACAAAAATAAACAAAAATAATTTAAACTTGTATGAAAATAAATATACAAAAAACATAAAATTAGGTAAATTTGTATTGAAATACATATACAAAATACACATAAAATAATGTAAATTTGAATGAAAATATATAAACATATAGACTTAAAATAACGTAAATTTGTATCAAATATATATACAAAAAACAAATTAAATAATGTAAATATGTATAAAAAAATATATACAAAACACAAATAAAATAAAGTAAATCATCAAAATAAATACAGAAAATATTTATAAAATAATGTAAATTTGTATGAAAATTAAGATTCAAAATACCCATATCAAGTGTATTCGTATATATATTTTGAAACAAATTTACATTGTTTATATATTTGCATATCTATTTTGTGTATTCTGTATTTATTTTTGTTATACATAGAATAATGTAAAATCGTATCAAAATAAGTACACAGAATATCAATAAAATAATTTAAATTTGTATGAAAACAAAGATGCAAAATACCCATCAGATAAACATATTTTTTTTAAAAAATGCATATACAAAAATACACATAGAATAATTAAATTTGATTAAAATTAATATACAAAATGCACTCATACAATAAGGTAAATTTGTATAGAAAAAAAACGCAAAATACAAATAAAACATTGTAAATTTGTTTCAAAATATATATACGAATACACATAAAATAACGTAGATTTCTATAGAAATATATTTACAAAATACACATGAAATTATGTAAATACGTGTAAATATATATATATATATATATATATATATATATATATATATATATATATATATATATATATATATATATATATATATATATATATATATATATATATATATATATATATATATATATATATATATATATATATATATATATATATATATATAAAATACATATTAAGTAATGTAAATTCTTGTCAAAATAAATAAACAAAATATCATTAAAAGAATTTGTATTTTTATGAAAATAAATAATAGATAGTAAATTTGTAAGAAATATATATGCAAGATATACATTAAATAATGTAAATATGTATAAAAAAAATATATACAAGAAACAAATAGAATAAAGTAAGATCGTATCAAAATAAATACACCGAATATTAATAAAATAATGTAAATTTGTATGAAAATAAAGATGCAAAATTCCATCAAATAGCGCATTTCTTATAAAAATATATATACCAAAATACACATAAAATATTTAAATTTGTATTGAAATAAATATACAAATTGCACATACAATAAGGTAAACTTCTATTGAAAGAGATATGCAAAAATACATATAAAACAAAATGATTTGTTTAAAATATATATACGAATACACATAAAATAACGTAGATTTCTGATAATAAATATATATACAAAATACAAATAAAACTAGGTAAATACGTATAAAAAAATGTAAACAAAATACACATAAAATAATATAAATTCGAAACAAAGTAAATAAACAAAATACCAATAAAAGAATGTGTAATTGTATAAATATAAATGTACAAAATACACATACAAAATAAACATAAAATAAGGAAATTTGTAATGAAATATATGTACAAAATACACATAAAATAATGTAAATTTATGTGAAAATATATATATACAAATACATAAAATACCATGAATTTGTATAAAATTATATATTCAAAATAAATATTAAATAATGTAAATGTGTATAAAAAAAAAAGAAATATATAAAAGTACATATAAAATAATGTAAATTCGTATCAATATAAATCAACAAAATACCAATAAAAATAATATATATTTGAATGAAAATATATTTACAAAATACACATAACATAACTAAAATTTGTATTGAAATATATACAAAAATACATAAAAATAATTTGAGTTTGTATGAAAATAGATATTCAAAATACACATCAAACTAGGTAAATTTCTTTTTTTGAAATATGTACCTACAAAATACCCACATAAATATTAGTAAATTTGTGTCAGAATATATAAACAAATACACATAAAATAACGTAAATTTGTTTTGAAAAATATATACAAAATACACATAGAATAATGTCAAATCATTGTCAAAATGAATGAGCAGAATATCAATAAAATAACGTGAAATTTGTATGAGAAAAAAAGATGCTAAAAAATACCCATGAAAGTTTGTATAAAACTGGCAATACAAAAATACAAAATATTTAAATTGTATGAAAATAAATATACAAAATACACATAAAATTATTTTGTATATCTATTTACTACAATCACAAATGTACGTTATTTATGTGAATTTGTTTTCATTTCATACAAATTTGCATTGATACATTTTATTATTTTTACATGTATTTAAATACAAATTTAACTAATTAGATATTTTTATAAAATACATATACAAAAAATACACATAGATTAATCCAAATTTGTATTAAAATTAATATACAAAATGCACATACAAGAAGGTGAAATTTGTATTGAAAAAATATGCAAAATTCACATAAAACAATGTAAATTTGTTTCCAAAATATATATTCGTATACATATAAAATAACGCATGATTTCTATAGAAATATATATAAAATACTACTTAGAAATAAAATGTAAATACCGTGCGGCTAAAAATATTTATACAAAATACACATTAAATAATGTTAATTCGATTATTCAAATAAATAAACAAAATATCCTTGAAAAGAATGTGTATTTGTATGAAATAGATATACAAAATACACATAAAATAACCTAAATTTGTATAAAACTATATACAAAAATACACAAAAATAATTTAAACAGCCTATGAAAATAAATATACAAAACATATAAAATAAGTAAATTTGTGTTGAAATACATATACAAAATACACATAAAATAATGTGAAATTTGAATGAAAATATATAAACATATAGACTTAAA